>NC_071110.1:7787500-8130000 GCF_024256425.1 Clarias gariepinus
TTCAGCGTTTTTAAATCTCATGGCAGCTGTATCCACAGTGATATCCTTGGGCCTTCTGCACATGAGATCTTTTCAGTTGTGGCTAAGCAACAGAGGATTTCATTCAAGGGTTACGCGCCAGCTGGTTTGTATGCTTTTTATGTGGTTCATACTCGGAATTCTGACTTCAGGTCCCACTCTAGGTCCATCTTGTCACTGCAAGACGCTAACTACAGACGCTTCCCTCATGGGCTGGGGTGCGGTCTTAGATGGCCGTTCAGCCAAAGGGATCTGGAGAGGTCATCTTCTAATTTGGCACATCAATTGCCTCGAAATGATGGCTCTATTTTTTATCCTGAAATACTTACATTTACATTTAGGCATTTGGCAGACGCTCTTATCTAAAGCGACTTAAATTTTTATCTCATTATACATCTGAGCAGTTGAGGGTTAAGGACCTTGCTCAAGGGCCCAACAGTGGCAACTTGGTGGTTGTGGGGTTTGAACCTGGGATCTTTCGAACCGTAACAATATTTTATTCCTGGCCTGAGCTCTGGAACCTTCACGTCTGGCCCCTGAGGGGGACAAATTAAGAGATGCTGGTTTTTCAGCCAGCGTAATTGAAATTATATTAAGTGCTAGGGCAACCTCCACTAGAAAAACTTATTCCCTCAAATAGAGTGTATTTGAAAGTTGGTCCATGGCAAACTGGCATAAGTTCTTCATTTAAAATAGTTTTGATTATGCTAGCTGGAAGACCACTATCTCTTAATTGGTCCCCCTCAGGGGCCAGACATAAAGGTTCCAGACATAAAGGTTCCATGGATAAAATATTGTCCCCTGTGCCTGAGACAGGAGATTCCTCTCTAATGGAATCACCGATGATGAGCCGTCAAGGAGAGATATTAGATATTAGAGGACCACACTCTGGTTGGCCAACGGGGCGCTATCAATAAAAGGCGCAAACCCTGTTGATGGACCTTTGCCAACACTCCCGGGAGCAGAGCTATAGGGGTAAATGCATATAGGCATAATCTGGGCCATGTATGGGCCATGGCGTCCAGACCCAGGGAAGTTGGAGGAGTCAGAGAGTAGTAAAGGGGACATTGTGCTGGAGGCCAAAAGGTATCACCGTGGACGCAGCTGCTATGAGAGCAAAAAATCTCTGAAAGTGATGCAGTCATTTTCTGGCCTAGCTTGATTTTCTTCAGGGTGTTGAAAATGAATTCGACACGACACACACAGGAGACAGCTGTGCACGCATTGCAATCCCACATGACACCCAAATATGTTGTGTTCTGAGCAGGAAAGAGAACCCTTTTTTGTGGCGTTGAATCCCAATCCTAAGAATCAAGATGAGCTAGGACAACATGCTGATGTCGAAGCGCTAGCTTCTGAGACCGAGCCAGAATCAGCCAGTCATCTATGTAATTTAAAATACGAATGCCCTGGAGTCGTAAATGAGCCAGGACTGCATCCATGCATTTTGTATATGTTTGGGTGACAGAGCTAGGCCAAATGGATGGACCCTATACTGTTAAGCTTCGCCCCTGAAAGCAAACCTCAGAAACTTCCTGAATTGTGGCAATATTTCTATATGAAAATATGCGTCCTTCAGGTCGATTGTCACAAACCTATCCTATGGTTGGATTTGAAAAACATTTTGACAGTTAAATTTTTGAACCTGTACTTTCTGAGATAGCAGTTCAGCCCGCGAAGATCTAAAATTGAAACCAGGAAAACTGACTTTAGCAGCCTGACTCTCTGTCTGAAAGGAGAACATGTTCCATGGCCCCTATCCCCAGTAAAGTCTGCAATTCCAGAGTTAGCAGATGTGCCCTTTCTGAAAGTGGAGACCACGCCGTAAAAATCGCAGAGGGCGATGTGCAAACTGACAGTAGCTTCCATGCTGACAGCTTCTCCGAAAGGGGCACAAGTTTTGGCACTTCTTCTAAATGCGCCGCTGCTCACGGAGCAGAGTCAGCGTGCACAGTCAGTCCCGAAAGAGATCTATCACACGAAGGCACGGATCTCCTAAGAAAGTCCGCCATATCTGTGAGTTAACACTTTTAAACTCGCTTGCACACACACACAAACACAATGCAGTCCTGAAGACGAAAAGTTCTGAGGATGTTTCCGGTTCACTCCTATTCATAACCTGCAGGTGCACTTCATCAGATGACGTCACCTGTACGAGGTTATATATAGCCAAAATTTGATGTGTTTGATACACACATGCTTTACAACTGGTAACACAAAAAAGATGTTCCCATATCATTTTGACGCAGCATTGAGTTTAGCTTTTGAAAGGGAACACAAATATATATATGGAGCGATATCCCGGACAATATTCAAAAGGAATTACTAATTATATTCAATTGCGTTTCCCATATGTGGACGCACAAAGTGTGCAATAATTCAAATGCAATTGCAAACTTTGCATTACTGTTTGCTGTTTCGCCTTCGTGAACGCACACTGACATCCAAATTTCTAATGAAAAAGAAAATTCCATTTGTATTTGTATTTCCCATGTCTTACAAGTCATGAGCGTGCCATATCTAAATAGCAAAATCAATGACCACGTTTGCTTTGTCACTTTCTCTGCGTCGCGCGTCAAGCCGGCCAAAATTCAAATGCAATCGCTAATCCATTTGCAATTGCATTTCCAACACGTTACACAGAAACCTGTCAATCAGCATCAGGGGCGGGTCTATACTGTGGGGCGGGATTGTGTGGGGAGTGACGTCACTCGCAGTCGCCGACCAAGAGGGGGAAATTTGAGCAATGGAGGTGAACCGAGATTATCTCATTTGTTTATTAAGAAATAAACACACAAAAATGTTTTCTTATTTTAAGTGGACAGAGAAGCTTTTACAAATAAATATATTTTTTTAGATCTTCAGCCTGCTGGAGCTAAATCTGTCAGAAACGCTGCTTACCGGAGCTTTATAGCGATGGAGTCACTAAGGGACCGTCTAAAAAGTGGATAACCAAGACTCAACCGTTTATTTACAGAAGAATACACAAGATTACAGAGAAATACCTCACAGGACATCAAACATATTACACTGTTAGTCTGCAATATGGATTATTTGTTTATTAATTTGTTTGTTTAATTGATTAATAAATATTTCAATGTACATTTCAAAATAAATGATTACACAGACAATTCTTTTGAACAAATAATTTGTTTAATGAGAGTTAGGTGTTTTTTATTATTAAAATAATAATAATTGTGAAGATATGTATGAAAATGAATGCACTTTGGTACAGTCTATTATAAGTTGCAAAAATGACAATTAAATCAACAAAATTCAATAACTTTTTTACCATAGAAATTTGGCATTTAGAAAATGTAAAACCAAGTATACTATAATGCACTCTATCCTTGCTAATAACTACAACCCTTCCCTTTGCAATGATCAGATTGATATTAATTCAGTTAATCTTTTTATAAATTTTTGAAAAAAAAATAAAATAAAAATGAAATCAAACTGATAGAGTGGATTATAGTACAACTGGTTTTACATGTGTAATCCACATAACGAAAAAGCTATTAAACTTTATTTTTGTAATGTTATGCGCTAAAATGCTTCCAAGAAATGCCCCTATCCCCTACATAACCTCTATCAAATATTATATTAGAACATAAATTAATAGGTTTATGATTTACAAATTGCACCAAACGAATTTGATTATAAAATAACCAATATAAAAAAGACATGTTGTATTGGTAAAAATTATATAAATTTTATATATTTCATATATACTGTATGTATATTTTTATATTGCTTATTTATAATCGTTGTGTAATTTTTCATCATAAACAATATTTATTTAGTGTAAACATTTTTGTATTACATGACAAACCCCTGCAAAATAAATGTTTCACAAAATAAACATTATATGAGAATTTGTATTACGTGTCTTAATTTTCATATATTAATTTTTTACGTGCCTAGGGTTAATTATATTAGTAATAATATATTTGATGATAATAATAATAATAATAATATTAATTTTTTTATTATGATGTCCTAATATATTTGATAGAGATTTTGTGGGGGTGCAATCTGTGACAGGGGGCATTTTAGCGCATAACACAACTTTACCTCCATTGCTCAAATTCTCCCCTCTTGGTCGGCGACTGCGAGTGACCTCACTCGCCACACAATCCCGCCCAACAGTATAGACCCGCCCCTGACGCTGATTGACAGGTTTCCGTGTAACGTGTTGGAAATGCAATTGCAAATGGATTAGCGATTGCATTTAAATTTTGGCCGGCTTGACGCGCAACGCAGAGAAAGTGGAAAAGCAAACGTGGTCATTGATTTTGCTATTTAAATATGGCAGGTTCATGACTTGTAAGGCATGGGATTTTATTGGTGAATGGCATGGTAAATCCTATTAAAAAAGTGCCCAAATGAATTTTGTAATAATTCCACTGGAAAAAGAATGGTTCATTTTGGTATTAAATAGAAACCATAAAAATTGCTGTGATGGTTTGTATATTAGGCTTTTATTGTGTTTTTTATAGCAAGGTAAGCATAGCAAGCATCATAAGCAAGAAGTCTAACAAACCTAAGAGTTAACGTTATACCACTAATTAACATGACATGAATACCTTAATCATAAACATACATCACACATTTAGTCAACATCTGGCACGGATATACTGTTTACTGTAACACTGTGACCACGTGTGTGCACGTAAAGCATTTCTTACTCTGTCTTTAAATGTGTGCATGTGCGCTCGTTGTGTGATTGAGAAACTGCCGGTAAACTTGTGTGTGTGTGTGAGTAAGTGTGCGCTGGAACAGTCACAGATCGACGAGTACCTGTCCCAGGTAAATTCTCAGCATGACACAAATTCACTGACAACCTCAACCTCGCATGTTTCTCTGTCCAGGTCCAATGACACAGCACGCGCAGGTTTTGTTCATGCCGGCACCAGGAGCCTGGATGCAGCAGCAACGGAAGACATCAGCCAGGCCCCGGGTGAGGACCCCTCCCCCTCCACCATCATCCGTCTTCAAGATCTCGACCTGAAACCGCTTCGCTCCTCTTTGCGAGATGGTACACGACACACATCATTGGAGACTCCATCGTCCGACATGTCCATGCTACCACGGCTAAAGGTAAGGTGCACACTCGCTGTTTACCTGGTGCTCGTGTTTTTGATGTCGCTTCCCAGGTGCCCGCAGCCCAGAAAGAGAACATTGAAGCTGTGGTCCTCCATGCTGGTATAAGCGACACCAGGCTGAGGCAGACGGAGATTCTGAAGAAGAAATTCAGGAGTCTGGTTGAGAAGGTCTGCCGCACATCGCCCACGATAAGGATCATCGTGGGAGGACCGCTTTCCACACTTCAGCGAGAAATTGACGGGATCAGTAGATTACTTGCTTTTAATGAATGGTTACAATCTTGGTGTCAACAATAGAAATAACCCTTTGTTGATAACTGGAATGTTTTCTGGGAACGTCCTAGGTCGTACCATACTTACGACCTGCACAACTCACTATACTGATAGACGCGCACACACATCCATGCTTGTCCTATAGAAATTCTGTCTGTTTCCCCAAATAGTGAGAAAAAAGAATAAATACAGTACGTTAAACCCCTTAAAATAACCTAATAATCATAAAATCTTAAAAGGCCAAATAAGTAACCAAAATCTACTTCTAAAGTTTAGGCTTCTTAACATAAAATCCCTTGCGCCTAAAGCACTTTATATTTGTTTATAAAATGATCTCAAATTATTGTCTTGATGGACTCTGCTAAATAGACCAAATAAATAACAATCAGAATATTTCTATAAGCATGATCCTCGTCAAACTGGCTGTGGAGGGGGTGTTGCAACTATCAATGACAATTTACTTACTATTAACCAGAAAACCAGGCCCAGGTTTAACTCATTCGAAGTGCTTATCATTAATGTTGCACTTACTGACATCCATGATAAATCCTGGGGCCCTACCCTGAGTTTGGACATCTACTCTCACACCTATGGATTAACTTAGACAAAGTGTTGATGGTAGGAGACTTTAATATTAATGTAGACGATGCTAATGACGCTTTAGGACTCGCAATTATGGATTTGCTAAACAAAACATAAATAGACCAACTCATCGCTAGATTCAATTATATCCCATGGTATAGATGTCACTAATATGGAGATTCCAGCTCAAAGTGATAGTATCACAGATCATCACCTCTTAGTATATACTCTACCTGTAGAACAGATTAGCTGCATCTCCCCACGTTATCGATTAAGTAGAAACATTAATTCGACCACCAAAGACAGATTTACAAGTAATCTGCCAGATCTGTCCCAACGCATTACTAGACCCCTAAATGCAGATGATCTAGATCAATTAACTAACAGCATAGGGACTGTTTTTACCAGCACATTAGACACTGTTGCTCCCATCAGATTAAAAAAGGTGAGAGATAAAACACCTGCACCATGGTTTAATACTCATATTCACGCCCTCAAGAAAACAAACCGTAACCTAGAGAGAAAGTGGAGAAAAACTAAATTAGAAGTTTTTAGAATTGCATATAAAGACAGAATGTCCAGCTATAGACAGACTCTTAAAGCTGGTAGGGCCAAGCATCTGAGCCAACTGATAGCAAGAAACCAAAACAATCCCAGGTTCTAATTTAGTACAGTGGCTAGACTAACAAAACCTAAGATAACTGCAGAGAGCACTCATCAGAGTTTAATAGTGAAGATTTTATAAATTTCTTTATTGAAAAAGCCGCTAGTATCGAAAAAAAAAAAAACGATTGTTTAAAATCTAACAGCATATCGTGTTCCAATCCAGCCTAAAGGTCCACATTTAGATTGTCAATGCTTTACAGGTATAGGAAAGGAAGAGCTGTACAAATTTATCACCACGGCTAAATCAACATCATGCTTTTTAGGTCAATCCCAACTAGATTTCTAAAAGCTGGAGAGCCATTTTTAAACATTATTAATTCCTCATTATATTTAGGTCACGTCCTTAAATCTTTCAAGTTGGCAGTTATTAAGCCTCTTCTTAAAAAATCTAATTTAGACCCGAATAAAATAACAAATTACAGACCGATTTCAAACTTTCCGTTTATATCAAAAATATTTTAAAAAGATGGTGTCAGCACAAATATGCACCTTCTTACAGGAAAACAAAATCCTCAAAGAATTTCAGTCAGGTTTCAGGCCCCATCATAGTACAGAAACTGCACCAGTTAAAATCACAAATTATTTGTTTTTATTTTTGGACCAGTATCTTTCAGTTTTTATCTTCGGACTAGTATGTCCGGCTGCATCTCGATACTAGTCTTACTTGATCTTAGTGCTGCATTCGACACTATAGATCATTATATTCTCATAGATCGCATACAAAATCACATAGGTATTCAGGGACAGGCATTAAAATGGTTAAGATCCTACCTGTCTGATCGATACCATTTTGTAGATCTGAATAGAGAACTGTCAGGTGTAATGTTGGTAAAATTTGGGGTCCCACAAGGGTCAGTTTAAGGACCTATGCTGTTCTCCATATACATGCTTCCCTTGGGGAACATCATTAGAAGACATGGGATTAGTTTCCATTCGTAAGCTGATGATACCCAGTTATACATCTCAACGAAACCAGAGGTAATACCCAAGTTGTCTAGAGTGAGTGTGTCCAAGATATAAAAGATTGGATGACCGATAATTTTCTCTTACTATATTCAGCCAAAACAGAAATATTAGTTATTGGTCCAAAAACCAGTACACAACAGCTCTTACAATTTAGCTTGTACTATTCCTACAAGCTCGACAGTGAAAGACCTGGGCGTAATTTTAGACAGTAACTTATCCTTTGAAAATCATATTTCCAATATTACAAAAACAGCCTTTTTCCACCTTATAAATATTGGCAAGCTTAAAAACATTCTATCCATATCTGAAGCAGAATGCATTCATGAACTCCATGGACTCCAACATGGACTTGAGTACTTAATGCATTACTAGGTGGTTGTCCTGCATCCTCAATAAACAATCTACTGTACAGTTACTCTAAAATGCAGCCACCAGAGTTCTCACTAGATCAAGAAAATATAATCATATAACCCCAATATTATCATCCCTGCATGGGTTACCTGTTTAAAATTTATTACAAACTAGCATTACTTACATACGAGGCTCTAAATAGTTTAGCTCCCACATATCTAGCCAGTCTTCTGACCCATTACAATTCACCACGCTCCTTAAGATTGCAAAACTCAGGACTTCTAGTAGTTCCCAGAATGTCAAAATCTACAAAAGGGGGTAGAGCGTTCTCATATTTAGCTCCTAAGCTTTGGAATAGCCTTTCAGACAGTGTTCGGGGCTCAGACACAGTCTATCAGTTTAAAAGTAGACTCATAACACATCTCTTTAATCTGGCATACACATAATTTATTCCATAACCTTGTAACCTTAGATGTTTTGTCTCAAATTAAGACTTGGAGAAACTTGTCCATGCCTTTATCACCAGCAGGGTGGATTATTGTAATGGTCTCCTCACCGGCCTCCTCAAGAAGACCATTAGACAGCTGCAGCTCATCCAGAACGCTGCTGCCAGGATTCTGACTTGAACCAGAAAATCTGGGCACATCACACCAGTCCTCAGGTCCTTACACTGGCTTCCTGTAACATTGATAGATTGTTAAAGTAGATTTTAAAGTACTTTTACTTGTTTATAAATCACTTAATGGCCTAGGACTTAAATACATTACAGATATGCTCATTGAATATAAACCTAACAGACCACTCAGATCGTTAGGATCGTGTCAGTTAGTAATAACAAGGGTTCACACAAAACAAGGGGAATCCACCTTTAGCCATTATGCTGGCCGCAGTTGTAACCAGCTTCCAAAAGAGATCAGATGTGCTAAAACATTAGTCACATTTAAATCTAGACTCAAAACTCATCTGTTCAGCTGTGCATTTATTCAATGAGCACTGTGCTACGTCCGAACTGACTGGACTATTTTATGTTTATCTAATATCTTAAACTGTTTTAGGCCTTGTTCACACGGGCGTTAAGTTTTTGGATAAACGAACGTGCTCTGAACGTCCTAGACGTTTACGTTGCGTTTTGTAGTGGCGCTTAATTGACTTCTACACCGGCGTTCGTTTGTCTCTGTCTAACGTCAGCCTGCAGCCCCAACTGTAGTTTGTGTGTTAACCTGTGGGGGCAGTGTCGGGAACTGGATATGAAAGCCCGCCGCTACCGGGTTCACTCTCTGACTGCACAACGTCGGATTAAAGGAAGGTTTTTTTGTGGTTTAAAAAACATGCGAAAATTTCTGCGTAAGTTTTTTAACAATTATTTTATTTTATTTTGCCCTTTTCCGCATTTCCCTATGTATAGCATGTAGGATCATGGGATATATATTCGGTCCTCCTAAGCGTAAAATGAACGCGCAGAAAACGAACTAGAAGCGGTTTCCTTGCGTTCGTTGGGTTTTGAACGCCAAGAAAAAGCTGCATGCAACGTTTTTTTAATGCCGTATAAACGCGCAGCCGGACAAACGCACGTCACCAAAGCCCGTGTGAACACTCTCATTGACTCCCATGTGTAGAAAACACTCTGCGCTTGATCCGCGCTCACTGGACGCTACGAACGGAAAAAAAACGCTTGATTTTAACACCCGTGTGAACAAGGCCTTATTGTTATTTTAAATTATGTTTTTATTAGTTTTAATTAGTCTTTTATTTTTATTATTATTTTTTTAATTAAATTTTAATAAGTTTAAAGTTTTGTTGCAAACTGCATTTATTTTTATTTTAAATGAAATTTTAAAGTTTTTGTTAAATGTCTTATTGCTATTATCTTTTATTTCATTTCATGATCATTTTCTTTTCTTCTATGTAAAGCACTTTAAATTACCACTGTGTATAAAATGTGCTGTACAAATAAACTTGACTTGCCTTGCCTTACTCCAGTACATCCAAATGCACAATCTACACTGATTCTTTTTCACCTGTTTTTTCTTTCTCCACCCATACCGAGGCATCTGGAGATTGTGCCAGCTCCAGTAGGCAGAGGCCAACCCTAAGAAGATCTTAAGGCATCCAGAGAAGGACTACCTTCAGCTGGAGTCTGCTTAATAATGGTTTGGACCTACACATGCTGTTGCTGAGCTCCCAGTGATCCAGGCCCCCCTCTGTCCTCTGCACCTGCTGATTCATCCCTGTGCTGAACTGGACTCCCTGATAACTTGGACAACTTTTGTTATGCTATGCTTCCAGCAGCCTAATATTTAATCATTATATAATTCCTGTTATTCATTATCACCCAAATAAGGATGCGTTTCCTGTTGAGTCTGGTTCCTCTCAAGGTTTCCTATTGCCATCTCCGGGAGTTTTTAGTTGCCACCGGGCCCCCTTGGCACGCTCGATTGTCCTACAAAGTATCCTCCTTTCTCCTTTTCTCCTCTCTCTTGCTCTGTCCTAAACTGGGAGGTGTGTGTTTGTGTGCGCGTATATGTGTAACTGAAAGCTCTTATTGGTAAACTGGTGTGTGTGTCCCATCTCCTCTCCACTCTCTGGTCTCAATCTCTAAAGCCACAATTCTTTTCAAAGGTAAACCTCAGGTTAATTTGTTTTATTTTTACTTCATATTTTGATTAATTATATTTATATTAATATTTTTGGCATGTGGAACAAATCATTGCCATTTTCATTATTTTTTCATAGGAAAATCCACTTAGATATACAAGTGCGTTAATATACAATGACACTTCCAGAATTAATTATGCTTGCAATCCAAGGTTCCACTGTAAACTCATTACAACAAATAATGCAAATGAAGGTTTTATTTAAAAAAAAACAAAACCTAAATGTAACTTTTTTTGAGGGTGATTAAGAAAGAACGGGTGTGGTGAAATTTAAGTAATCATGAGTGTCAAGGACGAATGCAAATTTAGATATTAATTGTGTAGTTCTTGGTGGGCAGTGCATTAAGAAGTACAGATGCATATTAAAAAAAAAAAAATCCATGTCATAGTCCAGTGGACACAGACAAAGTTTATTTTTATAAGGTGTAAATTATTAAGTTCTTTCAGCCTTATACTATATTGATGGTCTCCTGAAGCAAATTACAGAATTAGGCCAGGATAAATAATTAACAAATAAATTAATTAATTAATAGGCCCTTTACTTTTTCTTGAGGCTTTAAATATGAGATAGAGCAGGCTCCTCAACATATCAATAATGATTAGCATTTAACTCATGTATGTTTAAAGTTCGGCAAACAAGGCATGGCAAACATAATAAGACATATTAAAGGAAAACATAATACAGCTAATGTCACTATGTTCCTCACTTTTATTTTTTTTTATTAAATAATTTAATACATTAAACATTTGAAGAAAATAAAATATTGTTCAAAGTACATATGGTGCTCATATTTAATGATAATTTCTGTATTTATTATATATTCCATTATTTTGTGAGTTATACTATAATTTATAAAGAAAAAATTATGGAACTACATTACCAAAATTATGTTAGTATGGAATGCATCAAATTAAAGATTCATATGAATTAAATTCTGAATCAAATTTTTCTTCAAGTTTTAAGGAACATAATTTGGTACATAAAGATACAAAAAATTGTTTAAGCTTCTCCATTCTGTGTGACAAAAACTCAGTCATTTAGATTCAGTTTTTTTTCAGGCATTTTCACGGCATGTTTTATACAAGGTACCATGTTTTATACAAGGTACCATGTTTTTTAATGTGCACAAATTTTAAGTAATGCAATTTTGCAGCAATTTTTCTTCTCAAATGAGGGATTTCCTGTATAGCACTACTTGAGTTGGTCATCATGTAGGTCCAGTTACAATTCCTCATTTACCGTATAGTTTAAGATAATAAGGTCAAGCTTACTTGGTGTTTTTTAAATTTGCTTATTAAAATGTTCTTAACTTCTTCTGTTTTTAGACTGTATAGTAATGGGTTTATCATTGGAGGTAGCAGGCTATACAGCAAAATGATTGCAATTTGCAAATCAGCATTAAATGTAATACCTATATTCGCAGCCAAGTAATTAAGACACCTAGGTAAGAAGAAGAGAGCAATTATAATGAGTTGAGAACTACATGTTGAAAATGTTTTTAGCCTTCCATGTGTACTAGATATTTGTAGGACGGCAAAAATTATGAAGGAGTAGGAAAACACAATTATGGCAAGAGATCCCAGCAATATAACCATGGCATAAACAAAAGCTGGAAAACTATATAGAGCCCGGTCAGTGCATGCAAGTCTGGTAATAGATATGTGATCACAATAACAGTGAATAATAGTATTGGCACCACAATAAGTAAGTGGGAAGGCTCGAACAACTGTCATTATACTGATAGGATGAGAAAATACCCAGATTACCATGGACAGAATTAGTGTATTTCTATTTGACATTATAGTATGATAACCAAATGGGTAGCAAACTGCTATATATCGATCTATGGCCATTACGGCTAGTGTGTATGAACTGACCACACCAAAATAATGTACTAAATACATCTGAGAAAAGCAAGCTGCAAAAGAAATAGTCCCATCTTGGAACACATATCTAGCAATGATCTTCGGTAAGGTGGTTGTACTGAACAACACATCAGACAACACAAGACTTACATAAATAAAATACATTGGTTTGTGGAGACATTTGTTAGTTGCAAACAAAAGAAGAAACATTCCATTTACAATCAAGATGCACACATAAACTAAACACAAAACTGCAGATACAAGGACATAATATGTAGGATGAAGTCCAGGAAAACCAACAATGTAAAAGTCCTTCACAAACGTCACATTTCCATCTGGCATTATTATCTATTATTCTGAAACAGAAAATACAGAAAAATCATACTACGTAATATACACTGTGCGTGTAAGTAGATAGATAGATAGATATACTTTATTGTTCCTGTGAGGGACATTTTTACAATACAGCAGCAGTAAGTTAAACAAACAGTAGAAGAGGGAAAGGGAAAATAACTAGCAGAATGTAATTAAATAATTGTAACTAATATAAATTATTACAATATTGCAGATGATGCTACATAGAAAAAAAACGAGTGCAAACTGCCAATTCGGATAAAAAAAAGTTATACATTGTTATATAGGTGAAATAAGTAAGTAACATAAAATATTTTTAAATATAACATTTCAGTGTTGTTTTACATGATTTTTAGATCACCTATTGTTTACAGCTCAAATAGCAATGTGATAAATGACAGAAATATCAATATACATTGTATTGTATGTCCATTCCCTACCTTTCCAGGGTGTTGCTAACTGTCTTTGCACATCAGAAAACCTGCCCTTGTTCATGTCAATTTATTTATATAACACATGGTGACATATCACATGGCTAGGATTTTCATTCATATCAGTTAAACTACAGCGATGAAAGGCATTTATCAACAGTTAATCTGCCGACTCCAAAACCCATTAATTATGAATCAGTGCTTTAAATATTTTGGGGGTACAAACCTACTCTATTGCAATGTTCAACATTCCCCTCATTCCCTCTTCTAGTCTCGGATTGGCCAGAATTTTGGAGCAATTCAGAAAAGAAAATTTATGGATAGGGCACAAAGCTTCAGTAAGTGCAGCTTAGTATGAAATATTTGATTTGATTTAATTCTTTATTTCGAACATGAAACAATCACAAAATAAAATAATAATAAAATAAACAAACAAATGAAATGTTCGAAAAGGAGTAGGAAGAAGTAAAAACTTATTTAATCCTACCCCTTTTGACTACTTAAAAATTAGTCAATTTATGCCACACATAATATACATACATACACACACATATACCTATATACACATACACACACATATACACACACACTCACCTAAAGGATTATTAGGAACGCCTGTTTAATTTCTCATTAATGCAATTATCTAATCAACCAATCACATGGCAGTTGCTTTAATGCATTTAGGGGTGTGGTCCTGGTCAAGACAATCTCCTGAACTCCAAACTGAATGTCAGAATGGAAAAGAAAGGTGATTTAAGCACTTTTGAGCGTGGCATGGTTGTTTGTGCCAAACGGGCCGGTCTGAGTATTTCACAATCTGCTCAGTTACTGGGATTTTCACGCACAACCATTTCTAGGGTTTACAAAGAATGGTGTAAAAAGGGAAAAACATCCAGTATGCGGCAGTCCTGTGGGCGAAAATGCCTTGTTGATGCTAGAGGTCAGAGGAGAATGGGCCGACTGATTCAAGCTGATAGAAGAGCAACTTTGACTGAAATAACCACTCGTTACAATCGAGGTATGCAGCAAAGCATTTGTGAAGCCACAACATGCACAACCTTGAAGCGGATGGGCTACAACAGCAGAAGACCCCACCGGGTACCACTCATCTCCACTCCACATGGGTTGAACATGACAATGAGTTCACTGTACTAAAATGGCCCCCACAGTCACCAGATCTCAACCCAATAGAGCATCTTTGCGATGTGGTGAAACGGGAGTTTCGTGTCCTGGATGTGCATCCCACAAATCTCCATCAACTGCAAGATGCTATCCTATCTATATGAGCCAACATTTCTAAAGAAAGCTTTCAGCACCTTGTTGAATCAATTCCATGTACAAACCGGATTCCAAAAAAGTTGGGACACTATACAAATCGTGAATAAAAACTGAATGCAATGATGTGGAGGTGCCAACTTCTAATATTTTATTCAGAATTAAACATAAATCATGGAACAAAAGTTTAAACTGAGAAAATGTATCATTTTAAGGGAAAAATATGTTAATTCAAAATTAATACACGCCTCTACCTGTTCAATCGTCTTGGGCCTTCTTGTCGCACCTTCCTCTTTATGATGCGCCAAATGTTCTCTATAGGTGAAAGATCTGGACTGCAGACTGGCCATTTCAGTACCCGGATCCTTCTCCTACGCAGCCATGATGTTGTGATTAATGCAGAATGTGGTCTGGCATTATCTTGTTGAAAAATGCAAGGTCTTCCCTGAACGAGATGACGTCTGGATGGGAGCATATGTTGTTCTAGAACCTGAATATATTTTTCTGCATTGATGGTGCCTTTCTAGACATGCAAGCTGCCCATGCCACATGCACTCATGCAACCCCATACCATCACAGATGCAGGCTTCTGAACTGAGCGTTGATAACAACTTGGGTTGTCCTTGTCCTCTTTGGTCCGGATGACATGGCGTCCCAGATTTCTAAAAAAGAACTTTGAATCGTAACTCCTCTGACCACAGAACAGTCTTCCATTTTGCCACACTCTATTTTAAATGATTCCTGGCCCAGTGAAAACGCCTGAGCTTGTGGATCTTGCTTAAAAATGGCTTCTTCTTTGCACTGTAGAGTTTCAGCTGGCAACGGCGGATGGCACAGTGGATTGTGTTCACTGACAATGGTTTCTAGAAGTACTCCTGAGCCCATTCTGTGATTTCCTTTACAGTAGCATTCCTGTTTATGGTGCAGTGTCGTTTAAGGGCCTGGAGATCACCCAATCATGTTGCCAATTGACCTAATTAGTGTTAATTGGTCTTGCAGCTCCTCGTTATGCTCAAATTTACTTTTTCCAGCCTCTTATTGCTACTTGTCCCAACTTTTTTGGGATTTGTTGACACCATGAAATTTTTTATCAACATATTTTTCCCTTAAAATGATACATTTTCTCAATTTAAACTTTTGTTCTGTGATTTACGTTCTATTCTGAATAAAATATTAGAAGTTGGCACCTCCACATCATTGCATTCAGTTTTTATTCACGATTTGTATAGTGTCCCAACTTTTCTGGAATCCAGTTTGCAGAATTAAGGCAGTTCTTAAGCCGAAAGGGGGTCAAACACTGTAGGTGAGTGTATATACACATACACATACAAATACATACATATATTATATATATATTCCCTTGTAAACTGTTTTATATTTAAAATTTGTTTTTAATCTTCACCTAATCTGTTCCACAGTTTCACTCCACGGACAGATATACAAAACTTTTTAACTGTTGTACAGAAGCTATGCACCTTTAAATTTAACTTGCCTCTTAAATTATGACTCCATTCTCTCTCCAAAAACATTTTCCGTTTGTTTTCAGGTAACAAATTATTCCTAGCTTTATACATAATTAACGCAGCTCTAAATTCCACAAGGTCAAAGAATTTTAACATTTTTAATTGTACAAACACTGAATTGGTGTGGTCACGAAATCCTATATTATAAACAAGTCTCATGGCTTGTTTTTGAAGTATCAACAGGAGTTGTAGTGAGCTTTTATATGTGTTCCCCCAGTTCTCAACACAGTAATTTACGTAAGGTAAAATCAATACAATGTATGGAGTGACTTCTGATTCAAAACATGTTTTACTTTGGCCAGAATAGAAATACTTTTAGACAATTTGTTCTGGACATGTTTGATGTGAGATTTTTATTTGATTTAGTCATCTATGATCACACTCAAAAACTTTATTTCACAGACTTTTTTCGTTCAATATTTACACCCTCTATCTGTACCTTTTATTTGACTGAGTTCTACAATTGCCAAATACTATAAATTTTGTCTTTTCTAGATTTAGAGTTAACTTGTTTTTGTCTTACCATTTTTTTTTTTTTTTAAAGTGATCAACTCCAAAAGCCTCTGTAGATTCTCACCAGTGGCCCAAATGTTGGTGTCATCAGCAAATAACACATTTTACTTAATCAAATACTTTACATAGGTCATTTATATATGAGATAAATAATTTTGGCCAGAATACTGACCCCTGGGGGACACCACACAAATTTTCCAAACAATTAGATTGATGCTCTCCCATCTTCACAAACTGTTTCCTGTATAATTTCTAATCCAGTCCAATAAAAACCCCTGAATCCCATACATTTCCAGTTTGTTAATTATTATATCATGATTTGTTGTATCAAAAGCTTTTTTTTAAGTCAATAAATATCCCTACAAAAATTTTCTTTATAAATCTATGGAATTGGCCATTTCTTCTATGAATTCAGATAATGCTAATGAAGTCATCCGGTTACTTCTAAATCCATACTGACTGTCAGAAAGAAGTTTGTGTTTGTCTATGAATTTATCCAGTCAACTGTTAAACAGCTTTTCAAAAATTTTTGAAAATTGTGGCAGAAGAGAAACAGGCCTATAATTTGTGAAGTGGTTTTTATCACCAGATTTATACAATGGTATCACTTTTTCTATTTTCATTTTGTTTGGAAATTGTCCAGTTTTAAATGATAAGTTAAAAATATACATAAATGGTTTTAAAATTCCTTCTATTACCCCTTTTACTATCTTTATATCTAATCCATCACAACCAGTGGATGTTTTGTTTTTGCATTTATTTACAATTTCTATAATCTCTCTTTCTTCCACTGCTTATACAGACGTTAAACAGAGATTTCTCTCAATACATCACTGTTATTGCCAGATGAAACCATATCTTGGATGTTTTTAGCCAGGTTAGACCCTACCTTAATAAAAAAACAGTTGAGCTTATTTACAGCATCTTTCATTTTTTTAACATGTGTATCATTGTCAGTAAAATACTGTGGGTAATTTACTGCCTTGGGCTACTTCTAATTACATTATTTAATATCCTCCATATACCTTTCATATTATTTTTTATTTTCTACTAATATTTTATGATAATAATCTTTCTTACAATTTCTTATGATATTAATTAGCTTATTTATATATTTCTAATACTTAACTTCTGCTATTTGAGTTCTACATTTTATAAACTCTCTATATGATGTATTTTTCTTTTTGCAGGCATTAATTAATCCTTCAGTCATCCATGGCAATGCTTTATTTTTTCTATTTCTGTAATATTGCTTTATTGGACAATGTTTCTCATACAATGATTTAAATATTCTTTAAATTAATTTCCAGTATTGTGTCATCAATTCCTTTTTAAATGAAACCAAAGATTCATCAGTCCTCACTCATTTGTAGATTAATTTATTATCTATTGTCGCATTTTTATAATAAATGTCAAATACTGTGAAAACTGACAAGTGATCACTAATGTCATTTATTAATAATCCACTCCTTATCTTATTGTTTGTCATTTGTAAATATATTGTCAATTAATGTTGCTTCATATGATGTGATCCGACTTGGTCTAGTAATTTTGGGATAAAGATTTAGACTACGCAAATTATTGATTTAAATCGACGTTGAAATCCCCACAAATGAACATTACTTTTCGATTTGTTTTTGTAAACATTTCTTTCATCCACTTATTAAAGTATTGTAGTGTTTTTAATCGCTAAAAAGGTACTTGGAGAGACAAGTGAGCTATCAATCACTTGCATACCCAATGCAAATGGCTGGGAGTACTCTATTAAGCACAGCTTTGTATAGCATGAGCAACACCTTTCCCAAAGAACCACATCCAACTTAACCTCAGCATAAATCACTAACATTAAATAGAACACACACCTCACCCCACACACACGCAACATGGCCGAAGCCACCACCCCAAACACCTTTCCCCAACAGGGTGAACACACAACAACCCCTCCCGCAAGGCATGATGGTTGCCAGTCAAACCCCCGCCCACACCACACTGCCCCCACCAGAGCTGTGACCATCCCCGGTCACCATGACGAACTCAGTCTTGGAGGCGTGACGGTGGTCGGCGCTGGTGTTGTGAACGCCGGAGTCTTTTTGCGGGGGAAGGAGGGGCGCAACCCTCTCCCTGAGGCGGACCGGCTTCCACAGAGTTCGTTGTTTCGCTGGCATGGGGCTGATAGGGAGCGAGACGGTTCCGGTGGAGCACGATTGTGGTGAGTGGTGAGCATCCGATTGAAGCGTTTCATGAGGCCGTCACTTTGCGGATGAAGGGGCGTGGTGCAGGTCTTTTTCACCCCGAGGCGCTCGCACACCGCCGCAAACACCTCCGCCTCGAAGTTGCGCCACTGATTGCTATGTAACTGCTCCAGGGCACCGAATCGGCTGAACACCTCATCCACCAGCACACGAGCCGTGGTGAAAGCGCTCTGGTCAGGAACAGCAAAAGACTCCGGCCACTTGGTGAAATAGTCCATGGCCACAAGCACATACCGGTTCCCGCGATCGGAAATGGGAAACGGCCCGAGTATGTCCACGCCAATATGCTCCATAGGTGTCCCCACCCGAAAGTCCTTCAGGGGTGCTCGCGAGCGCTGAGTAGGGCCCTTCTTTGCTGTGCAGACAGCGCACCTGTGAACAAAGAGTTCGCTATCAGTATGACAGCTGGCCAGTAGAAGCGAGCGCGCAAACGCCGTAGAGTTTTAGTTACTCCGAAGTGTCCCGAACCTGCATGCCCATGAATCATCCCCAGCACACATGCCCGCAGAGTCCGCGGTACCAGCAGCTGAAAATATTCGCCAGCGCCGCAAAGCCGTTCCCAGTGGCGGTAGAGTAAACCTTCCCGCAACATTAGGCGGGTAAACTGCGAGTGGACAGCTTTACCTCTAGCCACAGATGAGCGACCGTGGTATAATCCGGTCTCAGGCCCGCTTTAACCCAACCTAGTACCTGCTACAGAGCCGGATCCTTCTCCTGCTCGGCAATTAACTGATCACGATCCAGCTGTAGCAAAGGCGAAACGATTACAGGTGGTGGTCTAGACGACGCAGTAATTCGGCTACACGCTGGCTCGGACGGCTGATTAATGACGGGGGGTCCAGAGGACTGCGCAGGGAGAATGTTCTGAGTCAAGGGGTTCGGTGAGTGTTCGACGTCGCAACCACCCCCGCTCTTCAACCCGCTCGTAGTACAGACAATGTGCTTTGCTGCACGGCTGGCGGGATAAAGCATCGGCGTTAGCATGCAATTTTCCCGCTCGGTGCTGAACGGTGAAATTGTAGTCCTGTAACTGCTCGAGCCAGTGCGCTAACTGCCCCTCGGGCTCTTTAAAACTAAGCAGCCACACCAGCGACGCGTGATCTGTCCGCATAGTTTCATTTGGTTTTACGCAATTTTATGTGTTATTTGTGTGTGTGTGTGTGTGTGTGTGTGTGTGTGTGTGTGTGTGTGTGTGTGAGTGAGAGAGAGAGAAAGAGCGCGTGTGCGCGAGAAAGGGCTTATATTGTGATTTGTCCAAGGTTACTAGAGCCTGGCTTACTACTACTTTAAAAATATATATAAAAACATAAATATAAAAATAATCAACTATTATTGTCAGGGTCAAGTTTACGGGGCTTCTCAGTCTTTCGTTAATTTTACTTCTGACTCGAAACCAATGTGGCTTATTAAAGATGCACTGTTTTATTGGACATGCCTGTTTTGTAATGTTCAGCAAAATAAACACTGTCTATGGTTCGAATATACTGTCACGTCTTCAGATCCTTCTGCACTAATGTTATCGTGGTGTAAATTATTAACGTATTCATGTATTTCACTTGCGGAGAAAATAGACCATGTCTAGTAACGAAAGTAACAAATTTGTCACTACTCTTCTTTTATGCAGCACGGCTAAAAAGATCATAAAAATTACACCAATCCTGTCATGATGCTACCCTGCCCATACACAACACTGGCTGGGAAGATGAACTCAGACTTTTCAAAACTTACTATTATTTCTTGAGATGAAATTAAACTTGGATGAAGAGAACAGAAATGAACTCCCCTCTGTGCAATATCTAAGTAGAGTGTAACTGGAGCAGCCACAAAATTCTCCACTATAGTGCAGTTTGGCAGCATCAGTTCGGAGGGGGTGGGTTGTTAAAATCACATGATTGCAACTCAGCGCAGCTACATTGCTGGCTTGTATTAACGTGCTCTTGAGAATGAAGCACCATCTAGTGGTGGAACCAGGTAAATGACTAAATACGGTTTGAATGGGCGTTTTACGGCTGTTGGTATACGCACTAGTTTAGAGCTTGTTTTACGCACCCTTGATAAATGAGACCGCTGGACTCTGTGGGCTTTTAGGTTCCTTCATAGCGATAAACGCCATCTAGTGACCTATTTGACAGTATTCACAGTTGTAAGCACAAAGCACAATGAATTTAACATTTATCATTTAGAAAACATCCACTGAGTTAGTTATATAGTTCTTTCAATGTTATTTATGTACCAGATTGGTAACTAATCCTCATATGAGCTTCTGATCTGATGCCATCATTGAGAGAGCCTGCTGCACAATGCTAAAGCTATATAATTTAATTTCCAGTTTTCAACCTTGCCATTATTTACTGAACCAAAGTAGTTTTGACAAAAGTAAAATTATTAGCAAAATTTTGCCGACATTGTGGCAACAAAGTGGTGCTGTCTAGGTTGTGGATTTTGACATCTGGGCAGCTTACCCTGACTAAGTACAGGGGCCTTCATGGCGAACCTAATGTCTTTTCCTCATCAGAGGATGAATCTTGATAGCTGGTGCATGTCATAAATGACCACCATGTGGTTTGCATGCCCACTTCCCTCCTGTAAAATCCATGCCACGGGCCAGGATTTTGCTCACGTGGTGATCAATAGGCAGTACTTCAAAAATTCAAATTCACATTTTATTTGTCACATACACAGTCATACACAGTACGATATGTAGTGAAATGCTTGTATGACCGCCAGTGACCTTAAAAAGAAAATAAAACCTAGATATAAGGAATAAATATTAATGAAAAGAAATACGAAAGAAAATAAATTTAACTAGTAAAATAAACTGTACAAATAAGAGCATAATAAAAATATTACAAAATACAGAAATGTAGGGAAAAAAGTATATATAAAAATTTTAAAGTGGCAATGGCTGTGCAAATATGCATGAAAAGTGACTTAAGAAAGTGTCATGTGCAATGGTCAGATACATAAATATCTAGTGCATGAATGTGTCCATGATTGTTCAGTCAATGTCAATGTTTAAAAAGATATTACTCCTGTGTGGTGGTGTGATTGAGAGACCTTATCGGGAAGAAGCTCCTCCTCAGTCTCTCTGTGTTGTCCTTTAGGGAGCGGAATCGCTTCCCAGACCGCAACAGAGAGAACAGTTCATTGTCTTTCACACGCTGTAGATCGAGTGCAGGTCAGGGAGCTCGGTGCGGATGATGCGCTCAGCTGATCGCACCACCCTCTGTAGAGCTCGTCTGTCCTGCATGGTGCTGTTTTCAAACCAGGTCGTGATGTTTCCTGTCAGGATGCTCTCTATGGTACAGGAGTAAAAATTCCTGAGCACCCTAGAGGGCAGTCTGAAGTCTTTTAAGCATCAGAGGTAGTAGAGACGCTGCTGGGTCTTTTTCACCACGGTGTTGATGTGACAGGACCATGACCGGTCCTGCGTGATATGAAAACCGAGGTATCGGAAGCTGTCCACTCTCTCCACTGGGCTCCTGTTGATGATGGGGGTCTGGTAGGTCCTCTCCTGCTTTGTACTAAAGTCCACTATCAACTGCTTTGTCTTGCTGACGTTCAGGAGGAGATTGTTCTTCTGGCACCAGTTCTCCAGATTTCCAATCTCCTTTAGGTAGGCTGACTCATCATTGTTGGTTATCAGGCCCACCATGACTTGATGATGGCGGTGGAGTTGGTAGTGGCCACGCAGTCATGGGTGTTCAAAGAGTACAGCAGGGGGCTCAGAACACAACCCTGGGGGGCTCCAGTGCTGAGAGTGTGTGAGGCTGAGACATGTCCGCTCATCCTTACTGCCTGTGGTCTGCCAGTCAGAAAATTGGAGATCCACTGACACATTGATGAGGTGAGTCCCAAGTGCTACAGCTTGGTGGTGAGTGTGGTGGGAATTGTGGTATTAAATGTAGAGCTGTAGTCGATGAAGAGCATTTTAACATAATTCCGTTTCCTAGTGTTCAGGTGAGTGAGCGATGTGTGGAGGAGATGTGAGATTGCATTGTCTGTGGAACGGTTCTGGCGGTATGCAAACTGTAGTAGGTCGAGTGTGTCCGGTAGTGAAGAAATAATGAAGTCTCTGACCAGGCGTTTAAAGCACTTTATCACTACTGAGGTGAGCACTACAGGGCGATAGTCATTTAAAGAAGCAGGAAGAGGTTTCTGTGAACACAGAAACCCGGCACCGCTGGGTTCAGCCATGTCTCTGTGAAGCAGAGGAGATTGCAGTCTCAAATGTCTCTCTGGAACTTTACCCTGGCCCTGAGGTCATCAAGTTTGTTCTCCAGTGACTGGATGTTGGCGAGCAGGATGTTAGGCAGAGGTGTGCGCTGTGCAGGAGCTCTCAGCCTGTTCCTGACGCCGGCTCGTTTCTCTCATGGCTGCCGCTTCGCGTCGCGTCCATTGTTCTCCCTCAGGATCTCACTCGGCCAGCTCGGATCTGGAGTTAAAAGCGTTGAATTGTGAGTATATTGTACCCCAGTAGAAACAAGAGTGTCTTTATTATACCTAATGTATTAAATGGTGATGATTTTGCCGATTTTAAAACACTGAAAACTAACTTAAAAACTAAAACACAGAAAAAGGTGTTAGGAGCAGTCGTGACGGCAGCCGACCCCGGACATAGCTCCCATGGCGCTTTTATAATGTGGTGGATGCGTGAGATTTAATTCAATTCAATTTTATTTTATTTAGCGCTTTTAACAATTGACATTGTCACAAAGCAGCTTAACACTAATCTAATTTATGTCCATTCATTCCCTAATTTGTCACAAGTCATGCAGAATCGGGCGGCCCTGCTCCTTCACACACGTGCAGAGGGGAATTCTGGGACTTTGACCGGTGCCCAGGAAGTACATAAAGACAAGAGGTTAATGTTTTAGACACCTGGGCTATCAGACTTTATTTTCTTAGAATGTCATCATCTTTACCTCAAAATGTAAAACCCAATGTACATAACTTTTTATATACTAGAACCTAGTTTTAACATTTTATAAATCTGTTACCCAACAGTTCCCCCTTTGAGAGTTCTAAAACCTCTCACAAAATACAAATTAAGATACCTAATTCTTGTAACTTGTGATCATTACAGGCACATAGCACTTGCTCTGTTGTTGATTGTCTGTAGTAATGAATGGCAGGATGACATGTAAACGAATGTAGCTAGAATCTGTGAAGTTCTTATGGGTCATAATCTTTTCTGGTTAGAGCTGTAATTTCCTCGTGCTGGGTGTGGGTCTTTTGTTAAATGAAACACTTAATATTGATGCATAGCTAGTACACCAGTAGGAAAAACAACAGCAGAATTGCTATTTCCTTGATCCACAACCAGGGATTCCTTAACATGTTTCCAAACCATGAAGAATTATCTAAGATCAAGAATGTCTTGATGGATTTTGTTGAAGTCCTCTGTTGGACCCATTAATCCAGTGCATCACTCTGGGTCAATAATGGTGCAAGCTCCCCCTTGCATTGCAAGAGTGTAATCCAAGGCCACTCTGCTCTGTAAGGTCATTATCTTGTGCAAAGTGAGTGTCGAATTCGATAGGCTTTTGATTTAATCAAGGGCCTGTATGACAACATAAAATGGGATTATTGCTTCAAGAGTTCTCAACCACCATGTTTGTGCAATGTCTATGATGATTACTAGTACGGCAATCTTGATCATGTTGATGGATGACTGAAGTTCTTATATGAAGAACTGAAGTTTTTTTTACTTTTTTGTGACAGTTGGCTCGGTAGTAAGTCTAGTTGTCTTTTAGAAGTTGTGGCTTCATACGCAGGTGAGGAGGTTGGTGTGTATGGGACTTGGGACTTGACAGCCATCAAGTGGTATTTGCACAGAGAAAGAAAGGAAACAAAAGATGACAGAGCAGTATCTGTTGTAAAAGACTGCAAACACTAGGGTTGTATCTTCTGAAACAACACTTGCTCTAAAGGACTATATTCGACAAGAATATAGAGAATACGAATCATATTTATAATAAGATAATCAATTAAATAATAAAATTATATCAAATAAGGACTTTATCTAAAAGCCAGACCAAATTTCTCATTCACTGCTGAAGTAGTTAAATATGTTTATACTGTAGATACATTGGTTACATTTTACAAGTACGATTGCAAGTAAATTACAAACTGCATGTAATGTTGTAAAATATAAATAAAACAGTATTAGACACAAATATATGTTATGGTAATATATACAATGAAAAAGCTATTTACATATGAGTGCTCAAATGTAAAGCAAACACAATTATTAATTTCTTGTGTATATTTAACTTAATTCAGCCGTTTAAGTTATATGAAAAATAACGTACCTACCAGCCCACTATTATTTTCTGTTCAAATTTAAAGATGCCCGTGCGTGTGTGTGTGTAATCTTTAATAAAGTTTTAAAACTAAAACAATATTGTTTCCAATGCTGAAGGGGACATGATTTTGTTTTTGTTTGTCTATTCACTGAATACAACGCGACAGCGTGCTCCGAAGTGAACAACCACAGAACCCCCAGTTACTGTAATCCATCTTCTCACCTCTTATTGATGATAGGTGTGAAGTTATTAAACTGGTTTTGCTGATGGCTAATTGGCAGAATGGGGGGTTTAAAACGGATTAACAAGACCGAGCAGACGTCTCTGCCTAAAATATATTTTGGCAGCAAAACATAAATAGAAATATAAATAGAAATAAAATGTTTAATTGTACCAATTAAATCAAACTTCATAGTTGGATTTGATACTTAGATACTTTAAGTGTTAATAAATTTACTGAATATATTCAGATTTTGTAAAATAACGAAACCTGTTTCCTTCATAGACCTTTTGTAACAATAAACATTTTATTTCTGTTTATTCTATGTTTTACTGGCAAAATACATTTTAGGCAGAGGCGTCTGCTCGGTCTTGTCAATTCATTACAACCTGTCCTGATGCTTGTGGCCCTGAAAGGGCAGTGAAGATTCCACTTAATCTTTAACATTTTAGACAATTCCTTAACTACCTGTGAAATGTGTTCCTTGATCTGAGTCAATGTGATCTTATAAGCCCCATCTGGGAATGAAATCAGTGACAAGACATTTAGCAGTATGTGCAGCTGAAGCATGCCCTGTTGGATAAGCTTCTATCTTTTTTAATAACTATTTCTACCATAACGTCAGTTTTTCCTTTGCAAGTAAGTGTCACGAACTAACCGGAATGATCAGAAGACTTACCACTTAGCGGTTAGCCCTTTGTAGCGTGGATGGTAAACCCAAACGCGGAAGCACGCGAGTAGGCAGGATAGCCACGCGATTTAGTCTAAGGACTCTCAGGAAAGGGGAGCAAGGGAAAAACACAAATTTAACCTGCGTCCTATAAACACACACTCGAATCAGAAAGTAGACCCAAGAAAAATGAGTACTCACAAAATGGCAGACAGGCGATCTGAACCAGCATCGGGCGAACTCAATGACTGAGTGATGTAAAGCGCCATCTTGTCTCCTTTTATACTTCCTGTTTTAGCGACCGTTCTACTTCCGGGTCCTAGTGCCGGTCGCAAAATGGGTGTGTGTGACAGTAAGCAACGATATGTAATCCACTTGCAGGTGTTGAAAGGATGCATTGAAAGCTTTGAGATACATTTCTTTCATACAAACAGTATTAGAATCATTAGTCTGGACTTTCAACAAGTCATAAAGCGGTTGAGCTCATGGTCATGGTCTTCAATCCAAGGTCTACAGTAACCTGCTGTTTCTAAAAATTATCAAATTGTATTTCTATTGACTTTAAACAGGGATATAACAGAGTAACATGTAAAATACATGTAGTATTTCAATGCACACTTTATAAACTCCTCCCTGACTAAGAAAGGCTAGACGCCAGGCATATTATAGGAAGAAAGGAGAGAAACGAAAAAACATGGAGCTGGAAGTCTGGGTTTTGCGTGCGAAAATAAAAGGAAAAACAGAGAGAAAAAAAAAACAATTAAATAGGAAAATGATTAAACTATAAATGTATATGAAAAAAGCAAAGGAAGGGCACCCACACCTGTTGAAATTTTAAATCTGAATCACAGTAAGAATCTACTCCAGGGACAAACAGGATATAATATTACTCAGCCACTGGGCGTGAGTGGGTAATGTGGCATCCTTCCACTTGAATAAAAAAAAACGCTTGACCAGGAGTGTCACAAACGACAACCAATGCTGTTTATCTGGAATTAGACACTTATCTTCTTCTCCAGTGATGCCAAAAAAAAACAATCAGAGGGTCTGGTTCAAGATTGCATTTCAATATGTATGACAAGATTCCCTCCAGAATTTTTTCAAATTTGGGCATGTCCAGTACATATGAACAAGAGATGCCTCTCCACATTTATTACAACAAGGATTGACATCTGGGTAGAAAATAGAAATCTTATGTTTGGAGAAATGACCTCTGTGTACAGTACAACCTTAAACTGTAATAAAGAGTAGCAGGCGCATAAGGAGGTTAAATTGACAAGCTTGAGAATTGAGTTACAAGTATCATCTGACAGTGTTAAATTTTGGTCTTTCTTCTAAATTCAATTTATATCTTGAAAAATAGCTACATTTACTGAGCAATGACAGCAAAGATGGCAGGGAGGAGATTGGATTTAATATAAAAAGTAGGAGATCATCTGCATAAAGGGAGACTTTGTGTTTATCTCTCTGTCTTCAAATCTCAGATATATCCCTGCAACTACAGAGTGCTATTAGTAGTGGCTCAATGGTAAGGTTAAAGAGGAATGGGCTGAGAGAACACCCCTGACGAGTACCCTGCCGAAGGCTGAATGGTTTAGATTGCTGAGCAAACATCAGACCTAAGGCAATAGGGCATGAATATAATAAAACAAGTGATAAAACTGAATTTTTCTAAAGCCTTAAATAAATACTCCTATTCCACACAGTCAAAAGCCTTTTCAGCATTCAAAGAAAGGAGACACTCAAGGACCTCTGACAATGTGTACATGAGATCCATATGGCGTCAAATGTTGAAGTACAAATATCGATTTTTGACAAAACCGCTCTGGTCCTCAAGGTATAATTGAGGATAGAACATTCTCTAATCTACGAGCTAAGACTTCATTAATATTAGAATGGTTGGTACTGATGGTACTATCCTCCATCCAATTTTTTGTAATGTGTTGCTGTGGTCTAAATCCTCTTATCTGATTTGCTAAAAGTTTCCCAGATTTGTCACCATAAATGTAAAATTGGCTCCTACTCTTAAATAATGATGTTCAATTACATGTGTTGAGATAAGTTCAAATTTAGTTGCAATTTTACGTTTTTTATACAGATCAGGGTTGTTTAATAGAGCATACTGCTGATCTATTTTTTAAATTGGTTGGTCAAATCTTTTCATTCTTTATATGCCTTCTTTTTCATATTTGCAGTGTATGAGATTATCTGTGCCCTGAGGTCAGCTTCCAGAGCATCCCAAACAGTTAAACGTGAAACTTCAGCAAGTGTGCAAAACGTGTTCAGCAAACGTGTTTTATTTGTGTTTAAGAAAAAAATCTGGTCTTCCATAAATTTAATAAATTCATCATCTATCACCAACAATGAATTTAAGCACCAATGTTTTGTTTTTTTTCATTTAAGGGAGATTAAAGAGGTTTATAGATATAACGACTCTATAAAAAATAATCAATTCTGGAGAAAGTATGAGAAAAAGAAGTATTCTCTCTTTTTTGGTTGAACGAACAACCATATGTCAGAGATACCAAAGCTGCAGAGATTGGACTGAAGTAGCATGGCAGATTTACTCAATGGTATAGGATTGAGAGATGACCTGTCAAATGATGGATCTAAACAGCAGTTGAAATCTTCAGTAACACTTTATTTTGAAAGTCCATCTGTTGACACTTAACAACATTGTTTCAACTAACTGTCTGTAGATTATAAAGTGCATTTAAATTTCTAATATATAGATTTTACAAAAAGTGCATGTTGACTGTCAGCATGTCTTTCTCAACAGGTTATTAACTAATAGTAACTACTCAGAATTAATCTGTCAGTTGATATTCTACAGTCATGTCAACATATGATCAAGAACATATAACAGTATAGCATCCTTACTAAAGGGTCTCAAATGCATCAAATGAATAATTAACCATCTCTTTTTTTTTTCGTAAAATCACTAGTTTATTATCTGTTGATAGTCAACTAAACATTAGTTGCACATCTGTTGCATGTGAACTAATGTACAGTTTACGTTCAGCAGAGTATTAGTAGACATTCTCAACTAAGCACATGTAGATACATTTTAGGACTGTCCAATTAAAGTGAAAAACAGTTGATAACAGTAGAAAGTCTATAAGCTATCAACAGAACACATACAGCCATTCATTATTTATATACAACATATTTACCATTTAAGATAAGAAGTCAGTACCAGATGATTAAATACTATAGAAAAAAACACTACAGGCAGGATATGAGAGAAAGTTGTTTTATTAACAATATGTTTACACAAACCCATTGTTCACTAGGGTATCAGATCCGAACAGTGTGATTATGTCACGTTGCCATCTTGAACTGCCGTTATTTCTCCCCTTTTTCCCACGCTGTCATGTCCTCTCGCTCTCACACGTGCTCATGTTTTCTGGCTGTCATGCCTCTTTACACACCGGCATCCCATTTACAACTAATTTCTCCCGGCATTTAAGGAAGCGCAGAGCGCTGTCTCGCTGCCAGATTATTGCGTGTCTTCAAGAGCCCAGTTTTCTCGCGTTTCTTTTAGTGTTAGTTATCTCCGTCTTCAACCTCGCTTGTTCTCGGTTTTCGCTTCTAGTCTCTCGTTTTTTGGATCTCGTTCGCTGTGTGTTTCCCGGCTGTTTTTGACCTTTCGCTTCGGTTCACGGTTACGTCTCTGCTCGCTCCCCTTTCGGATTTTTGCCTCGCTGACTGACTCATTGGCTTTGAACTCTCGCACTGGCTCACGACAACGTCTCTGCTCGCTCCCTTTTGATTCACGCTCCGCGGACGGATCTTTCTGGTTTTTCGACCTGTTTTTACAACCCTGTATTACGTCATCGGGATTCCCCCCCGAAACACGGAAGTGCTCGACCGCCGACGTGCCACGCCCCCTTTTTGGCGCTGTAATCTGCACTTGGGTCCTGCTCCTTTTGCTCTCTTCTTCTTCCTGCCGGCTCCTGACAGAATAATCTGGCCCAAATCCACCCAATGTTTCTCTCCGGCAATCACACAGACTATTTCCTTTCTCATTATGCATAAGTCCCATACCCCAATTGTTCTTGGACGCCCCTGGCTAGTAAAACACAATCCAATTTAATTTATTATACAGTTTATGAGTTTACAATTTAATGAGTGCTGTCTCTGTGCTGTGATGAGGCCTAAATCCTGACTGATACAGTTCATGTATGCCATTTCTATGTAGATATGAGCATAGCTGCTCCGCTACTATCTTTTCCAGAATCTTAGGGATAAAATAAAAAATAAAAAAATTCCAGGCTTGTGCTCGTCAACATTCTCACCCGAGTTAACAAGACGATTATTGAAATGATCTCAGCAGGTCCTTTAATGACAGCAATGAAATGCAGTGGAAAGGTTTTGTTGGGATTAAGTTCATTTTCATGGCAAAGAAGGACTATGCAATTTATCTGATCACTCTTCATAACATTCTGGAGTACATGCAAATTGCTATTATAAAAACTTAAGCAGCAACTTTTCCAATTTCCAATATTTATGTAATTCCCAAAACTTCTGGCCACCTCTGACTCCAGCACTGACTCCAGCTCCTGCTGGAGGTGAACCTGTAATTAATAGTTAAATATGAAGAATATTTTGACTAGTTTTTATCTCTCTTTGTTTTTGAACCAGTAATCATCAAATAGTCTTGCATAGGCTTAATTGGCAGACTGCTCTCACACGGCCTACTATAAAATGCAATAAATGTTCTAAATCAAAGATAAACACCTTCATCCAAGTTGTAGCTTTTTGGGAAGCACTGTGCGACTAAGTCTCACCCTGTGTCTCACCCTGCAACTAAGACACCGTACAAGACACAAAACAGAACTCATTGGTGATTTCCTCACATTGTTTTTTCTTTCAGTTGCCTCAATCTCGGATGTGCTGAAAAGATATCGGTGTGTCCTCAAACATGTGCAAAGAGGCTTCAGGATGACCGCGAAAGACACGGCAGCAATTGCAGAGATTTACATAGCTGACAAAAGTCTCCTAAACCAGTTCAAGGGTAAATACACTTCTGAAACTAGCACAATTTTGTCAGAAAAAAATAGTTGGTGAGCTGGCAGAGAAGATAATTGAAATGAAAAACAACAAACAGCTCATCCTCTTTTTTGCCAAGAAAGACTGAACGTATGCAACAGGATGTTAGCTGGATAAGTTTGAGTAGATTGTTGTTAAATAGGCAAGTTTTATTTTTTATAATTTCAAATGTTGGTGTGCTGATGGTGAAGTTGCTTTACCCCTATACAGTGACATGGTGCTGCCAGTGCAGCATGTTTATTTTATTGTTTTTCTTTGTTTTATATTCATGTCAAATTTGGCACACATAATCACACTGTTTGGATCTAATACGCTAGTGAACAATGGGTTTGTGTAAACATATTGTTAATAAAACAACTTTCTCACATATCCTGCCTGTAGTGTTTTTTCTATAGTATTTTATCGTCTGGTACTGACTTCTTATCTTAAATGGTAAATATGTTGCATATAATTAATGGATGGCTGTTTGTGTTCTGTTGTGTTCTGTTGATAGCTTATAGACTTTTTATTGTTATCTACATATGCTTAGTTGAGAATGTCTACTAATAGTCTGCTGAACATAAACTGTACATTAGTTGACAAGCAACAGATGTGCAACTAATGTCTAGTTGACTATCAACAGATAATAAACTAGTGATTTTGGAAAACAAAAAAGATGGTTAAGTAATTATTCATTTGATGCATTTGAGAACCTTGAGTAAGGATAATATAATATGCTCTTGATTATATGTTGACATGACTGTAGACTATCAACTGACAGAGTAATTCTAAGTAGTTACTATTAGTTAATAACCTGTTGAGAAAGACATGCTGACAGTTAACATGTACTTTTTTGTAAAATCTATAGATTAGACAAACAGTTAGTTGAATGTATGTTGCTTGTCTGTTGAAACAATGTTGTTGAATGTCAACTGATGCACTGTTGACATGCTACTAAATAAGTACTGGTAACTAGTAGAGTGTCAACAGACAGACTATCAAAATGAAGTGTTACCAAATCTTCCCCTAGTATTAGAGAGTATGAGCTCAGATCATGTAAAACAGAAAAAAAATGTACAAAAAAATGTACAAAGAAGAAAACATCATAATTAGGCGCATATAAATTAGCCAAAACCACATTAGTATTAAATAATGTCACTGAAACAATGATATAACGACCTTGTAATAACATTATGGTGCTTAAAAGAGATGTCTGGGTAATCAGAATTGAGACTGCCCTAGCTTTGGCCTGAAAGGTAGAGTGGTAGTGCTGCCCTCCTCAACGTAACATAAGGTAAGAATTATCAGAACCGCGAATATGAGTTTCCTTCTTTCTTTTAACCAGATGGTTTAAACCCTTAACATTCCAGCTCACAAAGTTTAAAGCACCGTTCATTCTCCTCTAGAAAGTGTGCAGGTAGGTAAACATAAATAACACTGAAAAGCCTAGCGTCATCCTTAAAACAATTGTGTAAACCACAAAGCGACAAATTAAAGACACATTGTATACACAGAACTAACATAATACTGGCTTTGGAGAACCCACATACCTATGTACCTTTTTTTCTGTTCTTGCCTGAGCGAGCTGTCCTAAAGTTTCAAGAGACAATGGCGGAACTATTTACAGGTTTGGAGGCGTGCTGAGAAGGAGCAGAATTATACATAGTATTTTTTCTACTATGTTGCAACTTCTTCCTACACTCTTTCTCCCAATGTCACAATTTTTTACAGTACTTGCATTCGCCTTCTCTTTTAGGCAATCTATTGTCTTGGTTTGTTGTTCTAGATGTAGCTGCTGCTGCTTTCACTTGTGCCTTAACATCAGGATCTCTTTCCCCTGTAGCTAACCAGTCTAGGTTACTTCTGATAGTCCGGTTAGACCAAGTTAGATCTAGGAATGGCAATGCTTTTCTGCACTCGGCTACAAGGCCATCTGACCAGATGCGGACTAGGGTTCCTTGTCATCTAGCACACTTTCAGGAAACATTAACTATTCCACTTTAAGTTACAGCTGACTGACAAAAAACTTTCAGCGTATTCATTTACAGTTTCTTCTTTCTTTTTGCATACAGTTAGTGATTTTTGACCAGTCTATCTTGGGTCCCATTTTAAAACAACCCAAATCACTTTAGTACTACTTTACTGGCATGTTGTAATAACAGCAGACTCAAAACGGTTAAATTCAGATTCAGTTAGAATTTGTGACATCAGCTGTGAGACGTCTGCTAATGTCATGTCTTAGAGGCGCATTTTGCTGACCAATGCTCCCTTAAATAAAAAAAAATAGTGTGTGCTGAGGGTTAGCTCTGGGATAGTCTCTCTATATCTTTAGGTCCTAGCGCTTTTGCCACAGTTTGTACTTGGATAACAGAAGTGTTGGTAGGAACACTTTCAATTCTCTCAATTCCCTGAGATCTCTTACTACTCTAGCACCACATATCTGCACTGAATTTACAGGCACATTTGGCTACAGTATATATGTTTCAAAGAAAGCTTGTAAGTCAGGATAATCATTATTAGACTGACTAACTTCATCCACATCAGTTTTTGCTGAAGCTTTGTTGCAGTTAAATTTTTTTTGTCAAAGAGGATAATCTAGCATGGAGATTTTTGATCTGTTCCTCTAAGTTACACTGAGACTGTGGTAGCTAGCGCCAAACCAAATTCAGTCTAGTGGGGATCAGTCTAGCATTCTTCCTAAACATTTTGTGAATTTCTGTTACCACACAATCAAATCACTAAAACTTTTCTGGTCAACAGATGCTGGTTATGCTTGTTAACACGGATCAACTTGACTGCCTGAACAGAAAATAACACAAATATTAGCACATATTTCGAATCTCCCCTGCCTGAAAAGAGGAAAACACAAATATTAGCACATAATGCTAGTCTTCCTTGTTTGAATAGAGGATAACAAATATAAACATGTAATGCTAATCTCTCCTGCCTGAACGGAAAAATATTTTTTAGACGATAACGTAGTTAACCAAAACCTACAGCAGTCTGTTTACTCTTCTCTGATGGTGCAGAGGATAACAAATCTGTACTGGTCTTAAAGGTTCTTTTGGATAGAGTGGCACTCACCAAGCCTTGGTTGTACAGAGAGATTCAGTCTGAAACTAAGTCAGAACTTTGTTGAGCTTAAAGTATTAATCTGGATTCAGGTAAAAAGCTCTATCTGGTTACCCCTTATGGAAAAAATCAATGGCAATATATTGTAAAATATAGTGCAATATAAGGTGAAACCTTGGATTGCGAGTAATGCAGTTCGCGGTTTAGGAGTACCAAGTATCATGTATCAGGCATGCGCTTGATGCCAAGCATCACGTGATCACAACTGAGCCAACCTATTTTCTCTCTCCTGTGCTGCGGAATTGTGGATAATCGTCCCCTCTGCTGGGTCTTACTGGTATAATCAACATCCGTGGACGCGTGGACTGTTTACTATAACACTGTGACCACATGTGTGTGTTGTTGTTGTTGTTGTTGTTGTTAGTCCTTCGGCTGCTCCTGGCAAGGGGTCGCCACAGCGGAATATCCAGTCCGCACAACAGCTTGGCACAGGTTGTACACCAGATGCCCTTCCTGACGCAACCCTCCAATTTTATGCGGGCTTGGGATTGGCACTGCATCCTGTGCGTAAAACATATTTTGTTTAGTGTCTTTATGCGTGTGTGTACAGCGTGCGTGTAAAGCAAAAGGAAGTCTCGTTAGAGTGGTTTAAGATTAATTTTCTCTCTCTGTATCAGCCTCCTCTTTGTGTCTGTGTGTGCAGGTCAATGGACACTGTGCCTCAAACAAACACACACACACACACACACATACACAGACCCCTTCTAATTTCGCCTTTATTGAAACTTTATCCATGTTTAAGAATTATACACACACTTTTACTTTGTCGGTGTGCTCTGATTAAGGAAACTGCATTATGAGATCTCATGTTAATCTTTTCTTTGTCTCCTAGACAGAAATAAGCCGTCTTTGAGTCTTGAATGAGATTTTTAGATTTTTCTTCTTAAAGGTGTTTCAAATGTGGCTCATTACCTCTAAATCTCGGGGATGGTTTATATTTGTCTTGTGTGCGACTCACACATACAGAAATGCGCCGTCTTTAAGACTTGAATGAGATTTTATCTTCTCAAATGTGCCTACAAAGTGGCTCATTAAATCTAAATTTCAGAGATTTACACAAAGTAGACAGTGCTTGTAAACTGTGCATTTGGGTTTTCTGATATGTCGTGTAGAATTAAACTCATTACTATAAAAAAATTACATTTTACTACTACTGGAATGACGATGCAAAAATGTATAACTCACAAAATGTGCATATTATAACATATGTCCTTTATATAAAATGTATGTTTGCTGTCACTTTATATTACACAATCCTGACTCCGGTTTAAGTGCTAGGGTTCTTTGACAAACAGTGCCATCTACACTAAAGAGTATTTAGTATATTTTTATGTACTTGATTTACTCTTCACATATGGGTAGATGGAGAGGATGGTTAGTAGGTTGGATCTCTGAAATGTGAAATTAATTAAAAAAAATCTAAATATTGTCTTAAAGGTCATATATATTTGTTGTTAGTTGTGTTATAGTAGACGACTTTTGTGCTGCAGGTAATGCGGCCCACTCCACTGGCTATATTTCATACCTGTGAGAAACACTGCAATGTGCAAATTATTTCCGCTTTAGAATTGCAAAAATAAAATTTGAAAAGTTTCTCATTTAATCAACTATGAGTTCAATGAAGATATGTAAATATGTAGTTTGGTAATTTTGTAGCTTTACAAAATTGTTTTGTAATAAATAAATGTTTTATTTTGAAATCTAGCTTTATTTAAAAAAAAAAATCCAACCACCAGTTATATTATCGTACTGTACACCCACCTTGTTGATCAACATGGCTAACCTTTTACAAATGTGTATTACACCTTAATTAATTTATTAAAATTAAACTGGCATATGGCAAACTTACTTTACATTCTGTATAAATGCCATTACCAATAAAAAAAATAAACATACAACATACAGAATATTTTTTTTTTATCGAAAAGTGAAGCAATGAGATAATGTTTATGTTCAGTAATTTCTGTATACACCTTACATTTAAGGCCAAATCTTTTTTTAATTATACATTTATGACTGAATGTTCAACATTTTCTCAGGGCCAATTAAGCCAACAGTAGATGTAGATTATAATAAACACTAATAATAGTCTAGTCTAATAATTTTCCACAATTCCTCCCATATATGCATTTTAAACTGCAAATGTTTAAGTGGCCAGTATATTAGAAAAATGTGCAGGGCATCGCCAGGCCTCCATGTCATTCCAACAAAAAACATTTTATCAAGCATCATTCAACCAGATGTTTAGGTGCCTACTTTGCCTGCCACAGATAAAAAGAAGAAGACCAAGGAGAAGCAGACGGTGATGTTGGGTCCTAAATTTTTGTGCCGAATTTAAAATAAAGTGCATAGTCATTGTTGATAACGAGACAGAATGTTAAAAAATGTTAAGGTTAAAACCACAGAGTTTGTGGAAAAAAAATATGTAGTATACAGTATTTTACCTGAAAATTACACAGTTTATTTTTTGTTCTTAAATTGCAGAAGGAATTAAAATTTTACCTTGGGTGGTTTAGCATGTGGATTAGCATGTCTAAGTAACTAACGCCAGTGAGGTTAAAAGTTGTTATTTTGTTTATTTTATTTTATTTATGGTAAGAATCAGTCAGCTAATTACAATATTATTATTAGGCTGGTCCTAAGTTAACCAGTGTGGTTTGACCTTTTCTCTTTAAAAAAAAAAAAAAAAGTTAATGTTACTCTATGATTAGTTTTTGCAAACCAATAGCTTTATTATACTGTAGAGTGTTTAACAGTAGTTACCAGAACATGTAACTTTAAAGACATCAGTTAATTAAATTCTATAAATAAAGACCAATATGTTTGTTTGTGGAATGGTTATTTTAGTAATTATATACACTTTGCTTTAACTGGGTTATTTTAAAAAACTTTTAAGGGAACAAGAATCTCAAGAAAGAAACTGCAGGAGAATGTCCCAGAGTCTCCTTCTGCACCACATCATCAGGGTGGTAAGCACCAACTCACAAGCAATCTCTAGCCCACCTGTCAACCTTCATACAGTTGGAAATGGGGTAGCTGAATGGTGGTTAGCTAAATGACAAATGTTTATATATATATATATATATATATATATATATATATATATATATATATATATATATATATATATTTGTGCCTTAGGTACTAAGCAACTTCAGGAGTTGCAGACTTTGGACAAAACTTTTGGACATCCACCACAAGAAAAGACTGATATAGCAACCAATTTTTCCTTTAAACAGTTTCATCTCCTTTTTGACTGTAAATTCTTTTTATTGGATAATTGTCACAATAATGTGGCTTCTGTGTAACACCTATATAAATTATACTTTGAGTTAAGCAGTGTGACACATAATATCTTTGTCTGGTTGTGTGACATTTTGTAGCAGTATCATTTAGTGTCTTGTTTTGACAGATTTTGCTGGTGTCTGTTATATTGTGTAAATTGTAAATCTATTACAACTATTAAACGGGGCTGACAGTTTCACCCAGACCTTCACATTACCATAGAAAAAAGGCGCAGCCTGCCCTTAAGATAGCATTCACATTTAACTAGGGACCGTGCCCAGTGGTCAGGAAATACCAGATTTGATCTTCTTAGGATGTCAACATCTTTACTTCAAAATGTAAAACCCAATGTACATACATTTCATTGGGTACAATGAAATGTACCCCTATGTACAATGTACATACAATGTACATGTCCTAAGATGGCGCCAGTAAGGTCGGCCACTCCGACCTACATTTTTTAATTATTTTAGTATTTTAAGGTAATTTCCAGTAACTTTAAACCGGCAAACTCATCACCATTGAGTACATTAGGTATAATGATAGAGGCACTCATCTTGTTTCTATTGGTATACAATGTACTCACAATTCAACGTTTTTAACTTTGAGTGAGATCCTGAGGGAGAACAATGGACGCAATGCGAAGCGGTGGACCTGAGGGAAACAAACCGGGGTCAGAAATAGGCTAAGAGCCCGTGCACACCGCACACCTCTGCCTAGCATCCTGCTCGCCAACGTCAGTCACATAATCAGTGCCGTTTACATTCCACCATAGGCAGACACGGACACTGCCTTATGCGAGCTGCATGAGGTACTCACACAGCATCAGACACAACACATGGATGCTGCGCTTATTGTGGCGGGGGACTTTAATAGTGCCAACCTCAAACGCGCAGCGCCAAACTTTTTCTCAGCATATCACCTGCCCCACCAGGGGCGAAAGGACACTGGGCCATTGTTACACTACAGTCAAGGATGGCTACAAGTCACAATCTCGTCCACCGTTTGGTAAATCCGACCATGCCGCCATCTTCCTCATGCCAAAATGCAAACAAAGGCTGAAACAGGAAGTTCCGGTTTAGAGGAAGGTCGCGCGTTACAGGACGCACTCGATGACGCAGACTGGGACATGTTCAGAAACAGCTCTGATGATGATGTCAGCGTGTTTATGGAAGCGTTACGGAGTTGTGGGCTTTATCGGGAAACTAGCGGATGATACTGTGGAGAAAAAAAACTATCAGAACGTTTCCCAATCAGAAGCCGTGGGTGGATAAAACCATTCGCGACGCTCTGAGATCTCGCACCGCTGCCTACAACGCGGGACTTGCGTCGGGGGACATGGACCCATACAAGGCTGCGTCTTATAATGCGTGGAAGGCGGTGAAAGAGGCCAAGCAGCTCACAACTCCAACAGAGTGACTCTCAGACGGCATCTCAGATCGTATCCTCAGAGCCTGCGCAGACCAGCTACCACCTGTGTTCACAAAAATATTCAACCTTTCTTAATCTCAGTCATTGATCCCCACATGCTTCAAAGAGTCCATCGTTGTTCCTGTCCCGAAGAAACCTCATCCTGCTTTCCTCAATGATTATCGCCCTGTAGCCCTCACCACAGTAGTGATGAAGTGCTTTGATTGGTCAAGGACTTTATCTTTTCTTCACTACCCGACACTCTTGACCCACTACAGTTTGCATAATGCCCGAACCATTCTACGGATGATGCAATCTCCCATCTCCTACACACATCACTCGGAGGGGGAATTATGTGAAAATGCGCTTCATTGACTACAGCTCTGCATTTAATACCATAATTCCCTCCACACTTACCACCAAGCTGGAGCACCTGGGACTTAGCTCATCTATGTGTCAGTGGATCTCCAATTTCCTAACTGGCAGACCACAGGCAGTAAGGATGGGCGGTCATGTCTCAGCCTCTCTCACTCTCGGCACTGGTGCCCCCCAGGGTTGTGTTCTGAGCCCCCTGCTGTACTCTCTGTACACCTATGACTGTGTGGCCACTACCAACTCCACCAACATCATTAAGTTTGCTGACGACACTGTCGTGGTGGGCCTGATCTCTGACAATGATGAGACAGCCTACCTGGAGGAGAGTGGAAATCTGGAGAACTGGTGCCAGAGGAACAATCTCCTCCTGAACGTCGGCAAGACGAAGTAGTTGATAGTGGACTTCAGCACAAAGCAGGAGAGAAACTACCAGACCCCTATCCTCAACGAGAGCCCAGTGGAGAGAGTGGAGAGCTTCAAATACCTCTGTGTTTACATCACGGAGAACCTGTCATGGTCCTGTCACATCAACACCGTGGTGAAAAAGGCCCGGCAGCATCTCTACCTCCTCGGGCGCTTGAGAGACCTCCAAGGTTCTCAGGAACTTTTATTCCTGCACTATAGAGAGCATCCTGACGGGAAACATCTTAACCTGTTTCGGGAACAGCACCATGCAGGACAGACGAGCTCTACAAAGGGTTGTGCACTTGGCTGAACGCATCATCCGCACTGAGCTCCCTGACCTGCACTCGATCTACAGCAAGCGGTGCTGGACCAAAGCCAGGCAGATCGTGAAGGACCTCAGCCACCCCAGCAATGGACTGTTCTCTCTGTTGCGATCAGAAAAGCGCTTCCCCTTCCTGAAGGTAAACACAGAGAGACTGAGGTGGAGCTTCTTCCCGCAGGCGATACGGTCTCTTAACCAGGTTAACACACAGGACTTATCATCTCCATGTTTCTTCAATAATCTGCAACATTACACAGAACTGGTCACTTATGGTCATTTCTCATCTGAACACACACCCCAATACACTGTGACAACCAAGGACACTGCACATTTGCACACACATTGCATCATTTGCACACATATTGCATATTGCACACTTGCACTCACGATGCTCATTTTCACACTTCTAGACATTTTCCATTTATTCCACTTCTTATTTGCATCTGAATCTAAATTTATTTTGTCTATACAGAAAAGTTATATATTTCTTGTATATTTTTGGAAATTTCTATATTTTGGTCACTTCTTTTAGTAAACTATTTATTTATTTCTTGCTTCCTTTTTATTTTCTCTTATTTCTTGTCAATTGTTCAATTAAAAAATAATAAAATAAAAATGTAAGGTCACAGGTGTTCGTGTAAGCATTTCACTACATATTGTACTGTGTATGACTGTGTATGTGACAAATAAAATTTAAATTTATCAGTTTATATACTATTACATTGGAACCTAGATTTATAATTTTAGGAATTTGTAATCCAACAACACTAAACCTGGAGCTATTGACAATCAAATGTCATCCTTTTTACCTTTTTTGGGAGTTTACATCGGTCATAACTAGCGCCATTTATATTCCACCTCATGCGGACACAGCCTTATGCGAGCTACATGAAGCACTCACACAGCACCAGACACAACAACCTGAAATGCGCACTGCCAAACTTTTATCAGCACATCACCTGCCCCACCAGGGGTGAAAGGTTACTGGACCATTGTTACACAAAAATCAAAGATGGCTACAAGGCACAAACTAGCTCCCTGTTTGTGAAATCCAACCATTCTGCTATCTTCCTCATGCCAAAATATAAACAAAGGCTCAAACAGGAAGCTCCGGCTTAAAGGGAGGTTGCACGCTGGACGGTTGCACACCATAACTAGGGCTTGTTTTGGCGCAGCTCTAATGGCATTAACATGTTTATGGAAGCGGTTGTGGGATTCAACTAGCAGATGACACAATGCAAAAAACTACCATCAGAATCTTTCCCAATGAGAAGCTGTCGGTGGATAAAACCATCCGTGTTGCTCTGAGATCTCACTTTGACGCCTATAACGCTAACCTTGCATCGGGTAACATGGGCCCCTACAAGGCTGCAACATACAATGTTCAGAAAGCAGTAAAGGGGGCAAGGCAATTCCATCATTGTTCCTACCCCAAAGTAACTCCACCCTGCTTCCCTCAAGGACTACCACCCAGAAGCCCTGACTTAAGTAGTGATGAAGAGCTTTTAGAGGCTGGTCAGAGACTTCATCCTCTCTTTAATACCAGACACACTGGACCCAGTTTCCCCCCGCCCAAACCGTTCAACAGATGATGCCACCTCTCACCTTCAAACATCACTTATTCACCTGTACTCTAGAAAGGGGAATTGGGTTAAAATGCACTTTGTCGACTACTGTTCAGCATTTAACACTATAATTCTCTCCACATTCACCACCAAGTTGCAATCTCCAATTTTATAATTGGCAGACCACAGGATGTAAGGATAGGCAGACTACTGTTCAGTGTTTAACACTATAATTCTCTCCACATTCACCACCAAGTTGCAATCTCCAATCCTATAATTGGCAGACCACAGGATGTAGGGATAGGCAGACATTCTTAGCCCCCCCCCCCCCACACCCTCAGCACTGAAGCCCCTAGAGTTGTGGTCAGAGACCCCTGTTGTACTCATTGTACATATATATCTGCGTAGCCACCATCAACTCCACCACCATTTCCGAATTCATTGATGACACTGTCATGGTAGGCCTGATCTCTGACAACAATGAAACGGCCTACAGTGGAGGAAATTAGAAATCTAGAGAAATGGTGCCAGAGGAACAACCTCCCCATGAACATCAGCAAAACAATGGTGCTTATATTGGATTTCAGTACAAAGCATAAGAGGAACTAATAGATACCCATGATCAACGAGAGTCCAGTGGAGAGAGTGGACAGCTTTAGATACCTCTCTGTTCACATCATGCAGTTCACCTCTCATGGTCCTTTTACATCAACATTGTGGACCAGACCAGATTGCCTCCTTCTGTTGCTCAGTTGCTCAGTTTTTATGCTTATGTGCCCATTGCAGGCAATAATGGAGGAAATAGCACCATCATGTGCACCTGGACCTGTCTTAACTACTCAATGCACTGTGTTCTGACAAACTTTTAAATCAGAACCAGCATTAACCTTTCAGCAATTTAAGAAACAGTAGCTATTTTACTGGATAGGACTACAAGGATCCTTAGCTTGGCATGACCCTGATGACAATTTAAAGGTTTTCCTTATTTGGACCACTTTTGGTAGGTTCTGGCCACTGCACACCAGGACCATCTCACAAGGGTTGCAATTTTGGAGATGTTCTGACCCAGTCATAAAGAAATCCCAATTTGACTCTTATTAAAGAGTCTTATTAAAGTTGCTAAAATCCTGAAGATAGCTTTTTTTCCTCCAACATGAGAATTTAAGGTACAAAATTTTCACTTTGCAGCCTTATAACAAACTTGCTACAGAATGCCGCTATTTAAGAAAATTGAGTGTCCAATTCTCTTCCCTGACCGGCATCTAATGCTTATTGAAAGAAATATTTTGTTCATACAATAAACATTTTTGTATATGCAAAGTAAACAAATAGAAAAATGAGTTAAAAAAATAGGAGTCATTTATTTGTTTATAACCTGCTTGGTTAGTGACAGCTGATCTTATTCAATTCTGTGTAAAAAAAAAAAAAACGTGCAAAGTTTTGTATATAGAATGATCTATAATCAGCATTTAAAAAGAGGAAAATTAATTTAAGGAAAACAGTACTTTTTTATTTATGTGACATTATGGCTGAATATATTTACAAAATCATGTCTGACATGGATTTTTGATAAGATGAATTAATCTACAAACTTTACAGCACATCTTTTGTATTAACTTTGTGTAGTATGTATTAATTAAATTAGGGACTGTTGAACAATTGAAAACACATTCTGCACTTATTTACAAAAATATAAAATATATATATTTTTTACACTAAACCATGTTTTGTCAAAAAAACATTTTTATTGGAAACATGCAATTTTTTTTGTTAACTATACTAAGTTTATTAATATTTTATATGAACTCTGCTAATTATTTGACCATTTGTTAAGCATTATTTACAAATTCGTATTTAATTATTGTCTGTTAAATTAATGATAGCTGAGGTAACAAAGACATTGAATTGGATTTTGCCATTAAATTAGTATTTTGTTAAAAGTCTTAATGCTGTGTGTGTGTGTGTGTGTGTGTGTGTGTGTGTGTGTTTTAATAAAATCTTACTGTATTAGTAAACATTGCTTTAAGTGGAAAAATTCCCAGTCTTCTCCAGGTAGGTGTGGCTATTATTTTGTTAGGATTTTAAGTGATTTCCTTTATTACTCCCCATAGATTTGCTCTCGTCAGATTAAATTAAATGTATTCCCCATATTATGTGGGTTTCTTTTCTACAATAGTAAAATAAATTTGATAGGGGGTTTAAAACATATTTTAGTAGGGTCGACATCCTTATGAATAGTGTAGGAATAATAAAGGACCAACAATAAAGCTAATAATTTGGTTAGTGAACAAATAGGTAGTTACATTAAAGTAAGTCCATCTTTTTGTCCATCCATCCATCCTAGTTTATATAATGCAGTTTTAGCCTCTGCTTTCAGTCCCTACTGCTACCACTGCTACAACTACTACTACATAATAATAATTATATTAATAATAATAATAATAATAATAATAATAATAAAAAAAAAAATAATAATAATAATAATAATAGTAATAAGTAATAGACCCTAAATACAGGATAAAGTGGTATAGAAGATGAGTGAGTAAGTGAGTGAGTAATAAGTAGAAGAATATTAGCATTATTATTAAAAAAAAAGGTTTATTGAACTTTTAACCTCATAGTTTGAAAACACTTGACAGGTGATGTTAAACATTTGATTTATTTAAAACAAACTTCAGAGACACTTTGACATAAATAAAAATAGTTAACTAATTGGCCACTTTCCCTATAGGCTTCATTAGCCACTTTTACTAGTCATTATCCTTGAGTGCCCTTGAGAGGACCAGTGCACAAACAGTGCTACTGCGATCTCTTAGGAGAAAGCAAAAACAAACACACACACACACACACACACACACAGTCTGGAAGGAAAAGAAAAACACCATTAAAAAACTAAAATTAGGAGTAACTAGCTTTGAATTGGCTGATATACAGTGGATATGAAAAGTATTCAGACCTCTTAAATTTTTCACTCTTTGTATTTAATTATTGTACAAAGGGTTCATATTGTTTAAACTGTTTATATTGCAGCCATTTGATAAAATCATTAAAGTTCTTTTTTTCCTCATTATTTTACACACAGAACCCCATATTGACAGAAAAACACAAAATTGTTGACATTTTTGCAGATTTATTAAAAAAGAAAAACTGATATCACATGGGCATAAGTATTTAGACCATTTGCCATGACACTTATGTATTTAACTTAGATGATGTCTATTTTTATCTGATCATCCCTGAGATGGTTCTACACCTTCATTTCAGTCCAGCTGTTTTTGATTATACTGATTGGACTTGATTAGAAAAGCCACACCTGTCTATATAGGACTTTACAGCTTACAATGCATGTCAGAGCAAATGAGAATCATGAGGTCAAAAGTAACTGCCTGAAGAGCTTAGAGACAGAATTGTGGCAAGGCATAAATCTGGCCAAGGTTAAAAAAAGATTTCTGCTGCACTTAGGGTTTCTAAGAGCACAGTGGCCTCCATAATCCTTAAATGGAAGACATTTGGGATGACCAAAACCAAGAGCTGGCCGCCCGGCCAAAACAAGCTATCGGGGGAAAAAAGCCTAGGTGAAAAATGTAAAAAAGAACCCAAAGATCACTGTGACTGTGCTCCACCAGTCGGGGCTTTATGGCAGAGAGGCCCAACAGAAGCCTCTCCTCAGTACAAGACACATTAAAAAAAACTCTAAAGACTCCAAGATGGTAAGAACTAAGATTCTCTGGTCTGATGAGACCAAGATAAAACTTTTTGGCCTTAATTCTAAACGGTAAGTGTGGAGAAAACCAGGCACTGCTCATCACCTGTCCAATACATTCCCAACAGTAAAGCATGGTACATGTATTTTATTTACAGCAATTCATTAAAATGAATATATATTGTACAGTACAAGGTAAACACGAGAAAGATTACAAAATAATAATAAAAAGTGTCTTCTTTATAAACAGCTTATACTGTGCGTCACGATGCTGAAATTCCTTACATGTTGCCCCTCAATTTTGTGCTTCCATTTTAAGTGGAGAGATATTTGACCGACAGCTTAGAACAAAAGAACTGTAGGTGTGATCACAACCCCCTCCGAACGACCGTGCCATCAATCACTGACCACCTCAGAAGTTCCCTCCAATGTATGCTGCTGTTTGCAAGTATTTTTGCATAATAAAACTATGGCACTCTATTGAGAGGTGGTTGGAATGTGTTATTCATTTATTTATTCTGTACAAGGGCACTAACTACACAGACCAAACTCTTACCTTATTTTATTCTTATACTCATCGCTGTGCTTGTTGTAACTGAAAAAACGCTGCAACTGCTTCAGGGGAGGTGTGTGTGTGTGTGTGTGTGTGTGCGTGCGCTGCAGCCTGTGAATGAATACGCACAGCCGAGAACAGAGACATGAGGGACATCTAATACCGTATTGTGTAGTGTCCCTTTTTCAGCGGATTTTTCTGCTACCGCAGATCAGTTTATCAACTTGTAATATATTAATTTTAGGAATATATTAACATGTGCAGACATTTAGTTGAGGGGGCGCTGCCCCTCTTGCCCCTGAATAGAGCCAGCCTCGATTACACACACACACACACACACACATAGCATGCATCTTTATACATTAGGAATCTGCATCTACATTTTCTGTTGCATGTATAGAATTAGTTTCAGCTGAAACTCATGATCAATGGTGTTAGGGTACTTATGTAGTGATAATTAGTTTCTGCCAAATCACTAAAACTAACAATAGACTATGAGAGGTGGTTGGAAGGTGTTACTCTGAATATAACAAACAAAATACAGCTTTTTTTCTCAGAGGTAAACGGAAAAGTGAAGTTGTTCAGCTGTTTAGTGTCACTATGTCATAACCAGTGAAACAACGTGGACTCATCGCTGTGCTTGTTGTAACTGAAAAAACGCTGCAACTGCTTTAAAGTCTTTCCACTCCGTGACCGCTGAAATCCGACACGACACCACGTTAGGCTACGTCTTGACTCACTTGCATATCGACGGTGATTAGACGTTGACCGAGGGCTCAGGGGAGGTGTGTGTGTGTGTGCGTGCGCGTGCGCGCCTACTTCGTGTACTTTTATAAACATTCTAAATATGAACAAACAAAATACAGCTTTTTTTTCTCAGAGGTAAACGGAAAAGTGAAGGTGTTCAGCTGTTTAGTGTCACGATGCAGATGTTACACTCAGTGTAGTTACCGAAATCTTTGATTTAGTTCTCATTCAGTGGCCACACATCACTTCCACATTTCCCTCGCTTTTATTACATGAACATAAGCAGTCAAACATTCCGCAGGTTTATAATACACCGCGGCAAAGTGAACCACGTTCCCACCGATTTCGACTGAACGAACAGAGGCATAATCGTGGTTTATATAATAATAATAATAATAGTTTAATAGTTTATTATCTGCTGTGGTAGATCTGATTTATACAAATTCAATAATGAGGCTTTATATCCTCAGGAGGGGTCATTACATATGTAATATGTAAAACAATAGTGTTTTAGAGATAATTTCACGGAGGCTTATAACAGAATGAACAGACTAATGAATTTTCTCAAAACGTTATAAAATTAAGTAAAGCGAAATCCCCTAAATGTCCTTATAAAATATCACTGATTATCAACGCCAGAATGAATGGCGAATTGTTGATATTTCACGGAAGTATATATAAACTGCATATATGGAATGAAACCTGTGATAGTTACATATACGCACTGAATGACGCATAGATAGTATGCGCGATTCCTTGCGCCATCTGCTGAGCGAAATGAGAATCGCAGGTTGGAAAAGACAGGAAACGTCATGCCGCCGCGCAGCTGTCAGCGATTTCACGTAAATAAGAGCAAAATAGGGTTATACTGGCTTTTACTGGTGCGATTTTGAAAATGTAAGCATACAGGGTGATTAAGCTCCCAGAACTAGGAAAAGTCATGAAAGGAGGGCCCTGGAATTTGATCGAGTGTGAAGTATTATTTTTTTTTTACCCCCTTGCGGTCAAATGATCTGAAGAGACATAAAATGGCTGTCCACCAATGTTTACCATCCAACATGACAAACCTGGAGAGATTCTAGAAGGAGGAATGGCAGAGGATCCCCAAATTCAGGTGTGAAAAACTTATTGCATCTTTTCCAAAAAGACTCTATTAGATCAAAAGGGTGCTTCTACTAAATACATAGTAAAGGGTCTGAATACTTAGGCCCATGTGATATTTCAGTTTTTCTTTTTTAATAAATCTGCAAAAATGTCAACAATTCTGTGTTTTTCTGTCAATATGGGATGCTGTGTGACATTAATGAGGGAAAAAAATTAAATTAATGATTTAAGCAAGTGGCTGCAACATTTAAGGGGGTATGAATACTTTCTGTACCTACTGGATGTGTGTGTGTGTGTGTGAATATATGTATGTGTATGTATATATATATATATATATATATATATATGTTGGGGAAGGTTGTTTGGGCTGGGGGCTTCGGCCATGTTTGTGTGTGGTGTGTGTGTGACCTGTTGAAAGTGCTCCGGTTTATGCTTAGGCTGAATTGGATGTAGGTTCTCATGTGAATGTGCTGCTCATGCTATACATGCTGTGTGCAAAATAAAGTTCTCCCAGCCATTGCGTTGGGCAGCAATTAAGAAAACATCCTTTTCGGCAGTAAAACGCTACAATATTATATATATACATATTTAGTTCGCTTACCGTCCAAATCGTTCCACACACGATGCCATCTCTCATCTACTCCACACATCACTTACTTACTTGGACACTAGAAGGGGGTATTATAGTAAAATGCTCTTCATCGACTACAGCTCTGCATTCAATACCATAATTCCTTCCACACTCACCACCGAACTGGAGCACCTGGGACTCAGCTCATCTATGTGTCAGTGGATCTTCAACTTCCTAACTGGCAGACCACAGGCAGTAAGGATGGGCGGACATGTCTCAGCCTCCATCACTCTCAGCACTGGAGCCCCCCAGAAGTGTGTTCTGAGCCCCCTGCTGTACTCTTTGTACACATATGACTGTGTGGCCACTACCAGCTCCACCACCATCATTAAGTTTGCTGACAACATCGTCGTGGTGGGCCTGATCTCTGATAACAACGAGACGGCCTACCTGAAGGAGATTAGGAATCTGGAGAACTGGTGCCAGAGGAACAACCTCCTTCTAAATGTCAGTACGACAAAGGAGCTGATAGTGGACTTCAGCACTTAGCAGGAGAGGAACTACCACACCCCCGTCATCAACGAGAGCCCGGTGGAGAGAGTGGACAGCTTCAAATACCTCGGTGTTCACATCACGCAGGACCTGTCATGGTCCTGTTACATCAACACCGTGATAAAAAAAGGCCCGGCAGCGTCTCTACCACCTCAGACGCTTGAGAGACTTCTGACTGCCCTCCAAGGTGCTCAGGAACTTTTAATCCTGCACCATAGAGAGCATCCTGACGGGAAACATTTCAACCTGGTTCGGGAACAGCACCATGCAGGACAGACGAGCTCTACAGAGGGTGGTGTGATCAGCTGAGCGCATCATCCGCACCGAGCTCTCTGACCTGCACTCAATCTACAGCAGACGGTGCTGGACTAAGGCCAGGAAGATTGTGAAGGACCTCAGCCATCCCAACAATGGACTGTTCTCTCTGCTGAGGTCAGGAAAGCGATTCCGCTCCCAGAAGGCCAACACAGAGAGACTGAGGAGGAGCTTCTTCCCACAGGCGATACGGTCTCTCAATCACACCACCACACAATACTGACCCACACATATGGTTTTTACACACACACTGGACATTCTGGACATTCGTTTACACTAGTGGCCACTGCACAACTACACCTGGTAGTCATCATATCACTCTGTCACAAGTCACTTTAAATAAATCACTTTTTAAGCATAATTAAATATGTGAATTGTACAAACAGTGGACATTACATTACCATTCTTTCATTACTAATTATTCTAACACCATTCCACACAAAAATTACATAAATATATACCTACCCGTTTAGCTGCTCTTATTGTTTTATATTTCTTCATACATTCTTCAAATATTTTCTATATTGTGTATTTTTGTCGTACAGTTATTTATTTTTTTAACTTTAGTTTTTATATTTCATTTTATTCTTTTTTAGTTTTATTTACCCTATATTTTAATTTTCATATTTATTTCCTTTTACTATTCATAGTCTTCTATTTTAGGTCACGAGCAGTTGCCTAAGCATTTCACTGCATATCGTACTGTGTATGACTGTGTATGTGACAAATAAAATTAGAATTTGAATATTACATACATACATACATAGATACACAGTGGTCTAGGCCATAGTGGAGTTTGGAATGTGAATGTTAAAGATCGTGGACAGGTGTGTTTTATACTGATAACGAGTTCAAACCGATGCTATTAATACACGTAACGAGTGGAGAACAAAGAAGCCTCTTAACACTAGAAGCACCAAGCAGCAGTCATTTGACCGCAAGGGGGTAAAAAAAAAAATACTTTACACTCAATCAAATTCCAGGACTCTTCTTTCATGACTTTTCCTAGTTCTGGGAGCTTAATCACCCTGTATGCTTACATTTTCAAAATCGCACCAGTAAAAGCCAGTATAAAGCTATTTTGCTCTTATTTATGTGAAATCGCTGACAGCTGCGCGCCGGTCATGCCGTTTCCTGCCTTTTCCAACCTGTGATTATCATTTCTCTCAGCAGATGGCGCAAGGGATCGCGCATACTATCTACAGTAGGTGGTCAGGCAGTCTGCGACTTTTGCACGGCAACTGCATTTGGGTTTGTGCGTTTGCTGGCTTTTACTGCTGAGTGGCGCTATATAACTACAGACTGATGCCTCAGGCCTTAGTTCGTTTTCTCCAGGATTAATGAGTCGCAGCTCGGCTATAGTCGCATGTAGTTGCAGATAAAATCAAGTGAACCATTGTAATTAAACGAATTCATAATCACAGTATTAACATTACAGTACAAATTTATAATTACAATTATTTTAAAAATATTTTTAGGATTGAATTTAAACAACGTAAACGTTAACACACTGAGCCTTTAGATTTTATGTGTAATTAGAAAAGGTAGGGTCTTGTGTCATCTTTTATTTTGTGTTCTTAAAATTTGTAGTAGATTTATTAACTGAAATAAATTAAACTAAACGCCCATAAAATTAAAACACTGGCAGATTAATGTGCAAAAACTATATAGTAAAACTATATAAGCTACACAGCCTTTATAAGACTCTAATTTTATTTAGGTGCGCTCACAATGACGAAAAAACTTTATGATTTTGTTAAATAAAGAAAGTACACAGGGTGCGCTATTCTGTATTGTTTTCAGTGAACTTGAGCGCGTCAGAAAATGAGCCGAGACTCCGTGTATACTCGCCTCACAGACGTGAAAAATGATCACATACACATACATACACACACATACATACATACACATACAGGTACGTCTGTATGAATAAATTGTTTAAATGTATGTATCTCATTGCTGTGCTGTTTGGGGAGGGACGTGCTAATGACGATTTGGTCTGCTGTGTGTGTGTGTGTGTGTGATAGAGAGAGAGAGAGTGAGTGTGTGTTTGTGTGTTTCAACTTATCAATGAATTATTAAAATGTCCAGTCAGTTTCCTTGCTGTTTTCCCTGACGCATTTATAATCATTAGTCTAGTTCTGCCAGTGCGGTGTTTTCTTATCCCCACCCCGTTAAAACGTCGTATTCAGACGCCCGCCAGCGAGAGGTTGTGCGCGCGCGGTCCACTACAAAGCAAACATATGTTAATATATAATAAAGCAGCTCACACCGGCGTGCGTTTTGCACAGCTCCGCAAAGACAGCGCTTATTTAACACGTATAGATGTGTGTTTGTCGTATTTCTGGGAAAGAGAAATCTCTTATAAATCTCTCGATTCGACGTGAAAGAGCACACGCGCGCCATTCTCTTTGCTGTTTGAGTTCAGCTTTGTGTAGATTTATGCCACGAGTCATTTTATCATACAAACATTATTACGTTGTGCTCGGACCATAAGCGTCTGTGGATTCCAAAATTGACATTTTTACCGTTTTTTTAATCACTGGAATGGAAGAGATATAAAGTTTCCTTATCATAACACGCCTTGTATTGTTTTATATAGTTTCTCCAAATGTGTAAAGGTGAGAACAGCTGATTCACACCTGGGGAGGGTGATTTGTTTGCATTTGAATGTGTCTGCTGTGTGTGTGTGTGTGTGTGAGAGAGAGAGAGAGAGAGAGAGAGAGGTGTCGAGAGGTCTTACATACTCATGAAAAGTCGTGGATTATTCACTGAAACATACTGTAGGCTCTGCTGAAAAACGTTAGGCACATCAGTCACTTTACCCCAAATAAAAATCTAAGTGGCTCTGGATAAGAGCGTCTACCAAATGCCTAAAATGTAAAAGGAGGTAAAATTAATAAACCGAGATGCGCGTTTCTTAGCCCCACCACCGTGAACACAGCGTATTCAGAGAAAAGCGCCCCTGCGAGAGGTTGTGCTCAGACCACCCAGCTCCTGCAGATTCTAAAATTGACATTGTTACCGTTTTTTAATCGCTGGAATGGAAGAGATAGAAAGTTTTCTCATCATAACAATTGAAACATGAAACATGAAAATTTACATTATCACTGTTTTACTGGAATAGAAGAAACGAAGATTTTCTTTATTATAACATAAATTGTATTGTTTTTAATCACTCTATACACAACCCTTGATTTTTTATGCTATTTTAGAGATGGGAAATACAAATAAAATATTTTTTGTTATTTTCATTTTCTATAAAATATTAATTTTCAATATTTTATAAAAAATACCAAAGAAAATTATTGTGTATAAAGTGATTACAACCAATACAATTTATGTTCTGATAAGAAAATCTTCATTTTTCTTTTCCAAATAAAACAGTAATAATGTCAATTTTAGAATCTAGAATCCAGAAGATAAAATTTGCACAAATCTAAAAAGAGATTTTTATGTGTAATTAGAAAAGCTACACGTGTAGGGTCTTGTGTCATCTTATATTTTGTGTTCTTTAAATTTGTAGTAGTTTTATTAACTGAAATAAATGAAAATAAACGACCATAAAATTAAAGCATTGTCAGATTAATGTGCAAAAACTATATAGTAAAACTATATGAGCTACATAGCCTTTATAAGACTCTAATTTTATTTAGGTGCGCTCACAATGACGAAAATGATTGTGTATAGAGTAATTACAACCAATACAATTTATGTTATAATAAAGAAAATCTTCGTTTCTTCTATTCCAGTAAAACAGTGATAATGTAAATTTTTTAATCTAAAATCCAAAAGATAAAATTTGCAAAAATTTAAAAAGAGGCCTGAATCACTGCAGGTCTTTAAAATCCAGGTCTTAAAGTGGGGAGGGGTACATTTCATTTATCTGAATGTATAGGTGAGAACAGCTGATTCACACCTGGGGAGGGTGAATAATTTGCATTTAAACGTTGCCTGCCATTGTTAAGCACACACAGTAACACTAACATCCCAGGACAAATAGGAATAAGAGCCCCTGATTAAACGGCATAGATATTATTAAATATTACAACAAAATCCCTCCGCGCTCGGGAAAACTTTATGCGTGCGAGAGGAGGAAATAAACAACAATGGCCCACGTTTAGCGTGTCAGAAAATGAACCGAAACTCTGTGTATACAAGAATTATTAAAATGGTCAGGGTGAGTCTCCTTGCTGGTTTTCCCCCCAACGCATTTTTTTAACTTTATGCCTGCAGCTGAGCGCTGATTAGATTACGAAGTTAAAGACGTGGATCACGATATGTCACGGCGTGCGCCTATGAAGGGCGTGCGCCCAAATATACTATCGCTTCTCGCTCACTCCATAGGCTGGTATGTAAAAGGACGGAGCCGCCTATTCGGGCCTATTCGGGCCGGCTGGCGATAATTAACGTTTAGATCTCAGGCTCCGCATTATAAAAGCAAGGGCGGAGTTGAGTCCGGGAAGTACGTGATGCGGTGGAGCAGGACATAGTGGCATGCGAGCGGGGCAATGTGACGTGGTCCAGGGACTTCAAACAGGACACTGGAAGTCCGCAACACTAAATGAAACGAGGCATAATCCTTTGCTTCGGTTATGACATAGCATAGTTTATTATCTGCTGTGGTAGATCTGATTTATTAAAATTAAATATTGTTTTAGCGATAATTTCACGGAAGCAAGTTCAGAACTAAATCGCTGCTCTGAGACGTTCAGAAGCTTCAAACAGAATGACCAAACTAACAAATTTTTTCCATACAATATAAAATTATGTAGAGCTTTCCTTTTTGTTATAGTACGAATGTAAGGGTCCGCCACTAGAGGCCACTGTTTTTATTTTGTAGTTTTGTTGGCCAACTCAGTTTCCCAGCAGGCACCTCGGTCAGGTGATGCGGGTGCACACCTTAACCGAGGTAGCCATCAATCAATCTATAAATAGCTGCTTAGACTGGGAAACTGGGTCGAGCATTTTTGGTAACACCACTGTCATTTGTGTGGGCTTTTTGTTCTGTTTTGTTATATGTTTAGTTTGTACTTTGATTTTAGTTGTGTTGACTTGGGCTCTCTTATTGGCAATGTCTCTGTGTATGTTTTGTGTGTCTGTGTTTGTGGAGCTGATTCAGTCCTGTCCTCCTGTGTTCTTGTGGTTAGCTAGAGCAGGTAAGTAGTTCGGTGTGTGTGTGGCTAGGAGCATGATTAGCTAAATTCTATGTTGAGTTATAGTACAGTTACAGTACTAGCATGCTTCTAGCTATAGCCCCTGTGTCTCTAGCTGTCCTGTGTTTCCTCTCCCCCTAGTGTCCCAGTGTGCCTAGGTTTAGAGTGCTGTCCCTCCTGGCTTTGGAGTAACGACTAGCTTGTGAGTGCCACCTCGCTTAGTCTTGGAGGGCTGCCTCGCCTAGCCACTGGGTATCCTTTGTCTGTGTTTCTGTGCCCCTATTCCCTAGTGTGTTTAAGCTATTAGGTAAGTATAGCTTAGTGCATGTTGGGGCTAAAGACATGCTTAGCTAGGTGTATGTGTAGCTGACTGCCATGGTTAAGCTTAGCTTAACCATGTTTAGCTAAAAGCCATGCCTAGCTGATTGCCATGTCTTTAGCCCTCGTCCCGTCCCTCTCTTGGTCTCTTGTCTCTAGTCTTTACGTGTCTCCCGTTCTTCTCTAGTGTCTCCCGTTCTTCTCTAGTGTCTCCCGTTCTTCTCTAGTGTCCAGTTTCAGCTCCACGCCTCGTTTGTGTCCTGTTATGTGTTTGTCCCCCTGCCTGTGTCTCGCCACAGGACGTGTTTTGTGTCTCTCCCTGCCTGTGTCTCGCCACAGGACGTGTTTTGTGTCTGCCCCTGCCTGTGTCTCGCCACAGGACGTGTTTTGTGTCTGCCCCTGCCTGTGTCTCGCCACAGGACGTGTTTTGTGTCTGCCCCTGCCTGTGTCTCGCCACAGGACGTGTTTTGTGTCTGCCCCTGCCTGTGTCTCGCCACAGGACGTGTTTTGTGTCTGCCCCTGCCTGTGTCTCGCCACAGGACGTGTTTTGTGTCTGCCCCTGCCTGTGTCTCGCCAGAGAGCCCCTGTTAGCACAAAGTTAAGTATGGTTTGAGTTTGTTTGTTCCTTTGTTTGTATCTTTATTTATACTTTGTGTTTAACTATTATTAAAAAGACTCTTTTGGGTTACACCACCCCTCTGCCTCTATGCCTGCTCCTTCCGCCCATGGCGTTCAACACCTGCCACAACACCCCGATCATGACAACGAAGCCCCTAGATGGACAAAGGAGGAGAAAAAATGGCAGAAAAAAGTCATGCCAAAAACTTTGGGTTATAATGCAAAACATGACTTGTTTTTTTCTGCCGTTTTTTCCCTCCTTCTTTGTAGCCTCAGAGACTCTGTAGTAGGTTTTCTCAGTTGAATATGAAAAAAAGATACCGCTGATTATCAACGCGGGAATGAATGGCGCATTGTCCAAGTTGATCTTGGAGGTAAACTATTTGCTTTGGGTGAAAGCGCCATCCAGCGATCATTGTGTGTCAGCAGCAGCTTCCCATTAAAAACAATAGGTGGTCAAATGATCGCTGAACCGCGTTATAAGTAGGTCACACTGGCGCGGCGCTTCTAGTGCTAAAGCAAAAGTTCACAGGTCTGTCAGAGCCAGAAATCTTGCTTGTTTGTAGGTGACCAAATTCTTATTTTACCAATTAATTTATAAAAAATCCTACATTGTGATTTTTTGGATTTTTTATTCTTATTTTGTCTCTCATAGTTGAGGTATACGTATGATAAATTAAAGCCCTCTCTCATCTTTTTAAAGTGAAATGCTTATACGACCACCAGTAACCTTAAAAAAATAAAAGTAGGGAGGTCACATGAACCGAAGCAGGATGACAGTCTAGAAGTTTTGCTCCACATCGAAACTCTGTAATTTTCTTCTTACGCCCTATTTTTTACCCACTTCGTGATTATTTAATAACATATTTAAAAATGGAAAGTGGAGGGGATAAAGACTTTCCTATTTTTACAGCGACAAGATCACAAAATAGTAAAGAAAAAAAGAACCCCACCACGCGTGATGGAGAAGGGGAAGAGGCCGGCGCTGGTCTTCAGTCGGACACCTCGCTAATTTTAACAGAAATTAGTGCTGTTGGTGCTCGTTTAAACGTTTTGAGGGACAGCTGGGAAAAATAGCTGCCTCAGTAACAGTTCTTGAAAACTCTTTCGCTGCTCTAACCGCACGAGTTACCGACACTGAAACCCGACTTAGTACAGCTGAGCAGGGGATTTCTGCAGTAGAGGACTCGGGGAGCACTCGGATGGCTGACTTGCGCGTGATCGTGGAACAACTCCAAGTGAAAGTGGATGACTTGGAGAACTGTGGTCGCCGCAAACACTAAAGAATTGTTGGGCTTCCTGAGAAAGCGGAGGGCAACAAGCCTCTGACGGCATTTCTTTAGAAAATGTTGCCAGTGTGGTTACAGCTTCCCGCAGATTTCCCTGCTGTTTCCCACCGCCGAGGAGTGTTATTGTGGTTACTTACGTTTCCTGGTAAAGGAGGCAGTTTTGCAAGCAGCTAAAAAAACTAAAGTCAGTTATAAAGGTGCCATGTTGCGCTTCTTTCCGGACTTATCTGCGGAGATTGTGTGGAGGCGGCGGGCATTTGGGGCAGTGTGCAAGTCTATGGTGGACAAGGTGTTTACAGGGGTTTTGTGTACCCGGCTAGACTCCGCTGTTTACATAACGAAAGATCATTTCATTTGATAATGTTGAATCAGCCACTAAATTCCTGGAGGTTCCGGATAAGTGACCTTTCCTGACTAATTGGCATGGACTTTAAGTCAGGTTTCGTGGTGTTTTTCTTCCTTAAAGCAATTTGATGGTGTTTTTCTTATTGAACTTTGTGAATATTCATGAATAAATGGCTTCTTTAAGGTGGTGCAGCTATCCGGTGAAATTAGGTTTGCACGCACAAGGCCCTTTCAGGCTGTATATTTTATGACTGTGGTGCCGGATCTGCACAAACGCTGATTTAATTTATTTTTGTTTGTCATCTGTCATTTACTTATTTATTCACTGTCTTCTTTTAATGTCTTAGTGAAATATATTTTATTAGTACTATTATTACAGTAAACGTAAAGTTTTTTTTAATGGGGAGTTTTGGGGCGGTCTTCTCTGGCTGTTGTTTTTCTGGTAGGTCAATGGAGGAGTTGGAAGTAGGCGTTTGTGACGTCTTGTTTTTTGGGTTATTTGAGCCCTATCGTTTGGGGATAGGGACAGGGGGGAGGGCTTGTGGGGGTTTTTGTTTGTGTTTATCAAAGCTGATCTTACTTCAGATGTATGTCGTTTATTTTACTTCTGTCCACTTACAGCATCCAAATACTTTGTACCATACTAACATATGTCCAACCTGACTAGGGTGGTCACATGGAACGTAAAGGTCATGGGTAATGTAGTCAAAAGAAAGAAAATCTTAACATTCCTGAAGAAAAAAAGGTAACTATTGCACTTCTACAAGAGACACATTTGTCAGATAGGGAAAATTTTCAGCTCAAAAGAGATTGGATTGGTCAGGTATATTTCAGTTCTTTTTTATCAAACAAGCAGGGAGTTGCTATATTGATTCATAAAAACTTTATCTTAGAACAGACTAAACAGGATCCTGATGGCAGATTTATTTTGATTACCCGTCACATCTTGGGGAAACCCTTACCTGTTTTAAATGTGTATGCCCTGAATGAGGACAGTCCTGATTTTATATCAAAGATGATCATATTGTTTAATCATCATTGTAATGGTCATCATGGATCATCATCATGGGAATTATGGCTGGGGATTTTAATTGTGTCATGAATAACAAGTTGGACAAGTCATCTATAAAATCAATGTCCCGTTCTTCACAAACTCTTCAAAATATGTGTCGTGCTTCAGGCTTGGTGGATATATGGAGAGAACTACATCCAGGTGTCAAAGACTATACCTTCTACTCTCCTCCCCATAATTCTTATTCCAGATTGGACTATCTATTCCTGCCTTCCAGATACATTAATTGTGTAAGATCTTGTGAAATTGGTCCAATGGTTCTTTCTGATCATAACCCTGTTTATTTAGGTTTGACGGAATTTTCAACCCCTAAATCATCTTATTGGAAATTTAATAGTACTCTCCTTAAGGACAATTTGTTTTGCAAGTTCCCTAAAGAAAAAATATCCTAATACTGGCAGGATAATGAATTGAGTCCAGTAAATAGCGCCACCAAATGTGATGCAGCCAAGGCCACCTTAAGAGGCCACATTATCTCTTATACTACTTGGCATAAAAAACAAAGGGCTGAGAATAGGAAAAATTAGAAGAAGAGGTAAAAAGATTAGAACTGCTTCATGAAATTTCACCTACACAAAACAATTGGAATTTTCTAACTGGTGCTAGATCTAAATTAAACCTGGACTATTAAGAACATGTACTAAAATTCATAACATTTAGTAGGCAAGGGTTTTATCAAAATGGAAATAAACCTAGTCACCTTTTAGCATATCAACTCAACTGTGAACGAGCTGAAAGATCCATTAAGCACAAGCTCTCTCCTATTTTCATGCCTGTAATTGATAACCTTTTGGAAGACAGTCTTACTCCAGGTTCCTGGAAGACTGGAAGCCTCTATTAGCTTGATTCTTAAAAAAGGAAAGAACTCACTGGATTGTGCCTCATGTCGCCCAATAAGTTTACTTAATGTCGATTTGGGAGTTTTGGGGCGGTCTTTTCTGGCTGTTGTTTTTCTGGTCGGTCAATGGGGGAGTTGGAAGTAGGCGTTTGTGACGTCTTGTTTTTTGGGTTATTTGAGCCCTATCGTTTGGGGATAGGGACAGGGGGGAGGGCTTGTGGGGGTTTTTGTTTGTGTTTATCAAAGCTGATCTTACTTCAGATGTATGTCGTTGTCCCAAAACGTCGTCTTGAGAGAATTCTGCCTGAGATCATTAAACCTGATCAGACTGGATTTGTTAAATTTCGCTATGGCTCAGACGATGTATGTGGTCTCCTGAATATAGTACATCAGTAGTACATCAGTTGTACATCAGTTAAATACAGATGGTGACCCGGCCACTATAATATCTCTGGATGCAGAAAAAGCGTTTGATAGGGTCGAGTGAAGATTTTTGTTTCAAATATTGGACAGATTCAATTTGGGCTCTACTGTAACTTCATCAGACTAGTCAAACTTCTTTACTCTGATTCAACAGCTGTGGTTAACACTAATAGTTTATTATCAAGTACATTTTTAATTCATAGAGGCTTTTTTAAGGGTCTGAATACAGCCATCAGTAAGTTTATATGTAATAATAAAAAAAAAACAGGATTAAATTCAATTCTCTCCTCAGGCCAAGGGAGAGTGGAGGCGGATCTTTGCCCAACATACAGCTTTACTACTGGGCTGCTCAAATCAAACAAATGCTTATATAGTTTTTAAATAATACAGGCTCTTTGTGGGTCACTATTGAATCTTTTGCATGTGCCCCGAGAACATTAACATCTCTTTCATTTATTAATAATTTTAAGGAGATCCGGCCAGTTGCTGAAAATTTTTTGTTATTAAATACCCTTTGGCTTGGGAAGATGTAAAAAAATATCTCCACCTTCTCTGGAATTTAACCATGGAATCCCCAATCATTTTAAACCCAAACTTTTCTGCTTCCTTGGCTAATATTGGCCTTCGGTCCTGGGTGGAGAAAGGTGTTTTTAATTTAGCCAATTTATTTACAGATAATGTTGTCAAATCTTTCGAGACACTTAGAATGGATTATAAGATTCCTAGAAAAGATTCTCCAGTTACGTCATTTTATTCAATCTGAAATGAGACAGGGAAAAAAATCTGCTTTGAATTGTCTGATATTGAATTGTCTGATCATCTTCTTCCAGGGGCATTGAAGGGTTAGATTTCCTATCTGTATGGCTCCCTTTTATTAGAAACCTTTTCACCTTTGAATCCTTTAAGAAAGGTTTGGGAAAAGGATATGGGCCCGATTATTCACTGATAATGAATGGCTCTCTATACGTGAGGAGGTTTTTCACAAATCAACTTCAGTTTCTGTTCATGAGCAAAACTTGAAATTCATATACAGAACATATCTCACCTCTGTACGCCTCCACAAAATGTATCCAAATGTATCTCAGCTGTGTTTTACAGTAAATGTAATTCAGAAACTGGAACATTGATGCATTTATTCTGGGAATGTAAGAAAATTAAAACTTTTTGGTATGAAGTGCATTATCTGGTTGAGAAAATACTGGCAAAAAATTTTACTATGTCTCCAATTATATACCTGTTAAATTGTAAAATATCCCTAGATCTTCCTTCTGATTTAAATTGTTTATTAAAATTCATTACTTATCTGGCAAAGAAATGTATACTTATCTTATGGTCATTTACATTAAGGCATATGGCAGACACTCTTATCCAGAGCGACTTACATTTTTTTTAAATCTCATTATACATCTGAGCAGGTGAGGGTTAAGGGCCTTTCTCAAGTGCCCAACAGTGGCAACTAGGTGGTTGTGGGGTTTGAACCTGGGATCTTCCGAACCGTAATCCAATGCCTTAACCACTGAGCTACCCCCGGCCCATCATCTCATCTTACCACTCACAAGTGGGTAATCTTCTTCTATTGGATAAACCCACATATGACTTACAGAACAAATCTGAACTATTCTGGCGGATATGGGCCCCTTTGTGGGATTTACTTGTAAAATCATGACTCTGTCTTACTTTAATGTTTTCTTTTACTGAACTGGTTTGCCCTTGGGTGTTTTCATGTTCATTCTTACATTAACAGATTATTGTTTGTGTTTAAATGTTTGCTGTGGGTGTCGATTGTATATTGATCTGGCTCTGCTTTTTTGTTGTTGTTAAATATCAATAAAAATATATTTAAAAGAATAAAAGTAAAAACTTACGTAAAAAATAAATATGAATAAAAAGAAATACTAAATAAAAAAAAATACTAGTAAAATAAACTGTACAAATAAGGGCATAATAAAATATTATAAAATATTACAAAATATATATATATATATATATATATATATATATATAATTTGAAAGTGACAATGGTTGTGCAAATATGCATAAAAAGTGACTTATTAAAGTGTCTTGTGCAATGGTCCAAAAATGAAAATATAAATATGTAGTGCAAGTGTGTATAAATGTGGCCATGATTGTCCAGTCAATGTTGGGAGTTTAAAAAGATGTTATCAGTCCTGTGTGGTGGTGTGATTGGGAGACCTTATCGCCTGCGGGAAGAAGCTCCTCCTCAATCTCTGTGTTGGCCTTCAGGGAGCGGAATCGCTTCCCAGACCGCAACAGGGAGAACAGTCCATTGTTGGGATGGCTGAGGTCCTTCACGATCTTCCTGGCTTTGGTCCAGCACCGCTTGCTGTAGATCCAGTGCAGGTCAGGGAGCTCGGTGCGGATGATGCGTTCAGCTGATAGCACCACCCTCTGTAGATCCCGTCTGTCCTGCATGGTGCTATTTTCGAACCAGGTCGTGATGTTTCCCATCGGGATGCTCTCTATGGTGCAGGAGTAAAAAGTCTCTCAAGACCTTCTACTCTGAGGTGGTAGAGACGCTGTCGGGACTTTTTCACCACGGTGTTGATGTGACAGGACCATGACAGGTCCTGCATGATGTGAACACCGAGGAATCAGAAGCTGTCCACTCTCTCCACTGGGCTCATGTTGATGATGGTGGTCTCATCGTTCTTCTCGTGCTTTGTACTAAAGTCCACTATCAGCTCCTTTGTCTTGCTGACGTTCAGGAGGCACCAGTTCTCCAGATTTCCTATCTCCTCTAGGTAGGCCGACTCATCATTGTTGGTGATCAGGCCCACCATGACAGTATCGTCAGCAAACTTGATGATGGCGGTGGAGTTGGTAGTGGCCACGCAGTCGTGGGTGCAAAGAGTACAGCAGGGAGCTCAGAACACAACCCTGGGGAGCTCCAGTGCCAAGAGTGAGTGAGGCTAAGACATGTCCGCCCATCCTTACTGTCTGTGGTCTGCCAGTCAGAAAATTGGAGATCCACTGACACAGATATGAGCTGAGTCCCAGGTGATGGTGGTGAGTGTGTTGGGAATTATGTCATTAAATGCAGAGCTGTAGTTGATGAAAAGCATTTTAACATAATTCCCTTTTCTAGTGTCCAGGTGAGTGAGCGATGTATGGAGGAGATGAGAGTCTGTGGAACGGTTCGGGCAGTATTCAAACTGTAGCGGGTCCAGAGTGTCGGGTGTTGAAGAAATGATGAAGTCTCAGACCAGGCGCTCAAAGCACTTCATAACTACTGAGATGAGGGCTACAGGGTGATAATTAATGAGGGAAGCAGGATGAGGTTTCTTTGGGACAGGAACAATGATGGACTTTTTGAAGCATGTGCGGATCACCTACTAAGATGAAGAGATGTTGAATATCTTAGTGAACACAGATGCTAGCTGGTCTGCGCAGGCTCTGAGAATACGACCTGAGATCTGGTGTTCACTCTCTTGAAGGGTCTCCTCACGTCATGCTCAGTGATGATGAGTGCGTTTTCAGTACTGGCAGTGTCTTCCGGTCTGTGTGGAAAAAAATTATTGAACTATAATTGAAGTTGAGTGGAAGGTACCAAAAACCCAGAAGGCCTTTGTTCAAGAGGCCTTAATCCTCACAGCCTGCACGACAAAGTGAGGAAGTGAGAAAAACATGCAGGCAGAAGGCAGGAGTTAGATAATAGAGCAATAAGATAAGAAAACTAACATCAGGAAAAATAATAACCGGTAATCTGTAATAATAATACTAATAATATTTACTACGTTTACGCTTAAGATGATTAACGATGGTTGGGTTAAAAGAAAATGTGCAAAGTGTGACCCAAGAACAACCCGTACACACAGAGTGCAAGAAGTTGTGCAACTTTAATGGAATGGAAAATTCAGAAAGTGCAGGCAGTGATCCAAAATATAAAAATAAACTTTCGGTTCTGCTTTAATTGGGACAAAGTGCAAAAAAGCCAGACTTCTGCTTTGAAAAACAGATAAACAAGATCAGATTTATCAAATTGTTAAGAAAAATATAAGTAATATATCAGGTAAATTGTTGAAGTAAATCACAATTTCCAGGTGGCGGACTAGGCCCATCAGAGCTCGAATCAGACGCAAATTGTGACGATTCGGGTAAGGGAAGGTGTAGCCACCTGCTCCCAGAAGGAATCTTAGACGAGAAGATGTACGAGAAGAGCGCTGCCTGCGAACTAGAACAATAAATATTGTTAAATAACAATAAATATAACTAAATATATAAAACAAATGCACTTTGCACATATTAAAAGAAATACAACAAAACAAAGCATACAGAAAGAAAGCAAACATGCCATGCACAACTAAGAAAAATTAATTATTACTTTACCAACCAGTAACCAACCAAATACCAAATTGAACTAATATTGTAATATACACAATAATAATTTAAATTTATATAGATGTATGCTTGTAATCACGTAATCTTGATTTTAGTAGTGTAAGTTCAAAACTGGCAAATAATCATGCAATGATCAGAGTAATGTGATTGTGTAAATTAACCTTATATTTCCACATAATAAGTACGTAAACAAAAAAACAAAAATTAAATACTAATAAACATGATCAATTGATTGAATTAATCTGATTAAAGTCATTTCAATACTTTAATCAGATTTAAGCTGATTAAATATACTTCAATGCTTATCTCAGTTAAAATATAAGGGAAAAAATCATTAAAATAATCTGTTAAATTAATTAGTTATAAGCATAATCTAAATGAATAACCAGAACATATGTTAAAGTACTAATAAACAAATAATTTCTATAAATGTCTCTAGAATAGCTAAAGTCTCTAAAAAATATAATGGACAGTAAAAAACAAATACGACAAAATATACTGTGATGAGAATAATAAAAAATTAAATATAATTATGAAAATAGAATACTTACACATCTTGATGAGGAAATCTCAGAAAAATTGATTGCGGCTTCAACGAAACCTCAAGTCACCAGCGGTGGTCAATGGTCTGGTCAAGAAACAGGAACAAACCAAATTTCTCCAAAAAAGGGAAAGCATAAGACTTCGTAGGCCCAGACTTAAATAAATATGAGATGAAAAAAAAAAAAAAGGAAAAAAAGGGAGATTACGCAATTGGGAGGCGCTACATCAACCTAACCTAGGCAAAATTGGCTTACATCTAATAAATATTAAGTGATTTCTTGACTTAAGGAGGAGCAAACAATGATGTAAGTGTTAAATGAAGGTATATAAACCATGTAAAATTAGGGAAGTTAGAGGAGGGGAGAGATAGACAGCGTCGCAGTTTGTCTGTTTGTCTTTTGGCTGGCTGGCCCAGTGCTGTCCATTTACTTTTGGCTGCAATAAACTCTTTTGCTATTTCAGTGCTTGAGTAGTTATTGATTTTGTTTTGGAAATTTGGCATAGTACACAACAAATTTGCCACGACATCTGTAACCGCTAGTGCCACTAGCATTAGCATCGCTGGCATATTTAGCTGCAGCCTTGAAGCGAGCATAGAATGTGTTCAGCTTGTCTGCCAGAGTCGCGTGTGAGTTTGTCATACCGAATGTTGGTGCTTTATCATCCATTATTGTCCTTTGTCCCTGCCACAGGCTCCTAGAGTCACTCTGTTAGAGTTGTGACTCTAGTTTCCTCCCATAGCGCTGCTTCGCCTCTTTCACCGCCTTCTAGACATTATATGACGCAGCTTTGTACGAGTCCATATCCCCCGACACAAGTCCCGCGTTGTAGGCAGCGGTGCGAGAACTCAGAGCGTTGGGAAACATCCTGGTAGTCTTTTTCTCCACATTATCATCTGCTAGTTTCCCGATGAATCTCACAACCGCTTCCGTAAACAGGCTGACGTCATCAGAGCTGTTTCGGAACATGTCCCAGTCTGCGTCATCAAGTGCATCCTGTAAGGCGGCCACTGATTGGTCCGTCCTGCGCGCGACGTCCCTCTTAACCGGAACTTCCTGTTTTAGCCTTTGTTTGTATTTTGGCATTTGGCATTTTGGAGAAAGATGGCGGCGTGGTCGGATTTACCGGTGAACAAGATTGTGCCTTGTAGCTGTCCTTGACTGTCATGTAACAGTGTTCCAGTGTCCTTTCACCCCTGGTGGGGCAGGTGATATGTCGATAAAAGTTCGACGCTGCGCGTTTAAGGTTGGCGTCCCGGTACTGTGTCTGGTGCTGTGTGAGTGCCTCATGCAGCTCGCATAAGGCAGTGTCCGTGTCTGCTTGTGGTGGAATGTAAACGGCGCTGATGATGACCGATGTAAACTCCCAAGGTAGATAAAAAGGACGACACATGGTGGACACTAGTTCCAGATTTGGTGTGTAGGAGCGTGTAAGAGGAGCAACGCTCGTGCTGTTGCATCAGCTGCTGATCACAGTTAAACACACGCCGCCAGCTGGATGGCGTGGTCCGGCACTACTGGGTTCAGCCATGTCTCGGTGATGCAGAGGCGATTGTAGTCCCGAATGTCTCTCTGGAACTTTACCCTGGCCCTGAGGTCATCGAGTTTGTTCTCCAGCGACTGGACGTTGGCGAGCGGAATGCTAGGCAGAGGTGTGCGGTGTGTCTGGGCTCTCAGCCTGTTCCTGGTGCCGGCTCGTTTCCCTTTGGGCCGCCGCCGCTTCGCGCCGCGTCCTTTCTTCTCCCTCAGGATTTAACTTAGCCAGTTTGGATCCAGAGTTAAAAACGTTGAATTGTGAGTACATTGTATATCAATAGAAACAAGAGTGTCTCTATCATACCTAATGTCCTCAATGGTGGTGATTTTGCAGATTTTAAAACGCTGAAAACTAACTAAAAAAACTAAAACAAAGAAAAGGTGGTCGAAGCAGTCGTGAAGACAGCCGACCTCACCGGCGCCATCTTGAATTTTAACTCTTTTTCTACTAACTCTCCGGGTGGGTTCCCGGAAACCGAAGATGGTAATATCGCCTGACAAGAAGCTAACACAGGGTAAGTAGCGTACTGAGAGAGATACGAACGCGATGTGTTTACTGATGTATTTACGTGTCTTCTTAATCATTGACAGACACCGTTATAAACCATTTAGCGTTACAACGGTAAGCATGATATAGTTTTCTGACTACGTACACCGTTTGCAACTAGACAATCACCTTAATGCCTTGTTTATTATAAACGTGCGATTAGGAATTATATAGAGACGGATGTACATAGAGAAGACGACATAACCATGTTCTATGAGAGTGTAAATTAACTTACACTCAGCATTCACCATGATTATTAGAAAAGGTGATCTGCAAAGATTCATAGAAAAAGAAATTACACTCACTGAGCCTGGTGAAGATGAAGCAGGAACACGAAGCGGTAGTACAGATCCATTTTTCAGAAGCAGCTTCCTAGCAAAACCTGCTTTATATTGACCCGCGTTTATAGAGCAGTCTGGTGAAAAATGATTAGCGCAAAAATAAATGCATTTAGGTAGATGGGCGGGGACATTAGCTTCAAAAACAAAATTCAGCCACTGCGTTTTAAGCAGCTCAGATGTCGTTAGTGAATGACGACTGCTGTGTTCGCTATTACACCCAACAACTGTACACCACACTTGCTTAGGCGACATTTTGCTTCAGCGTCGAAAAACAATGCCCGACAGCTTTCTTCTTACTCGGGGCGGGTCTTTGCTAAAACACCAGTGTCAATCAACTATAGTAGGAGCGGCCTCTGTCAGTGTGGCCTGATTTCAGAAGGAGCATCTTATTTTAATAAATGAAAAGAAAATCACTGGGCGGCTCTTTATCATTGTAGAGTGGTTGTGTACACACTCTCCTAACACACATTTTAGTCCAAACAGCTTAAAAAAGTAGGACCCCTTTAAATGTAAAATATTTAAAGGAAATGATAAAATCAAAACACATCAAATAACCCAAGATCATGCAGTATTTGCAGCTCTTAAATAACTGAAATAAAACAAAATGCAAATAATTTGTAAACAAATAGTATTAATGCTTTGGCTAAGTAACATTAAGAAATCAGTATTTGGTGAAATAACCCCGACTCACAGTTACAGCCTTTATGCGTTTTGACATGCTCTTCACCAGTTTTTCGCATTGCTATTGGGTAATTTTAAACAACTCTTTTTGCAAAAAAGCTTTGCTTGATAGTTTGTGACCATCCATCTTATTCTTAATGACATTCGATAAATTTTCTGGTGTAAACTGCAGTGGTTTCTCTTTTTTTTCCCAGAGCAGTATATATAAATCTGATTTGATGGCAGTAGAACCTTGTCCCAGGCTACTACTGTTTTTGCATTAGTGTTCCACAAAACACATTTAGCCTTAGGACAGCGGAATATGTAAAATAAATAAATAAGGGGGGAAATAAGCTGTAATATACATATGATAAAATTTATATTTATGATACATTTCAATAATGCTTAATAATTCATGTATGTTCTTGGGCAAAATATGGGTGGGACTGGGATGGAAGTTGTACATCTGAGCCAATGAGCTTTAACAAACCCACTTAGAGATGCATATAAATAAAGGCACATATGACATGTCAGTTCTTAAATTTATTACAATCTAAAGACATTTGTTCTTGATTCTCCTCGACCATCCAAATACTGGACTAATGGCCTATTTAATTTACATATGTATGTTTCCTTTTGATAAATTTTGAATTAATAAGAGAGCAATCACAATTGTTGTCATTGTGGACTGAAGTAAGTTCAAATAATGTCTGTAAAAAATGATTCTAGAAATGTGATTAATGAATTTGTTATTACAGGATTTGACAATGTGGAAAGACCACTGACTGTTGGTGTGGTCATCCTGATATTGTACTTGCTTACTATAATTGCTAACACTGCAAACATAGGCTTTATTGTCACAGATAAGCGCCTGCACCAGCCAATGTACCTGTTTATCTGCCATTTATCGATTGTAGACATGATCTATTGTACAAGTTCATGTCCAACTATGATTGGTATTCTTCTTGTTGGCTATAAAACTATATCCTATAGACCATGCATGATACAGATGTTTGCCTTTCAATTGAGCGGAGCAATGGAAATCTTTGCTATTGCTGTTATGGCATTTGATCGATTTGTTGCTATAAGCACACCTTTGCGATACAGTGCTCTTATAACAAATTTTCGATGTGTTTTAATGACTATTTTACTTTGGTTGGTAGTAGCTTCAGTTTTGTCCATGCTACCTGCTTCTGTTGCACCTCTACCAGTTTGTTACTCTACTGTAAAATACATATTTTGTGATTATGCATCTGTTACAAGGATAACTTGTGCAGACCCAGAGACATATTTTAATAATGTATCTGTTTTAACAACTTGTATACTTTTAGTAACATTCAGTTTCATCTGCTTAAGTTATATAAATATTGCTGTTGTTGTTTTAAGAATGACTTCAAACACAGACAAGAAAAAAGCCATAAATACTTGTTTAAGTCACATTATAGTCATGGTCTGCTATTACGTAACAAAGATAACACGAATACTTCTCACCAGGGTTGGTGTAGTTTTAACACTGCAGGAACTAAATGGATTGATAGTGGGGTCAATTATTGTGCCGTCTTTAATTAATCCTTTCATATATTGCTTTAGAACAAAGGAAATCAGAAGCAAATTGTTTAAAATGTTTTTTAAAGTAAACCCAGTTGTACAAAAAAAGCAGTAGGTTTAGGTGGCTATGCCTATCAAGTCTGTAACCTGTTACCACCGAAATGTTTTGATAACAGTTGCTCTTAGACCTCCAAATTTCATTTTTTGTACATGTTTTTTTATTTTTTAAACAGAAGAAGACTTCCATTTGTTCAAATTGTATATAATTTACAAATAAGCAAAGATTTTAAAACAAAGACTAATATGAACAATAAGAATGTTATCTGAGCTAAAGATTTTTATTTATTTAAAAATAGCAACCAGGTAAACTTAGCATTTTATCAGTTAGAAACACATTATTTATGCCTATTTCTGAAGCCGTGTTACAAAAAAAGAAAAACATGACTGCCTGTATGATTATGTTTTTCATACTTCTATTCTGGATTTTTCATATGTCAGTTCCTATTTCTAACATTAATACAGAACTGCAAATTTAATAGACTTAATCTCACTCCTAAAATTGATCAGGATGCAATAATATACTATTTTAGCATTCTATATGTCAATTTGGTAAAACAAAAATGTACTTTAATCATCTGCAGTTGTTCCAAATTCTATATATAGTTTAAAATACCTTTACAAAAATGTGGAAAGTTTATAGGAAACTATAAAATACATTACATATTACTCATTTTCTACACAGCTTATCCTGTAAAGGAGGACAAGATGCCTGGAGCCTATCACAGTGAACTTAGGGTATGTGGGGGTACATCAAGGATGGCGTGCCAATCTATCACAAGGCACAACAGCATAAACTGTCACAGACTATAGGTAATTTGAAAATGAAATTTAGCCTACCCTGCTTTGGACTTTGGCAGGAACCTAGAGTACCCAGAGGAAACTCATCAAGCACAGCTTGACCACATGCAACCTTAACCTGAGACAGGGATTGTTCCTTCGACCTTGTGTGCATAAGGCCGTGGTTCTCAAAGTGTGGGGCGCGCCCCACTAGTGGGGAATACAGACATGACAGGTGGGGCGCAATGAACGGGAGGGAATTATCCCGGGAGGGAATATCGTTCTACGCTTTTTGTTGGTGTGCGGCGTTTTGCGATGATCCCTAAATCATTCGTTGTGCCGTAGAGAATAATGGTGTTTATGCTTTTAAACATGTATAATTTAAGGCGGATGTAGCTTAAAGACAATGTAGAGAGGAAATATATCTGGGTATCTTATTCGCGGGTTTATTTACGCAGCTATTGAATTCGGAGATGCGAATATCAAACTAACTTTACCGCGGTCACAAACAGGTGTTATGCGCTAAAATCCCTCCCTGCCACGGATTGCCCCCCTACATAATCTCTATCAAATATTATATTAGGACATACATTCAAAGGTTTATTATTATTAAATATATTATTACTATTATAATTAACCCTAGGCACGTGACAGCCGTCGATTAATACAAATCCCCAAAAATGATTATTTTATGGCACATTTATTTTGCAGGGGTTTGTCAATGTACAAATAACAAATTATTTATCACAAATTACACTAAATTAATATTGTTTGTGGTGAAAAATTACAGGAAACTATTTTTATTATAAAATAAGCAATATTAAAATATACATGTTGTATCTGAAAAAAATATATAATATATATATTTTTCCCCCTATACAACATTTTTTTATATTGCTTATTTTATAATTAAAATGTGTTACATGGACCTCAAAAAAGCAGGTGATTCAGCCGAAAGAAAAACATGATGAAGCCTATTTTGCACTTGGATTCATGGTGGGGATGGTGGGGGCAGAGGAGAGACCCGTGTGTGTTTTGTGTCTTAAACCGCTGGCAGCAGACAGCATGAGCCCCAACAAATTAGGAAGACACTTAGAGACAACACACCCCAGTCAAGTTAATAAGCTACTCGACTTCTTTGAAAGAAAGCTCTAGATAAGTGACGAAGTAAGCCTGTTATAACATCTGCACATGTATTTTATCTGTTTTGAACTTGGTGTTATTTGATTTTATTGGTTTAGAAATTGATAGTTCAATAAATAGTAAACTTGGCCGTTTTCGTTATCATTTTGTAGACAAGTGGGGCTTGAAAATTCGCCCACCGCCTTAAGTGGGGAATGACAGAAAATGTTTGAAGTTGATATTACAAGGCCGTGGGCATTTCTCAACAAGCACACTCCTGTATAATACAACACATGTTAATATGGTTCTTAATTTTTAGTCAGCTAACACATACACACATACAGCCCACTTAATATATAATACAACATGCGCATCCACACACCAAAACAGGCGACAAAACACTGCATGCTTGCACTTACGTCAAAAAGGGCGTCAAGACAGCCATAAATGTCAAAATAAAAGTCTCTAAATTGCCAAGAACACAAAAATCACATATTTTGCTAAATAAAAGACAGAAATCAACCAATGAAAATAGAAAGGATTTTAGTGAAAAAGCAAATAGTGGATTACACTAAGATTTTATTCACTATGAACCCGCTACACACGTACACCCAATTTTTGCTGCAAAACAGACAGAGACAATACCAGAGACATTACGTGCCTTTAACTTGAGGAGCATAAATTATTTCTTTAGATTAGATGATTATAGAAATTGTTAAATTTTATTTTCACAGTAGGTGTTTTAGCCCTACTAATACAACTTAAAAGCCAGAAGTTTTATTCTCTATCTTCATATTCCAAGGTAATTATAACATGTATATTAGGGGGACACATCAGCAGTATACAAATGTGCTTAAAATGTCCCCCAATTTATTAACATAAAAAAGAAAGTAAGAAGACCAGCAATCTCATAACTGAACTAAAATCTAAAAGCATTAAAATCATAGTTAAATCAGGTTAACTTAAATCATAACTAAACTTGGTAATAATCCTAAATTTTATCACTTTAAGTTTTATAGTGTGCTACAACTGTGTGTGGTGTGTCCAAATGGTGTTGCCATTCCCGAGAAGAATTCTTGACCAGTGAGGACTGAGGAGGATTTAGTTTTTTGATCTTTAGTGCTGCTGTGGGTTGGTACAATAAGTAAATTGCTCACTAGCTTTGCAAATTTTAGATTCCTGTCATTTGTTGACAACATACCAATAACAACACTTCCAGTGGTGAGACCTGTTGTGATGCTAGCCACCTCTTTCTCCATCATGTACGTATGAGTAAGAGACCTCCCTATTCAGTAACCTATCACAGGATGCCAGTGAGTTTAATTGATCAGCCAAATGACATGAAAAACATGACATAAAAATTAAATATAGAAAACATATTAAAAAATGTTATCAATGTTTTGAGCTGTTTTTTGTTGTTGTTTTTTTAGCTGGGTATATCTTGCATTAAAGAAATGCTGTTCTTTGAGCACCTGTAAATAAAGAACATGATGTGTTTGTGAAACTTGGTCACTGTGTTTCTATCCACCTTGTTAAACTGCTACCCACTATATTGCACTGGGATGTGACTTAGTCTTTAGTTGCATTAACGTGTATATAAAAGGCAGCATGTAGAGTAAAAGTTTGACTAATGTGTGGGAGATAGGGGAGGCTTTACTGTAAAGCACATGAGTAATGACTGCATTACAGTTTGTTTAGTTCTCATGGGCTGTTTTTTAACCGGCTGGTTATAGCTAAAATTTTGCAGTACTGTCTGGCTAATGTCAGTCTGGTAAACAGTCCATGTTCTAGGTGATTATGGTCAGTATTTTATTTAAGAGCCTTCCTCAGACATTGTGTATGAAAGTTGTCCTTTAACCTGAGACTTTGTTTCCAATGATAAATTAAGCTGTCCTCACAACTCTCTGGAAGTTCTTGAGCTCACACAGGGAGCAGCTGCCAAACAAGTCATCCAGTCAGGATGGATTAAATAGTAAATCAATAGAAGTTGGCCATAGGGGAGACAAAATTTTGTTGCTGATGAGCAGACTGCCCCACCTACCTATTGTTAAGCGACCAGGGAGTGAGGTGCACACCTGAGAACGTAATACTCGTCACTCTTTCCACAGCAGCTCCTTAGTTATGTAAGAGTACCCTTTGCTAATATTAAACTTAAAAATGTAATTTGAACTGTGCATGATGACAACATTCATAAGTGCACAGGAGGCAGTGAACCCATCCCTGTAGAGCTGTCTGAGCAGTGTTCAGAAACAGTGTGGCAGAGATGCTGTCACTGTTACCACCTGTAGCGTTTTAACGTAATAATGACAATAAATGGATGCCGGCATTGTTTATCATTAATATGTAGGGTTTACATAATGAAGACAACGAATGACAGTTGCATTGTCCACCAATAAATGTAGACATTTAAATGTGGACACAATGCCAACGCACCCTTCACCATTATTAAGTAATGTTTAGCTCTGGGTCAGAGTTGTATCGAATCTTTAACGATTCGGGTTAATTTGATTAACTGAATAAAAATTTATAATGTACACATTATCGACTACCCATCTAGCGTTTAGCACAATTTAGTGTATCTTACCAGTTCTGGTTATCACATGGCCAACGGCTATAACACAAAATCTAGTATTTAGCAATTATGAGCAAGGTAACACGATCTGGGCAAATGTTTAGACTTTAAAATACATGACCAAGACAACAGTACTTTATAAAGAAACGAGAATTTATTTGACTAGTCTACGATACATGAAACTACACTACTTGAACGCACGCACACACTGATTGGTTGGTGCGCTGTTGTAGAGATGACGACAGTCAGGAAAGCCCTTCGGTGAGGCGTTGGTTGCCTGGTTACCGTTGGTTGCCTGGTTACCGATGGTTGCGCTCTGGAACTTCTTCTGGGGTTTCCTTCATTGCGGGAGTTTGGAGTTCTGGCACGAAGTCTCGTTGAGAGTGCTTGAAGAGCGGATGACGCCAGCAGCGGCGGCGCAGCTCCCGCAATGAAGGAAACCTCAGGAGAAGTTCCAGAGCGCAACCATCGGTAAGCCCGAGCTGCTTGGAAGATGTTGTAGGTTGCAGTTGTGATGTTAACTTCTCTTCTTTCCTATACTGTGGACTTCCTGAGGGTTTTTGTCCCTTGGGGGTCAGTCCGTCCCACAGGGGATTTATCCAATCGGATGTGATTGCAGGGCTAAGCCACGCCTCACGTGGTTCCTCCTTCCGTGCATAAATTAGCCAGGTGTTTCGGCTGTCACGTGTGACCCATCCGGTTGGAGTTTTTAATACTTTATAAAAAGTAATTTTGCATAAGCTCTGTTCATGCTACCAATTACCCATGTTCACCAACATTCTTGAAATAAAGCCAGCTTGAGATTGACACCAAACATTACATATCTTACCCACTCATTCCTTCCTTTATCCAATAAAAAGGTTTGTAAATGCTGATTACACCTTTAAAGTTATGCAGAATAATCAAACACATACACAGGAATAAAAGGAACTGAGTAAATATATGTAAATACGTTTTGCCCTACTGGCACACTTTAAAGATGTTTAAAATAGTGTCTATGCCGTATGCCTTTGTTCATGGAAAGGCATGTCTTCCGGAGGTCAAGAGAGTGTTCAGGTGTGATGAGTTCTTCCCCCCAGCTCGGGGTGAAGCTGTAACACTTCTTCATTTACCGGATCGCCGATTTCCACTCTCGGTTTCGGGGTCTACTTCAAAGCATCTGGCCTTGTGGAGTTTCTTAGTTTTACAGACGCCCCCCATTAAGATAGCAAACCAGATAAGGTTATCAGGATGGTGCCATGCATGCTGGGAGAGGGTGTTCAGGAATGTGATCCATTGACTGTTCTCTCTATGGGAGCCCTGTTATTCGCTACACACCCATGGTATGTTCATCAGATTGTCTACGATACAGTTGCATAGATGAGTGATTAATCCTTGGTTCTTGACATAAGTGATGAGTTAAAATTATGGTGTTAAAGGAAAAGCTGTGGTTGATGTACAGCAATCTCAGATATGTTTTTTTTTCTTAGCCACATGTATAAGAGCACTGTGCAAGATCGGCACAATGGCATCCATCTGTTTCTGCAGTATGCAAATTAGGAAGTGTTACGACCCCCGAGTCTAGGGTCAGGGACACAACAAAAGATAAAATAAAAAAAAAGAGAACCTCTTCAACCAGGTTTGAGTGTGCGTGGTCTTTTTTTTTTTTTCTTTTACACACACACACACACACACACACACACGCACACACACAGGAAGCTCTTGGCTTCAGGGTTGGACCAAGGCCAAAACAATAAACAACCCCCCCCATCTCCTCCCGTAAGCTAACTAACCTACAAAAAAAAAACTATAAACAAAAAAAGGCTTACCTAACTTCCTACCTAAACACAAAAACAGGAGAAAACGGGTTTTAACAAAAATGGCACCCAACCCCTACTGCTTCCAAAAAAAGTAATACAAACAAAAGGAATATTTACAATATTTACAACAAAAAGAACAATTAAATAAATATAGGAACAAAACCAACACTTAACACCCAACTCACAAGTTACCGGCGCGACCCAACAGTTTGTATATAACAGCACAACACAATCCAACATCTCAAAACCAACAACAGCGCGTCCTCCGGCTTTCATCGGCCAGCTTAAAAGGATGTGCTACTCCAGGGCCAGCCAATCCCGATGCGCGTCATGGCACGCTCAATTAGGGTGGGGCTTCCTGTGACAAGGAGAGCGAGGGAGAAAGAGAAAGGAAGGGAGAGAGAGAGAACGGCACCAGCAGCCATGCATGCGCACATACGTGCACTACACCTGCACGTAACACCCCCACCCAAAAAAGTCAAAATCTTATTTTGACTAAAAGAAAACTTTACACTTTCGACAGAGCGTCCGCTCATTTTCTACTCCTTTTTTGTGGCGTATTTCTAGATTAAAACCCTGAAAGATTAATGACCACCGCATTAACCGCTGGTTTGAATTGGCCATTCGAGAAGACCAAGGGGTTATGATCCGTGTATACTACCACAGGCGTAGAGCTACCACCAACATACACTTCAAAGTGTTGAAGAGCCAGGAGCAGGGCTAGAGCTTCTTTTTCAATAGTGCTATAATTTCGCTTTGCTGCAATAACACTGCACCTGCCCCCAATGCGCTTGCATCCACCTCTTATTTAAAAGGTTTTGAAAAATCAGCGGCGGAGAGACCCTGCGCACTACATAAAAGATCTTTTGCTACGTTAAAAGCATTATTGCATTTACTGGTCCATGCAAAAATTTTGGACGTACTTAACAAGTCCGTTAAAGGACATACCATAGAGGAAAAGTTTTTGCAGAAGGCACGGTAATATCCAATCATGCCTAAAAAACGCCGTAGCGCCCTCTTCTATTTGGGAATGGGAAAGTCACTAATTGCCTCTACCTTGGCATTAACATTTGTCGCACCTGTCCATGGCCAACTTGCTTACTCAGGTAAGCGACTACAGCTTTTCCAAACTCACATTTCTTTAAGTTGACTGTCAAAGACGCTTTATCTAAGCGAGAAAAGACCTCACGCAACGAGTTTAAGTGGGCATTCCACGAATTAGAATAAACAACGACGTCGTCCAGATAGGCTTCGCAGTTCTTTACACCTGATAAAACCTTTTGCATTAGCCTTTGGAAGGTAGCTAGAGCATTTCGCATTCCAAAGGCCATGACGGTGTATTGTAAAAATTTATCTGGTGTACAAATGCGGAGATGTCCGACGCACGTTGTGTAAGCGGCACTTGCCAGTAACCTTTCAATAAGTCTAGTTTTGTTACAAACGATGAGGCACCAACACGGTGCACACAATCCTCCATCCGAGGTAACTAAAAACAATCTGGTTTCGTTACGCTATTGACTTTTCTATAATCGGTGCAGAATCTAACAGACTTATCGGATTTTGGCACCAGTAAACACACTGGCAAACACAGTGAGCTCCACGGGCTCGAGCTAGGCACCGCCAAACCATGCGTAAGCAAATAATCTACCTCTTTACTTATCTCTTCTCTCTTCTTTGGATTAACCCGATAAGGGTGTTGTTTTATCGGGGACGGCTGTAAAAGCTCGACATCATGGAACAAAACGTGAGTTTGTCTGGGGATGTCTGAAAAGAGAGAAGAGAATTCATGAAACCACGTCTGTTCTCTAAGAATATGAGAGGTAGGATAAATGTTCTTTTAGATTGTTTAAAATATTAGAATTTGACAATTTGCTGTCAGCAATTTTGTCATAATGCTTTAATCCATCATCCTCAGGATTAACTTCAATTGGCAGAGGGGAAACGGCCACCACTGAGGACACCTCCACTGCAGGCTTCACAGACGTTTCCCTATTCACATTAGGTTTTAACATGTTGATGTGACACACACGACTTTTCTTTCACCTCTCAAGAGTACAAATTTGATAATTAACTTCGTTAATTTTCTTTTCCACCACATAGGGTCTAGAAAACCTGGCCTGCAACGACGACCCTGGGAGAGGAAGTAACACCAAGACCAAATCCCCTGGTTTTAAATTACGTGCCACACTCTTAACATCAAAATGTTTCTTCATTTGTTGTTGTTTAAAACCCAAGTTTGACTTTGCCACTTTCAACAATCAATTTAAACGCTGTCGCATTTGAGTCACATACTCACATACTGTCACGGTTTTTTTCTCCGATGATAAAAACTGCTCTTTTAAAAGTTTCAGAGGGCCCCACACAGTGTGTTCAAAGACCAGCTCAGCCGAACTGAAGCCTAATGATTCCTGCACCGTCTCACGTACCCCAAACATCAGCATCGGGAGCCCTTCATCCCAGTTCTTTCCCGTTTACAGACAGAAAGCCCGGAGCATGGACTTGAGAGTTTGATGGAATCTCTCCAACATGCTTTGCGACTCCGGATGGAAGGCAGTCGACAACTGATGCTTGACAGCTAGTTCACAAAGAACCTGAGAAAACAGCTTCGAGGTAAACTTAGACCCCTGATCAGTTTGTATCACTTTAGGCAACCCAAACAATGAAAAAATTTTTAATATTTCTTTCGTCACCAGCTTAGCTTTTATACTGCGCATTGGAACGGGCTCCGGAAAACGAGTGGCAGCACACATAAAAGTGAGTATAAATTGGTGACCTGCTTTCGATTTTGGCAAAGGACCCACACAATCAATAATCACATGCTCAAATGGTTTTCCCATTACAGGAATTGGGTGTAAAGGAGCCGGAGGAACACTCTGATTCGGCTTGCCAGTCACCTGACAAACATGGCACGATTTGCAATGAGCAACAACATCGGCCTTCAAGCCCGGCCAAAAAAATGATCGTAAAATACGGTCATATGTCTTTGTAATTCCCAAATGGCCAGAGAAAACATGGTCATGAGCCAGATTTAATATCTGTCGTCGATAAGTTACAGCCATCTCAATTTGTTGAACAATATCAACATTTTCCCATCGTCTCATTAATACTTCGCCATCTAGATAAAACGTTACATTTTTATTAGGTATCATTAGCTCATCAGAAACAGCTTTAAAATATTTCGCTAATGTTACATCAGCCCTCTGCGCTGCCGCCAATTGCGAACGACCCATTTGTAAGGGTGCAATAGTTTCATCAGACAAAGTTGGTTTGACATAAAATTTTTCTGTAATAGGTGTTTGTAAAAAGGAATCAGACAAATCGACAACATCATCAAGGTTCCGTGCCTGTGCACGTGTAACTGCACATAATGGAAATACTGTAGGCAAGTTGGAAACAAAATCATCATTAACATCAGTTACTGGTTTTTCTGTCACAATTGGGCGAGGGAAAACACCCCCACCTGCCAGATCATTTCTTAGAATTAAATGAACTCCTTTAACAGGGAGTTTGGTACAAATACCGACACATACTTCACCAGTCACTATTTCTGTTTCAAGGTGTATATTATGAAGTGGGACTGCGATACAGCCTGCTCCGATGCCACGTAAAATAACATCAGTACCCGTATAGGTTGTCTGAGACAGTGAAAGTGTACCAGCTAACATCAGAGTCCGTGCTGCACCTGTATCTCGCAGTATGGACACTGATCTGCGAACGCCTTCTGGGCTGTCTGCCACCCACCCCTGTAACATGAAGGGCTTATACACTGCCACCGTTTGCTCAGGTAAAATCTGATTCGCTTGTTTTTTTAAACAAAATTTGAATTCACAGAATTTGACTTCACTGATGTATTTTTTTTCTTCCAGGCCTCACTGTCTGAAATCAGATGATCAGCAGCTAAACAATAAAAACAGACTGTACCTCCCCCTGAGCAATACTGAGAACTTCTAAAAAAAAAACGACTCTTGCAGGTTTCACACTGCCTGCTGAAGGTTTCACCTGCCCTTTGACCCCACGGGCATCGTATTTATCCGTTCTCACAGTAGAAGAGAATACAGTACAGTGTGTCAACACAAACTCGTCAGCCAAAACAGCGGCTGCTGACAATGACGTGACTTTTTGCTCATTTAGGTGCAATACGACATTTTCAAAAACACAATTTTTAAAATCCTCCAACAAGGTTAACACTAGAAGCGCCGCGCCAGTGTCACCTACTAAAAGCGCGGTTCAGCGGTCATTTGACCGCCTATTGTTTTGAATGGGAAGCTGTTGCTGACACACAATGATCGCTAGATGGCGCTTTTACCAAGAGCAAATAGTTTAGCTCCAAGATAAACTTGCACTTGGACAATGCGCCATTCATTCTCGCGTTGATAATCAGCGGTATCTTTTTTCATATTCAACTGAGAAAAGCTCTACTTAATTTTATATCGTATGGAGAACATTTAATCGTTTTTTCATTCTATTTGAAACTTCTGAACGTCTTGGATGGAGCAGGAGCAGCGATTCAGTTCTGAACTCGCTTCCGTGAAATTATCGCTAAAACAATAATGTGTTTAAATAAATCAGATCTACCACAGCAGATAATAAACTATGCTATGTCATAACCGAATCAAACACCACGATAATGCCTCGTTTCGTTCGTCGGGAACGTGGTTCACTTGGCCGCGGTGTATTATAAACCTGCGGAATGTTTCACTGTTTATGCCCACATAAGATTCATGTAATAAAAGCGAGTGAAATGTGGAAGTGGCCACTCAATGAGAACTAAATCAAAGATTTCGGTAACTACACTGAGTGTATAGTGATACTAAACAGCTGAACAACTTTATCGTTTACCTCTGAGAAAAAAAGCTGTATTTTGTTTGTTTATATTTAAAATTTTTATAACAGTACAAGCAGACCCACACACACACACACACACACCTCCCCTGAGCCCTCGGTAAACATCCAATCACCGTCGGTATGCAAATGAGTCAAGACGTAGCCTAACGTGGTGTCGTGTCGGATTTCAGCGGTCACGGAGAGGAAAGACTTTTGAAACAGACTGGACGAAACTTTATATCAACAATATATTTAATATATACATTTTAGGAATATATTAACATGTGCAGACAAATATATTTGAGGGTGCGCTGCCCCTCTTGCCCTGCGTAGAGCCGGCCTCGATTACTCACACACACACATATTACACACACATATGAATTAGTTTCAGCTGAAACTCATGATCAATGGTGTTGGGGTACTTATGTAGTGATAATTAGTTTCAGCCAAATCATTAAAACTAACAATAGACTATGGCACTCTCTTGAGAGGGGATATGAAGGTGTTATTCATTTATTTATTCAATTCTACATATAAACAAACAAAATACAGCTATTTTTCTCAAAAAAGTGAAGTTGTTCAGCTGTTTAGTGTCACTATGTCATAACCAGTGAAACAACGTGGACTCATCGCTGTGCTTGTTGTAACTGAAAAAAACACTGCAACTGTTTCAAAGTCTTTCCTCTCCGTGACCGCTGAAATCCGACACGACACCACGTTAGGCTACGTCTTGACTCATTTGCATACCGACGGTGATTGGATGTTTACCGAGGGCTCAGGGGAGGTGTGTGTGTGTGTGTGTGTGGGTCTGCTTGTACTGTTATAAAAATTCTAAATATAAACAAACAAAATACAGCTTTTTTTTCTCAGAGGTAAACGATAAAGTTGTTCAGCTGTTTAGTATCACTATACACTCAGTGTAGTTACCGAAATCTTTGATTTAGTTCTCATTGAGTGGCCACTTCCACATTTCACTCGCTTTTATTACATGAATCTTATGTGGGCATAAACAGTGAAACATTCCGCAGGTTTATAATACACCGCGGCCAAGTGAACCATGTTCCCGACGAACGAAACGAGGCATAATCGTGGTGTTTGATTCGGTTATGACATAGCATAGTTTATTATCTGCTGTGGTAGATCTGATTTATTCAAACACGTTAATAAAGCTTTATATCCTCAGGATGGGTCATTGCATTTTTTAGAGATAATTGCAACAGAAATTTTTAAACAGAATGAACAAACTAATGAATTTTCTTGAAACGTTATAAAATAAAGTAAAGCTAAATCCTCTAAATCTCCTCATAAAATATCGCTGATTATCAACGCCAGAATGAATGGCGAATTGTCAATATTTCACGGATAAAATATATATATATATATATATATATATATATATATATACATATAATAAACTGCATATATGGAATGAAACCTGAGACAGTTACACACTGAATGACGCATAGATAGTATGCGCGATTCCTTGCGCCATCTGCTGAGAGAAATGAGAATCGCAGGTTGGAAAAGGCAGGAAACGGCATGACCGGCGCGCAGCTGTCAGCGATTTCACGTAAATAAGAGCAAAATAGCTTTATACTGGCTTTTACTGGTGCGATTTTGAAAATTTAAGCATACAGGGTTAAGCTCGCAGATCTAGGAAAAGTCATGGAAGGAGGGTCCTGGAATTTGAACGAGTGTGAAGTATTATTATTTGTTTACCCCCTTGCGGTCAAATGACCGCTGCTCGGCGCTTCTAGTGTTAACTCTTTAAGAGCCTCAAAAGTGGTAGCTTTCGTTGCAGCACACCACTTTTCAAACAATGTTTGTTTTTCACGGGCAAATTCAACAAGGGTTTGTCTATCGGCCTTCCTATGGGAACTAAATTTTTGTCTGTAAGCCTCGGGCACTAACTCATAGGCACGTAGAACCGTTTGTTTGACCGCGTCGTAATCCAGACTTTGTTCAATAGGCAACGCAGAGCACACATCCTGCGCTTTACCAGTCCACTTACATTGTAACATAAGATCCCACATTGCTCTCGGCCACTGTAACATAGCCGCCACATGCTCAAAAGCTATGAAATAGCTGTCCACCTCGGTCTCTTTAAAAGGAGGTACTAAAACAATATGTTTGCTTACTCAAACTGGGGCTGGGGAGGTAGTTACTGGGGCAGAAACGAGAGAAGAAGAACCCGGCGCAGCCGCTGCAGGTAACTGAGCAAATGACGAAGAGGCAGGGGAACTCTCCGGCACGCTCTTAGCCCGGTGTAGCCGGCTGAATTCTCGCCGAAAATGTTCCCTCTCCATCTCAAGCTCCAGCTCCGGCAACCGTAGTCTTTGAGCCTTTGTTTCCTCTCGTTTTATTTCCAGCTTTACTTCCCTCGTTTTTAGAACCAAAAGTTGTTCTGATCTGTCAATTGGTGTTATTGTGGGTGGTGTAATTACCTTATGCCTGGGGGCCGTGGAGGGCGACTGTGGCGCAACCGATGGCTTACCTCCGTCGGCATTGAAGCGTCCTTGTCCTCAGTGTACTCTCCAGCCACCTTAGTTAAAATTTGCTGAACAATTAATGTGTCAAGCAATATTTTTTTATCTCCTTTTTAAGACCCTTACGTGGCACGTCAACTTCAAAAAATTCAGCAATGCTGAACAAATCGTCTTTGCGACACCGGTCAAATTCCTCCAAAGTAGGATCTAGCATAAAGGCTATTAAATCGAAAGCCATTATTTATAACTACTGTTCAACCTCAGAAGGCAGCCAAACAAACCAAAGCCGAGTATGCTCGGCAATGGACAAGCCCCCACTTGTTACTGAGGCAATGGACGAGTCCCCACTTGTTACTGGAGGGCAATGGACGAGTCCCCACTTGTTACTGGAGGGCAATGGACGAGTCCCCACTTGTTACGACCCCCGAGTCTAGGATTCAGGGACGCAACAAAAGATAAAATAAAAAAAAGAGAACCTTTTCAACCAGGTTTGAGTGTATGTGGTCTTTTTTTTTTTTTCTTTTACACACACACACACGCACACACAGAGGAAGCTCTTGGCTTCAGGGTTGGGCCAAGGCCAAAACAATAAACAAACCACCCCCCCATCTCCTCCCATAAGACAACTAACCTACAAAAAAAAACTATAAACAAAAAAACACAAGCTTACCTAACTCCCTACCTGAACACAAAAACAGGAGAAAACGGGTTTTAACAAAAATGGCACCCAACCCCTACTGCTTTGAAAAAAAGTACAGTATATACAAACAAAAGGAATATTTACAATATTTATAACAAAAAGAACATATAAATAAAAAATAGGAACAAAACCAACACTTAACACCCAACTCACAAGTTACCAGCGCGACCCAACAGTTTGTATATAACAGCACAACACAATCCAACATCTCAAAACCAACAACAGCGCGCCTTCCGGCTTTCATCGGCCAGTTTAAAAGGATGTGCTACTCCAGGGCCAGCCAATCCCGATGCACGTCACGGCACGCTCAATCAGGGCGGGGCTTCCTGTGACAAGGAGAGCGAGGGAGAGAGAGAAAGGAAGGGAGAGAGAGAGAGAGCGGCACCAGCAGCCACGCATGCGCACAGCAGCAGCATATTTTTACATCTCATCTGTTTCAATCTCTCAGTTTTTGGCACCAGTATACTAATCACCCACCTGATCTTCCATCATTTGCACTTGTTTCTCACTGGTTAATGTCTTATTTTAGATGTTTTTTTTATTAACTCATTAATTATTCTTGAATGATTTATAGGTCATTGTGCTACTTAACCAACTGAAAGCTTTACTCTTAAACTGGATGAGAGCCAAAAAAGTCCACTAAGAAAGACTGGAGAAAAAAAAAAAATAATTTAAAGACTACACAAAAAATACAAAAATGTCCTGCTCTTTGGATGCAAAACAGTGCCCAAGCCAAGTGTGGTACTGATGTAAGAAAAGTATTTGTATTTTTGCCTTTTTAAGAAATTACATGTATACTTCTTGTTTTGTTGGAATAGTTTAAAATAAATAGTACATGGGTGGAACTGAACCTGATGTTTTATGTAAACATTATTATTAAACTTCACAGAAACAGATAAAAAATTTGCCTGATTTTACTGAAAATTATTTCACAGCTTAAGAATACTGTAAGTCTTTACCATTTTTATGCAAAGATTGTGTCTTTTGCTTTTGCTATTTTTTTCAGTGCTCCAGGTTGTCTGTTGGCTCCCTTGCCTTGGCAGGGTTTCCTGGTTTATTGGATTTCTCCCTGAAGCACATGTCAGGCAGATGCCTTAGAGGCTACAGTAGCTCTGAAGCAGTTGCAGGAATTTATGACAAAGATTGGCTATTATGTGCATGTGACAACAATATCACAAATTCTCCCAAATTTAGCTTCAGTTTCAAGGAAATAAAAATACAGTACTCCTTAACAAAGGCCACATGCAGTTACAACTGAGCTTTGCAAAAATGCAAGTTGTCAGATGTGACTAAAATCTATTTATTTGGCCACAGCACCAAATCATATGTCTGGTGAAAATCCAGTTCCTAAGAAAATCTGCTGCCCTCTCCCAGAAAGGCATTAATCAGGATAAGCTTCACCCTCCAAAATGACAATGACCCAAAACACACATCAAAACTGACTGCACAGTGGTGTAAGGAGAAAAAGGTGAATGTGCTTGAATAGCATAGTCAGAAATCATTTTGTAACAGCTTACATGAGTGGTCTAGTCAAATAGGTGGCAATGATTTTTCATACCTACTCTAGTTCTCTAGTATTTTTACATGAAAAGTGATGACATACAACATTGTCATTTACGTACAGAATTGATATGTTAAAATAGTATTAACAGCATGTGTTAATACTACAGTAAAACTATTTTACAACCTGCTTAAACTTACAGAAGGGTTAGGGTGTGCCTAAAATGCCTTGTTGATAAGTGAGATAATATCAGGAAGAGCAGATTTACTGTGCTGATATGAAGTTTATTATAACTCACACACTTTTGAAAGAGTATATATTTATATTTTTATCAATAAATCGCAAACATTTATCAGCCTTTTGATCAAAACCCTGCTTTTTGTAAAGTGAAAGTACAGGCCGAGGGTTCCCGCACGGCAAAGAACAGCTTTATTTCAGTCATAAATTCACAATCACATTCCAGCTATTATTTCCAGCCATAATCAAGTAATGGATGCACGCATGCGCTTCTTGTTTTGACAGTGAGCATCACATGATCATGTGACAGGGCGAGAAAATTATCTAATAACAAGGGTTAAAAAAGCAAAGAAAAGTAACCCCCCCCCCACACTCCTTATTTTATTTTCCTATTTTTTCTTTTATTTTATGCTTGTTAGAACTCTTGTAAGTAAATGACATCATTCATGTATTTCCACTCCACACCTGCAGAGGGTATAGTGTGACGCTTTAGGAGTTTACCTAGGAGACCTGCAGCTCGAGTTTCAAGTCATATTAACTGCACTCGAGCAACGCAATAACGTGTCTGTCTCCTTATCATACACAGGTATGGACTAAAACTCTTGTTTTGGTTTGTGTGACATATTTATCAACTTTACTCAGAGGAAATGTTGAGAGATATGTTGAAAAGTGTTAGATGAATTTGGTTAAAGTATATGGGAAACAGTAAATCCACTCATGGTTAGCAAAATTGGCCGAATGCTACAAATTAGCTAATAATAACCATGACTTTTACCAGGGGAGGAGAAGTCTATTTTCAACTGTTACTGACCAGGTTGTAAGACTATCTGATGTCACGGCTTTGCTCCCTCGTCGGGAATGTAAATCTCACGGCAGTCAAATATCTGATACTGGGTCTGACATTTCTTTCAGTGGTCTCTGTAAGCAGATTGATGCTGCTCTACAGGAGAGGTTTAGTGAGGTTGGGGTTATTAGGGCAGTGCTCAAGATAACTAAACCAGGTACCTTTAGAGACATGCTCACTAACTATGGGGGTTTAACTGTAAATGGGGAAAAGAAGAGACTTCTCTGTGCACATGTGAGAGATGAAGGTGTAGCCGAACTCTTTCATGAGCTCAGTAATGCTAAACAACATGACAAAGAAAGTCCACACTGGTTTTTCTATAGACTTATAGGGTTAAAACAGAGAGTTCTTTTTGAGTCACAGCAGCCAGGTGTGGAGTTTAACTATGATACTCGACTGGTTCAAGGTACTTTTCTGCACACTTTGTATCAAGGACTAAATGACAAGGACAGTTATGTTAGGCAGGACATCAAACCTTTCCTTGCTGACACACAGGTTAGTGATGACTCGCTGTTGGAGCAGCTGACCAAGTTAACCATGGAGAAAGAAGGGAGGGTAAAGCGCCTTGATGCTGTGGCCAAGCCCAGGTCAGTGACAGCGAGTGTAGCTCAATCTGACATTACTGTACCAACTGATGTGACAAAGCAGACCCAAATTAATGCCGAGTTGCAGGCTAACTGTGAAGCTATCCGAGAGCTGACTGCTCAAGTGTCCTTGCTGACCCGACATATGACGCTGGTGAATCAGACTGTTGACTGTACACCGACTGGTAGCTCTAATACACCTGTTAAGCACCCACTATCCCAGATGGCTGAGAAAAAGGGTAGATGCCCTGACTAATGAAAGAGACAATGAACTGTCCCTATTGCTTTCTGTGTCGTCAGACAGGGCATAGAGCTATTGGATGTTTGCAGCAACGGAAACCTTTAAACGGGAAGAGGTCACTGGAGAAGGGCAGCCGGTGACCGTGAACAGTCCTAAGCCCACAGATACAGCTAAATTGTCAGCTGCCCCATGCCATTTAGACCCAAAGAAACATGTGGCCCAGCTTATTGGAAATCGTTGCATCATTTCCTGTAATATCAATGGTGTGCCAATAAAAATGGTTTTAGATTCAGGAGCCCAAGTGACAATGGTCAGCAAAACTTGGGCGGTTGGGGCATCACCCCACATCAAAATCCAGCCCTTTCATTCACTTTTGAACAGCACGTCAATTGAAATCTCAGCAGCCAATGGCACTGAAATACCGCTTGAGGGATGGATAGAAGTTGACCGACAGATTCCTAGCAGGCACCATGGGTCTGTAACAATCAGAGTCCCCCTCTTAGTAAGTCAGAACTGCCAGTACCCCTTGTTAAGTAGCAACGTCGAAATTATTAAAGAACATGGCAACACTGTGGATGTGACCGCTATCCTGACAGATTCTTTGCGTATTCCACAGAGCACTGTGGAGACACTGATCTCTCTCCTCCAGGTCATAACTACTAGTGAGCCAGCACCATGTGTTGTACGCATCAGTAAAAAAGGTGTTACCATCCCTGCTGGTAAAGTCAATGAGGTCCGGTGTCGAGTTAAGGGGATACCAGGGAACTGCACCATGCTGTTCCAACCTCTCACTGAGAATACTTGTCCAGTGGGTTTAGATCTGTTTCCGTTATTGGTAGATGTTCCCTTGGGGACATCAAAATGCATTTAAATTCCCATTCAGAACTCAACCCAGCACACCATTTACCTGAGTCAAAGAACAGTTCTGGGTATGCTGGAAGAAATTGCTGATGTAAAGCCTGTTCTGAATCCCAATCACATGCCTAGTGAGTTCGTTCAGACCTGTGCAGCTCAATTACAGACAGATTACTCGAGCTATCACCATCAAGGGCTTGATCAACAGGCAGTGTCCAGGTCCAGAGACAAATGGCACCCTCCAGTGGATGCATCACATCTAGCGGTGGAGGAGCAAAAAAACGTCAGACAAATGCTATATGAAGAGTCTGCAGCCTTTGCCAAAGACGAGGCTGATATTGGGTGTATCCCGGGATTACAACTGTGTCAGGATGAACTAACCTAGGCGACCAGAAGACTTAGCTTTAGCGATTAGCCCAATGTAGCGTGGATGGTGAACCCAAACGCGGAAAAAAGCGAGTAGGTAGGATAACCACGCTTGTTAGTCTAAGGACTTTCACAGAAGGGGAGCAAGGGAAAAACACAAATTTAACCCGCGTCCTATAAACACACACTCAAGATCAGAAAGCGAAACCCAAATAAAGTGAGTACTCACGAACCGATGATGGACAACCAGAACCGACATGGGCTGAACTCAATGACTGAGCGCTGAATCGTGGTTTGTTTACTCCTCTTATACTTCCTGATTTGCGACCGCTCTACTTCCGGGTCCTAGTGCCGGTCGCCGATTGAGTGTGCATGACAGTACCCCCCTGTCCAGGACCGGCTCCTGACGGTCCTGGGGTGGAGGATACCCGACGACGGTAGTCCCGGATTAATTCGGGGTCGAGAATGAACCGGGACGGAATCCAGGATCGTTCCTCGGGGCCGTAGCCTTCCCAATCGACCAGGTACTGGGTGCCCCTGCCCCGAGGGCGTGAGTCGAGGATCCGGCGCACGGTGTAAGCGGGACCACCGTCGATAATCCGGGGAGGAGGAGCAGGGGGGTGGGTGGATTCATTGGAGAGGTGGTGAAGTGTTTTAGTTGGGAGGTGTGGAAAACTGGGTGGATCCGGAGCGCCGCAGGCAGCTGGAGCCGGTAGGTGACAGGGTTTATCCGGTGGGTGATGCGGTATGGGCCGATGAACCTGGGAGATAGCTTGCGGGATTCTGTGTGTAGGTGCAGATTCCTTGTGGAGAGCCATACCTTGTCACCTACGTGGTACAATCGTCCCGGAGGGTGTCGGCGGCGATGCTGGGCGACGTAGGTGGTATTGGCACGTTGGATGGCGAGGTTGGCTTGGTTCCACAACCGCCGACACCTACGGACCAACTGTTGGGCCGATGGTACATCAACCTCCGGTTCTTGATGGTCGAACATCGGAGGTTGGAAACCATAGCATACCTCAAATGGACTTAGGTTGGTAGCTGAGGAGACGTGGAGGTTGTGGGATAGCTCGGCCCATTTGAGGTAGCGGGCCCAGGAGCGCTGGCGATCCGAAACAAAACACCTCAGGTAGCGCTCCAGTTGTTGGTTGGCCCGTTCCGTCTGACCGTTAGTCTGGGGGTGGTAGCCGGAGGACAGACTGCAGGTGGAATTGATCAGACGGCAGAAGGCCTTCCAGAACCGGGCGGTGAACTGGGGCCCTCTGTCCGAGACGATGTCCTTGGGGAACCCATGCAGGCGGACTACGTGTTCCAAAATCAACTCGGCAGTGTTTTTGGCTGATGGGAGTCCGGTGAGGGCCACCAGGTGCACGGCTTTGGAGAACCGGTCGATGATGGTTAGGATGGTGTCTTTTCCTTCTGAAACCGGCAGGCCCGTGATGAAGTCTAAGGCGATGTGCGTCCAGGGCCGTCGGGGAACGGGTAAAGGCTGGAGCTCTCCGGCAGTAGGCTGATTGGTGTCCTTGGCCCTGGCGCACACCGGGCACGCCTGAACGAACTCTTCGACGTCCCTTCTCATGGTGGGCCACCAGAATGCCCGTCTCACAAACTGTAATGTGCGCCGAGTCCCTGGGTGTCCTGCGACGGGCGAGGAATGGCCCCACTGGAGAACTTCGGGGACCAGACGCTGAGGAACAAAGAGTCGTCCAGGCGGCGCACCTGCCGGCCCAGTCTCCGCAGCCTGAGCCTGGCGAACCCTTGTCTCTATGTCCCAGTGGATGGGTGCAATGATCCGTGAGGTGGGGATGACAGGCACGGGGTCCGCCCGGGGCATCTCCTCTTCTTGTTGGCGAGAGAGGGCGTCGGCCTTGGTGTTCTTGGAGCCCGGGCGGTACGACAGATGGAAATTGAAGTGTTCAAAAAACAATGCCCACCGTGCCTGTCGTGGGTTGAGTTGTTTTAGATTCCGGATGGTGATGAGGTTTTGATGATCCGTCCAGACCATGAACGGCTCACTGGCGCCTTGGAGCCAGTGACGCCATTCCTCCAAGGCCCACTTTATGGCCAACAGCTCGCGGTCCCCTACTCCGTATCGCTGCTGAGTGGGGTCGAATTTCTTGGAGAAGAAGCCACAGGGGTGTAGCTTCTGGTCTGGACCTCGCTGAGAGAGAACAGCGCCAGCGCCCACATCTGACGCGTCCACCTCTACAACGAACGGTTGGTTGGCATCTGGGTGAAGAAGAATGGGTGCCGTGGTGAAGCGATGACAGAGTTCTTGGAAGGCGGAGATGGCTTCAGGAGTGAGATGAAAGGGATGGGAGGAGGGCCTGGTCAGACTGGTTAGTGGTGCTGCAACTGTACTGTAGCCCCGGATAAAGCGACGATAGAAATTCGCAAACCCCAGAAACCGTTGGAGCTGTTTGAGCGTCCTGGGTAGGGGCCAAAGACGGACAGCTTCCAGTTTCTGCGGATCCATGGCCACACCCTGGGACGAGATGACAAAACCCAGGAACGTGGTGGAGTGCTGGTGAAAAGCACACTTTTCCAACTTACAGTACAGCTGGTGAGCGAGCAATCTCTTGAGAACTGCCCGTACATGTTGGATATGTTCTTCGGTGGTGCGAGAGTAGATGAGGATGTCGTCTAAATATACAAACACCCATCGGCCTAACATGTCTCTCAGGACATCGTTTATGAATTGTTGGAAGGCCGAGGGTGCATTGCATAGTCCAAAGGGGATGACCAGGCTCTCATAATGTCCTGTGGGAGTGATGAAGGCCGTTTTCCACTCATCACCCTCTCTGATGCGCACCAAGTTGTAGGCGCTCCGGAGGTCCAACTTCGTGAACACGGTGGCACCAGAGAGGGCGTCCAGGGCTGAGTTGGTGAGCGGCAACGGATGTCGGTTTTTGATGGTGATTTTATTCAACCCCCGATAGTCGACACATGGGCGAAGTTCTCCTCCTTTCTTCTTCACGAAGAAGAAGCCGGCGGCCGCTGGTGACGAAGAGGGCCGGATGGTTCCATGGCGAAGGGCACTGGCGACGTATTCCTCCATCGCCTGTGTCTCAGCCGCCGACAGTGAGTACAGGTGGCCGCGGGGGGGAACAGAACCTGGCTGCAGCTCTATCGCCAGGTCGTAAGGGCGATGTGGTGGAAGGTGAGTAGCTTTTCGTTTACAAAAGACTGCAGCCAGGTCACGGTAGGCGGAAGGAATAGCGTTGGTGTCGACATCGGGGGCCTCGGACTCCGTGGAACACGTCCCAGCTGGGTCCCGTAGGCACAGCTCAGTGCAGGTCGGCCCCCACTGAAGGATTTTATTTTTTGTCCATGAAATGAGAGGGTCATGTTGTAGCACCCAGGGGTATCCGAGAATGATGGGAGGTGAGGAAATGGAGGTGAGGTGGAATTGGATGGGTTCGCGGTGTTGGTTGATGATGAGGGTGATGGTCTGAGTCTGGTGGGTGATGGGGCTAGATGACAGAGGCCGACCGTCGACGGAGGTGATTTGCACTGGCTGGGATAACGCCTCAATTTTTACCCCCAGTTCTTTGGCATAAGTGGAGTCAATGAAGTTGCCGGCGGCACCGGAGTCGATGAACGCTGCACTTCTGACTCGTTTGTGGCCAAACTGGAGGATTACCTGAATAGTAAGACGAGAGGTGGTTGTGTTGATGGTGCTGGAGATTTGGAGGGAGCCCGGTGAGTCTCTCCTCCGGCTCACCGGGGCTGCGCGTTTCCCGGACGAAGAGGACAGATCGCCCGGTGGTGTGTCGCGGACCCACAATAAGCACACAACCCCTCTCGATACCGGCGTGCACGTTCTGCGGTAGTCAGGGAGGCGCGTCCTAATTGCATGGGTTCCCCGGCTCCGGTGTCAACCACTCTGCTGCCTGCCCAGTTAGCAACGAAACGAGGAGAGCAATGCGTAGCCGATCGGTGGAGTATTTGGTGGAATTAAACTCAAACACCAGATCGAGCGCTGTTAAGAACACACTACATTTCCCGTCCGTGCCATTCCATTTTTCTGGTAAAGCAAGAAAGACATCAGTAGAAGGGGGGGGGCGGGGTGATGCGGAGCCGCGACCGCCGCCACGGGAGGCCGGCTCGCCGCGCTGTCAACAGCCGCCCGGAGATCCGCGTTCTCCCGCCTGAGCTCCGCGACCTCGCGGCGCAAGGCCGCGACATCTTGGACGCTCTGGCGCAGAGTAGCGATATCCCCGGTTAGCTTATTGATTAGCTCGGCATGCTGGTCAACCACGTCGCAGAGATGCGCGTAGTCCGCTGGGTTCACCGCTTTTGGCTCAGTCATTCTGTCAGGATGAACTAACCTAGGCGACCAGAAGACTTAGCTTTAGCGATTAGCCCAATGTAGCGTGGATGGTGAACCCAAACGCGGAAAAAAGCGAGTAGGTAGGATAACCACGCTTGTTAGTCTAAGGACTCTCACAGAAGGGGAGCAAGGGAAAAACACAAATTTAACTCGCGTCCTATAAACACACACTCAAGATCAGAAAGCGAAACCCAAATAAAGTGAGTACTCACGAACCGATGATGGACAACCAGAACCGACATGGGCTGAACTCAATGACTGAGCGCTGAATCGTGGTTTGTTTACTCCTCTTATACTTCCTGATTTGCGACCGCTCTACTTCCGGGTCCTAGTGCCGGTCGCCGATTGAGTGTGCATGACAAACTGAGGATCAATCTTAGGGATGACACTCCAGTACAAAAGTCATACAACGCCATTCCAAAACCCTTATATCAGGAAGTCAAAGATTATGTCCAGAATTTACTTGACCGTGGCTGGATCTGAAAATCAACATCAGCTTATTTGTCTCCAGTCGTGTGCGTGAGAAAGAAGGACCAAAGCTTACGTCTCTGTGTTGATTTCCTGTGTTGAAATATACCCAAAGGGGAAAGCGTGGTGATCATCTACCATCTAAAACACCTATTTGTTGGTCCTCTGAGCATAGTGCTGTGGTGTCTCACCTGGTGAACATGTTGGTTCGCGCCCCCATCTTAGCCTACCTCAACTTTGACTTGCTTTTTGTACACACCGATGCGTCCAGCGAAGGGTTGGGGGCTGTGTTATATCAGGAACAGAGTGGTAAATTACGGGTTATCGCATACGGATCAAGGACACTCACGCCTGCTGAAAGGAATTACCACCTCCATTCTAGTAAGCTGGAGTTCCTTGCCCTGAGCATTCTGCAAGACGAGCAAATTTTTAAAATAAATTTTTATTTGACATATGAGTGCCAAGTATCATGTAGCACGCATGCGCTTCTTGTTTTGACAGTGAGCATCACATAATCATGTGACAGGGCGAGGAAATGATCTAATAACAAGGGTTAAAAAGCAAAGAAAAGTATTTCCACTCCACACCTGCAGAAGGCAGTGTGACACTTTAGGAGTTTACCTAGGAGACCTGCAGCTCAAGTTTCAGGTCATATTAAACTGCACTCGAGCAACGCAATAACGTGTCTGTCTCCTAATCATACACAGGTATGGATTAAAACTCTTTTTAAGTGGTTTGTGTGACATATTTTTCAACTTTACTCAGAGGAAACGTTGAGAGATGTGTTAGATAAATTTGGTTAAAGTATATGGGAAACCACTCGTGGTTAGCAAAATTAGCCGAATGCTACAAATTAGCTAATGACTAACTGAAGTTGTGTAAAAGAAGCATGTCTTGATGGATGCATTTAGAAATCGGTATTAAAACTGTATTCTAAACATATTCATGTTTATTATGTGTTTTAGTTTTAGATTCTTGAATTTATACCAGTTGTTATACAAACAGTTAAGAAATGTATTCTTTAAATGTTGACAATATCACTGTTCTTGATTCATGTATGTTTGTTCATATGGAAAATGTAGTTAAATTGCATTGAATGTAGTAATCTGAGTATTGATTGAAGTGACACATTTGAATTCAGTGTTATTGAGATCATTTTGGTTTTATTTTAGACCACTACGTATAATGTGTTCTCATTGAAACAATGATTATCTTTGTCATATTAAACTGCACTCGAGCAACGCAATAACGTGTCTGTCTCCTTATCATACACAGAGTTTTGTGCATGATTGGGTTTGTGCCGGTCCAGATTCCCCTAGGTCTGACGCCGGTAACAATCACAACTGAGCCAATGGTTCTTCTCTCTCTCGTGCTGCGGAATTGTGGGTAATTGTCCTCAGTGCTCTGTCTCAGTTCACGTTTATTTTGTGTTTGTATGTGTGTGTATAGGACGACTATCTGTGTGTGTGTTTTGATATACAAACACGCTTTCGAAATGAATTATGCTTGCAATCCAAGGTTCCACCATATCAATATTATGCAGATATGCGATGTGTGTTCAAGTCAAACTAGGACTTGTGATAAAAATTCTTGTGAATGAGTATATGTATAAGCAATTAATATTTACAAACACTTTAAGCACAGTACAGTGATGAGACTCATATAAGTTCATTAACACCATAGTAAAACATTTGAATAGTGCAAATGTTTTAAAGAAAGCTGTATGTCCATTGTAAGAATTCAAATATTAATGATCACCGTATGTTAGAACTGTGCAGGACATGTAGGAGAGCTGTAAGACAGTGGTAAGATGTGCTGTAGGTGTGACAGAAGAGTTCAAGGTGGAGGTGGGTCTGCATCAAGGATCGGCTCTAAGCCCCCTTTTTTTTGCCCTGGTGCTGGACAGGATGACAGATGAGGTAAGACAGGAGTCCCCATGGACTATGATGTTTGCAGATGACATTGTGCTCTGTAGCGAGAGCAGGGAACAGGTGGAGGAAAATTTGGAGAGGTGGAGGTATGCTCTGGAAAGCAGGGGAATGATGGTTAGCCGCAGCAAGACTAAATACATGTTTATAAATGACAGGGACCCAGGAGGATCATTGAGGCTACAGGGAGCAGAGGTAAAGAAGGTGCAGGATTTTCAGTACTTAGGGTCAACGGTCCAGAGCAACAGAGAGTGTTCAAAGGAGGTGAAGAGGCGGGTACAGGCAGGTTGGAATGGGTGGAGAAAAGTGTCAGGATAGGATCAAGAATGAGTTTATCAGAGGGACAACCCACGTTAGATGTTTTGGAGATAAAGTCAGAGAGGCCAGATTGAGGTGGTTTGGACATGTTCAGAGGAGAGATTGTGAATATATCGGTAGAAGGATGCTGAGGTTTGAACTGCCGGACAGGAGGTCTAGAGGAAGACCAAAGAGGAGATTTATGGATGCAGTGAGAGGGGACATGAAGTTAGTTGGTGTGAGAGAAGAGGATGCAGAGGATAGGGTTAGATGGAGGCAAATGATTTGGTGTGGCGACCCCTGAAAGGGAACAGCCGAAAGACAAAGAAGAAGAATGCTCACCGTGCCTTAAAAAAAAAAAAAACAGAAACAACTCAGCCAGATTTAGAGAAAATTCTGCTATCTTTCATTTATTTACTTTGGACACTGTAGTTCACAGTTAGTTAACACTTGTCAGCATGTAAGGCCCTCGCTCCATTTAGCCAAACGTGCTCCCAAATTAAGGCTGATGCAAATTCGTTATAAACACTGATTAATTGCTTATACATATTCTCATTCACAAGAACACTGGAGACCAGTGGTCATCACTTGAAGTGAAGTGGTGGAGGGAGAGAGCCGTGAGGGAGGTGATGCTCACAAACCGTGAGTGAGGTAATGCTCACTGTATTTTTTTCTCATACTTTTGCCCAAATAGTGAATGTATACTATAAAATGTTTATTTAATATTTAATACATTTGTAAGATATCCTTACATGTAGTGTGTTGTTGTAAAAAAAAATATGCTGATGGAGTTGCAAATGATACGTCATGTTTGACTGGTGCGCTTTCTGTGAAAGGAAACCAGTATAAATGAGGTTTCATGTTTGTTTGGTGCGCTTTCTGGGGAAGTAAACCAGTATAATTATGTCATTTGGTTTGTCTGGTGCGCTTTCTATTAAAGGAAACCAGTATATTTGTTCTATTGCATTAAACAGTACTAGGACTGTAAAATATGAATTAAGTAATTCCAAATAATAAAGGCTCATTTTAGTTAGCTGGAAAAAAAAAACAGTAAGGTATTTCTGGTATTCTCCTGAGTCATTTCTGTAGCTCTTTATTTAAACTTAGATTGTGTGAATGTGTGTGTTCAAACAAAACAATAATGCCATAAAAATATCCAATCTAATTTAAAAATGATTTATGTGGGTGTAGCTGTTTATTTTACTCCAGCCAAATCTAACATACTACTACTACTACTAGTAGTTGTTTTAGGTGTGGCTTCAAGGCCAACAGAATGCCCAAGTATGACAAAATTATGGCAGTCAATGGTACATAGAGGTATAATGTAATAGCAATGCTTCCCATTAAGTGTCAGGCACAGGACTGAAGTAGGGTGAACCCAATAGCAGACTAATAGTTTATTGCTTTATTGAAAAGCACAAATGAGTTTCAGCATATAGACGAGATAGGAGGAGGGGAGAATAAGGTGGTTGTGAGAGAACAGAATGAATGGGAAATCTCCTGTGACGTGAAAGGAGGCGGGTCGATGACGTAGGGGGGAGAACCCCACAGTCCAGAAGTCGAAGATGAAGCGGGAGTCTCCTGTGATGCGTGGGTGAAGGATGAGAATTTGTGTGTGTAATTGCAGCATTTGGTGCTTTACGAGCTTGTATCTGGCAGAAAGTAAATCCCCGCTCATGTTGATAAAACTCTTTAGTTCGATCTCCACGAACGCGGAAGTGCACGCAAGCACACACACACTCTCACAGCTTGAGAGAAATAATGCAAGTCGAGGTCGGAAAGGCAGGCAAAATCGGTGACCAGTAAACCAGCTGCGAAAGAAGTTACGTGCCCCAAACCGTGATCCAAACCTTGAGTAGGTAAACAGGCGAGGTCATACACATAGACAAATCCGAAGCAAGCAAATCCGGAGGGAGAAGCACGAAAGCGAAATCCAAAACAGGCACGGTTGAAAACACAAATCCAGGACACTAGGAAATTTTTATGAATGAACAAGACAAGAGGTAAAACACATCGGCAAGGTGAGGAGCTCTCTGCATTACTTTTAAAGTCCCTGCCAAATTGGTAAGAGGTGTGCTCTCGCCATTGGCGCAGAGTGTATTAGCAGGAGTTATGACTTAGATGTGCTGGGCTGATCAGACTGGCTCATGACAATTAAGTTATTTAAGCTGTTGTCATTACAAGCTATTGCAAATGGTGCATGCTCACAAAAAAAAAGCTATTTATCTCATTAGTTTTACAGCATGAAAGTTGTGTAATTAAACCCACCATGGTGGCAACTATAATAAATTCATTATCCATATTAATGTTAATGTTACTACCATGAAGGAGTTATTTACAATAGAGGTAAGCAAATGCCAATGAAGTGATCATGCGCTATGACAACAAGATTCAATTACTGTCTACCTGCAATGAAATAAGTATAAAAACATATTAGTCAAACATGCATCATAGATAGTGTAACACAGATGAACTCCACACAAAGGTAAGTAGCAAGATGAGTTGGTTTTTTTTTACACTAAAGCAAATCACGGCAGTGTACGAGACTTATAAATGTGGCCATTAAGACTCCGCGTCCTTTGCCGCGAATTGCCGTAAGCAACATTCGGGAATTTAAATAAATGTGTTGTGCTTCACTGAATATCTGTCAGATGGTGCATGAAAGGACTTTATCTAAAAGCCAGACCAAGTACTGTACAACGAAGAACTGTGTATAATTACTTAGCAAACATGAATTTTATTTTGTTTTACAACAGATTTTTCATGATGAATGTGTGTATATGTGCTTCATATTATTTTCATAATGATGAAATGAGATGCCAAAATTCGTGCTTTAAAATTCCTTTGCTTTTAAAAGTTTCTTATATAGTTTTTGTAATGTCTTAACAGGGACAAAACAGTGAAAGACATGGCAATGTCTCAGTTTAAATGGTGTTGAAATTAATTTAATTTCCTGATAGCAGGCAATCAAATAGTGTTAACTATGCGAATGTCCTGATTCGTGAATATGCCAACATATATTATTTAAAATGTAAAAATGTGTCGACATCATCAGAAGACATGAATGAACAATATATATATATATATATATAAGTTCTCCTGGCTTTTTATAATAATCATCATATTTGCTGTTTGTGTCCAGCATTGAATAATTATTTCATCCATTATTTAACCACGGCTGGAAATAATAGCTGGAATGTGATGTAATTGTGAATTTATGACTGAAATAAAGCTTTTCGTCTTTTGTAAAGTACTTTCACTTTACAAAAGGCAGCGTTTTTATCAAAAGGTTGATAAACTTGTGTTGTATGGTATATACAACGCAACAGCGCGCTTAGTTACTTACTTCTCACCTTTCATGTAGGTCTGCTCAGGCATATTATATTGTTTTAAACCCCTCAAAAATGCGTGTGTATACAGCTTAAAACCTCCATCAGTTATTAAAAATAACATCTATTTAGAAAAAATGCCCCAAGTTAATTTAATTTAAATGAGGTTTGGGCTCAGGACTTCTATTTGGCATCGTGATTCTCCTCTTTAATTTACTCCATAGTTTTAATCAGCGTCAGTCGCATGCATAAAGTTTTCCAGAGCGTACCAGCAGAAGTAGACTAATGATTATGAACGCGTCGGGAAAACAGCAAGCAGACTGACCATTTAAAAAAAACGTTGGCATTCATTTTCTGACGCGTTCAAGTTTACCAAAAACAATACAAAACAGCGCACCTTAGTTGCTTTTAAACATTTGTAAAATCACAATGTTTTTTCGTTATTGTGAGTACGCTTAAATAAAAGTTGAGTCTTATAAAGGCCATGTAGTCTTATATAGTTTTTGCACATTAATTTGACAACAGTTTTTTCAGCCTGTCACGTTGTCCTGGATGAAAGGTTGAAGTATCTGCTTTCCTCACATCTGTGACAATGCGTTGTCTCTGAACTGCATGCTGTAGCTGTCGATGAGTCCTAAACTCTCTCACTCTCCTGGAACCAGTAATTCACTGCTGGTACTTCAGATGGGATTCCATTTCAAAGGAAGAGAGGAGGCTGATAGCCTTGTACGCACTGAAAGGGGGTGAGTCCTGTAGTGGGTTGGCGGAGAGAGTTCTGTGCATACTCGGCCCAGGCGATGAACTGGTTCCATGAGTGCTGGTAATCGTGGCAGAAGTTATGGAGGTATCTGTCTATCTCCTGGATTTTACGTTAGGTTTGTCCGTTACTTTGTGGGTGATATCCAGAGGGTAGCCTGATGGTCACACCTAGAAGTCGAAAGAAGGCCTTCCTGAACTTGAAAACAAAGTTAGGTCCTTGATCGGAGACAATGTCCTCGGGTATGCCAAAAATCCTAAGAACCTGGGTAAACAGAATTTCGGCTGTTTCTTTGGCTAAAGGAAGTCATCGTAAGGGAACTAAACAGCACGACTTGGAAAATCAGTCAACTATGACTAGGATGCATGTGTGACCCTCGGAGCTGGAAAGATCAGTGACAAAGTCTACTCCTAGGTGTGACCAGGGACGCCAGGGAAACTGGAAGGGGCAAGAGTTTTTCTGCTGGGAGGTGTCTGGAGGATTTAGTAGTGGCACATCACATACCTTCTGACATGTACGGCCATGCTTGGCCACCAGAAGCGTTCTTGCAGTGGTGAGAGGGTTTGATAGGTCCCAGGGTGCCCAGTGCCCAGTGAGGTGTGTGTCTGATGAAGGGGGGCTTCTCGCTGCGAGGTAGGGATGAAAATCTGATTCGCGGGGCATTCAGGTGGACGGGGCTCAGTGATTGTGTCTTGCTGAATCTGCTTCTCCAATACCCAATGGATCGGAGAGACGAACAACGTAGACGGGAGAATGTTTTACGAGCTTTTATGTTCTTTGTCTCGGGCCTGTAAGAAATGGTAAAGTGGAACCTGGTAAAAAATAGCGCCCATCGGACTTGCCATGGGGTGAGCCGTTTGGCTTCTCGGAGATACTCCAAATTGCGGTGATCGGTTAAGACTATGAATTGGTGTCGAGACCTCTCCAACCAATGTCTCTATTCCTGCAGGGCAAGCTTGATCGCTAGGAGGTTTCTGTTTCCGATGTCCTAATTTCGTTCGGCAGATGTCATTTACCGGGAAAAAAAAGCACATGGAAGATACTGAGGAGAAGTCCCATGCTGCTGTAAGAGAACATAATGGTTGTTGTTGCTGCTGCTTAGGTAATTGGTTCCATCGTGTTACTGAATGCAACTGTGTTCACGAAACCGAGTGCAGGGAAAGAAAATCACTCCTTAACGCGTTTGAATGAAAAAGGGGAGCGGCTTTTCTTTGAAGATAGCGATTGCGTAATGGGGGCAATTTGTGGCAGGGGGACGTTTTAGGCCATAATACACCTCTGAACATCTTTTGTCTTGTAAATGATTATTCTTATTCACCTTCCAACCCCCCACAGCGCACACACTCTCTACACTGTTGCTTTTTGTTGGGGCACTTGGTTATACACAGCAGCTTAATGTATAAAACACTCACTTCTGGTTTGTTTTATTTTAAATATTGCTTATTACCTTATTCCGCAAAATAAACAATGTTATCATTGTTTAAATTATTAACGTATTGATGTCTTTTAATTAAGGACAAAAACAGACCCTGTGCTTGTGTTTAGGACTGATGCTGAACAGCTGTGTTTATTGGTTTAATTGATTTACAAGACGACAGTTAAAGCGTTTGTGGATGAGAGGTGTGTCTATGTGCGCTCCTGCATTTCTCCGTTGATTTAACACAAACACATTTGCGCACAGAAAAGTAAGTCTAAAGAACCCCTCCCCCCGCCAAACACACCGAGCAATTAGCACCATGTCATAGTCAGTATTCTCCACTAAGGTTTCTCACCTTCCACTCCTTCTAAGTTCTTAAAACCCCCAAAACATTTTATACTGAGAAAAAATGATTATGGGTCACATAATTACTGTAAGGTTTTGTAATGTAGTAAGACAATGTAATCTAATAAGAAGATTCCTGTGCTCTGTAGCGAGGATACATCCAAATAGCTCCTGTCTTCTAGAACCCTTTTGTTTAATCAGGAGAATGTAAATGCATTTCCTCTAACCTGTCTCCGGGTCTCATGTTAATGACTAGTTCTTTTGATGTTCGGGACGTAGCAACGTTTAAATGTGCTCTCTTAGCTGAGAATAAACGGAGATCTTCAGACATCATGCCTGTGTGTGTGTGTGTGTGTGTGTGTGTGTGTGTGTTTGTCTCCCCCGGTCGATCGGGCCCGGACCGGTAAGTGTATCTAGGTGCGGCGGACACGACAAGAAATAATTCTTCTTCTCTTAGCTTAAAACTTAGCTCGGACACACACTTCATCTTCATTTAAAACCTAACAATCACAAACACAAACTAGCACAGATACATATGATCAAGTGTTTAACTGTTGTTTTAATTTGTTTCTATGACCAGTAATAATATTATTATTAATAATAACAATAATAATAATAATAATTATTATTATTAATATCATTATTATTATTATTATTAGCCCAACTCCATGACTATTTAAAACAACGTCGTTTCCCATTTTTTGCCCATTGAAGTTGTTGGTTCAATAAATGTATTTTTAAATACCCAAACAATCCCCTAACAATTAAAAGACACACACATGACTTTTCTTCCAAAACTAGTCAAAGGTTAAAACAGTAATTTGTATAAAACAGGTGGATATTTATATATATATATTTTTTGCCTAAAGGTATTTAAAATACCCGGATAACACCAGCTGCTCATCAGTCTCTATCTGGTTCTTTTATATTAAAATATCAATTAAAAAAAATATTAAAGCTGGAACAGTTTAATTCTTTGTTTCCCCCTTAAAGTATCAGACGTTTTGCAATTCTATGTTCAGAATATACAGTAGACCTGACCAAACATCATTCTAAAGCTGTTGGACTGTGACGTCATTCCTACTACAGCTCCCTCAACGGCATGTTTAGGCTCCTCCAGTAGCTCCAAAACACCAACCGTCGTTCGTCTGACCCCCAAATCCTTTACAGCGGAGCTCTGCTTAAAGACAACAGGAGAATTTAGTGAAGACAAAGATATATAAACTTTACATAATATCTAGTTGTAATAAATATAAAAGATATTAGTAAACCTACACCACAGAGTGTGTAAAATACTCTTTTGGGGAATTCTGGAATGTAAATAAACTGCCTGTGCTAACGTTAACCAGTGAACTTTCTTTGTGTTAACCCCGGTATGTCTTTATTATCGTCTGCATTAAATTAACCGAGAATTTACTTAATGTGCTTTTCATACAAATAAGTTAAGCCATATAAAACTCGTATATAAGCATTAGTTCATCTCTGAAGCCAAACTACAGTATAACTTACAGTGTACTGAAGCCCCCCCACACACACACCTCCCCTCCCCTCCCCCACCCCTTAACTGATAAACACTACAGAGTTTTTATCCAGCTCGTTAACTAAGCACTCACGCTACCGCGCAAAGTCACAGCCAAATTAAGAAAAATATAAACCTGGTTATGAGCGTTTAGCTCGCTAGCTCCTGAACATCTATCCTCAGCTTGTGTCCTTCATGAACTGCATCACATTATATTCCAGTCACAGAAATAACCTGCAGATTAACTCTTACCCAAAAAATAAATAAATGCTGAATTTATTCAGACAACACACGGTCAGACTCTAAAGGCAATTTTACAAACACTCTTCCTTGGCTAGTGCAGCTTTTGTAATAGGGACATTAATAGTATTTTCGAAGCTTTAGCATCTTTTTTAGTTAAAGAGGAGTGACATTGTGAGTTTGTGACGCTGATAGTAAGCTGTAATGTTAACTCCATGTAAAGCTGTAAATGTAAAGCTGTAATGTTAACTTGGTAAACAGACCATTAAGTTATCTAAAGTCACATCTTATCGCTGCTGGTGCTGCCAGTAATTTTCAAAACAGACAATAAAAAACTAAACTGAAAAATAAACTGTAAACTACCCCAAACCAATTTTATAAAATAAAACACCACTTACCGCAAATAGTCCATTAATCCACCATCCTCATCTCTATAGTGCAGTTTGGTAGCGTCAGTTCGGCGGGGGTGGGTTGTTAAAATCGCGTGATTGCAACTCAGCGCAGCTAAATTGTTGGCTTTTGTTACCGTGTTGAGAACAAAGTGCCATTTAGTGGTGGAACCAGGTAAATGAATAAATAGTGCTTGAATGGGCGTGTTTACTGTGAAATCTTGACACGCCTTTCTGGAAGGAAAAGGAGGGGGGATTACGGCGTGCACGCCATTCACACGGTCGCGGCTATTTGACGTGGCTCCTTCTGTATAATGAAATGCAAATGTAAGTCGCTCTGAACAAGGGTGTCCACCAAATGCTTAAATTTAAATGCCTCTGCAGTAGAGGGTCAATAAGCTGGGTTCAGGAGCTTCTCAAGCTCCTTCCACACATAATGCTTTGCCACTGCTGCAGCTGTGACAGTTGGTACCTTTCAGTTGCCATAGTCCCCCAGGATGACATCCATAAAGACCTCATTTTTCCTGGCCTGAAGGCTTTCCTGACCACCAGTGTCCACCATAATGTGCAAGGGTTGCCACCACTTGAAGAGCCCAGAACTTTGTCTGAATAACTGAACCAAATGCTCTTAACTATTCTTTGTATTACTAGAATTGAATATACATTAGCAAACTTTTTCACTTAATTTAACCCTAAAATAAAGACTCTCCCTAAATAGAAGAAGAGATTTTTAAATCAGGAAACAATGAGACACTAAAAACTCCAGAGAGGCATGAGAAAGGATTACAAGAAAAAGATCAGGAGCATTAAGGAGCATCAGCTGCAGCCGCACTGCCTGTGTTCTCAGACGGAGGGTCACCAGAAGTGGGTGAATGATCTTAATTTATTCTTTAACAGATTTGATCAGACATTTTGCGTAGTAACTGTACCAAATATGTCGCACTCAAAAGAATTTGGGGATCATAGACCAGTAGCACTGACCTCAAATCTGATGATATTTGGGAGACTGGTGCTTACCCATCTCCGACCTTTGGCTGGGCTATCATTAGACCCACTTCTGTCTGAAGAGACGTCCAGTCACACAGGCAGTGCGGCATTGGGGCGCAGCATCACATTCCCGCTTTTTCAGGGACTGGGTTTTAGCAAAGTAACCCGAGACGTTCCCTTTAAAAAGCTACACTCGATGCTGCGTGAAAACGCTATGGGAATGAGAATACAGACGCCGCCGCACTGCAAATGTCTGGACCCCCAATTTTGTGTAGCGTGTGCGCACAAGGGCCAAGGAGGTCTCAGAGCTAGCTCTGGGAGGCTGTGTGCAGAGAGGACCACCCTGCGGCATCACACACTTGCTGCAAGGGAACACCTCTTGCCAGCACAATAGATAAGGCAATCCCCCTGTTTGAATAAGACTAAGTGAGACCACGCGCCTTATAGGCTAGGGCAATAGCATCTCTCATCCAACGTGACAACGTTTGTGTAGTGGCGGCCACCCCCCGGTTGCAGCCCCTGTAACATGAGAAAAGCTGCTCTGACTTACGCCAATGTAAAGTGCGGTGGACGCAAATCTGAAGAGCATGTACTGGACACAGTGAGTGAAGTCTTTCCTGCTCCAGAGCTGTAAAAGGCGGCCAAGTCAAGGCAGGACGGGAAGACTGACAAAGCCTGAAGATCTCCAATTCTCTTCAGAAAAGTAACAGTTATAAGAAGAACCATCTTATGGGTCAAAAACCTAACAGGTACCTAGTGGTTCGAAAGGGGTGTCAATCAGGACTTCGAGGACAATGGATAAGTCCCAGGAAGGGACAACGGCTCTAGTGGGCGGCCTCAACTATTTAGCTTCATGAATAAAACCGGCAACTTAAGGGTGCTTACCCATGGAAACCCCATCAATCGAAACATGGCAAACCGAAATAGTGGCTACGTACGTTCTAAGAGTACTAGGGCATAAGCCGGAAGACAACTTTTCTTGCAGAAACTCCAGCACTGAAACAATTTGGCAGTGGACTGGATCTACATGTTTTGCCATGCACCAATCTTCAAATACATTCCATTTAAGAGCATAAATTCTTCTAGTGGAGGGAGCCCTAGCACTTAGAATAGTTTCAACTACGCTGGCTGGGAGACCAGCATCTCTTAGTTGGTCCCCTTCAGGGGCCAGACGTGAAGGTTCCAAAGCTCGGGTCGGGGATGAAATATTGTCCCCTGTGCCTGAGACAGCAGATCCCTCCTCACTGGAATCACCCAGGGAGAGCCATCAAGGAGAGAAATTCGGTCTGAGAACCACACTTTGGTTGGCCAACGGGGCACTATCAAGAAGGGAAACAAACCCTGTCGACGGACCCTCGTTAGGACTCCCGGGAGCAGAGCTATCCGAGGAAACGTGTAAAGGCGTAATCTGGGCCACGTATGGGCCATTGCATCCAGACCCAGGGGAGCTAGAGGAGTCAGAGAGTAGTAGAAGTGACATTGTGATGTCCTTCGGGAGGCAAAGAGGTCTACCTCTGCAACGCAAAATCTTATCCAGATTTGACTGACTACTTTGGGGTGGTAATTCCATTCCCCGTGTGTCACAGCTTGTCTGGATAGCAAGTCTGCTCCCACATTCATATGCCCAGGAATGTAAATCGCCCTGAGGGACAGAAATTTGTCCTGTGCCCAAAGCAGAACCTGGTGTGCTAGCTTGTTTAAGCGGCGCGAGCGCAGTCCGCCCTGGCGATTTATGTAAGAGACCACCGTAGTGTTGTCCACCCGCACTAGGACATGGCAGCCTCTCAACTGCTGGAGGAAGTGCTTCAGGGCCAAAAATAGAGCCATAATTTTAAGGCAATTGATTTTGCATGCGAGAAGATGGCCTTTCCAGCTCCCTTGGGCTGGGCGGCGATCTACAGTGGTTACTCAATCGGAATATAGGTTCTACCGTCGCGGCGCTCGGCGGTACCGTTTGGCTTTGTGCGTTTGCTGGCTTTTACCGCTGAGTGGCGCTATATAACTACAGACTGACAGCTCATGCCTTAGTTCATTCTCTGCTGGATTATTGAGACACGGAGTTTTAGAACTGCACGTAGTAGCGGATAAAATCAAGTAAAACATTGTAGTTAAACAAATTTATAAACACAGAACTAAAATTACAGTACAAATGTAGAATTCAAATTAAATTTAATCTTATTAGGATCAAATTTAAACAAAATAAATGTTAATACAGTGAGCCTTTGGATTTTATCACGTGTAATTAGAAAAGACGCGTGTAGGGTTTTGTGTCATCTTATATCTTGTGTTCTTTAAATTTGTAGTAGATTTATTAACTGAAATAAATGACCATAAAATTATAACATTGTCAGGACGTTCTACTGCGTCAGCTGATGTTGGTCATTCAGCCCCGCTTGTGTTTTTGCGTTATTATAAGAATGAAATGCAGTAGGCTGTTATGATCTGTAACGGATTCGACCCATGTTGCACGGGCGCCACCATAAAGCTCGGACACGAGGCGAGGTCTTACGGGGAAAAGGCTATTTTATTTAGGTATAATGAGGAAGGAAAGGGTTAAAGGAGGGATAAAGGTTGTGTATGTGCAGTTCCGGGGGCTGTGCCACACTGGCATGCGGGCACACAGCTGACGATAAGTGTTGGTGCGCGGAGTGGCAGAACTGAGCACGCGGAGGCAGCGCTCCTGCACACTTCCTCGTGACGGCGCTTCTCCCGCTGTCGATGGCCGGCGCGAGTTCTTGCTGACGCAAAAACCTAACCACACTTTTCCTCTTCGGCAGCGGGGCTGCGAAGGCGGGCACGGTGCGGGAGTGAAGATGCCGCGGGAGCTCGCGCAGCTCTTTCTCGCGCTGTCCTCAGCGCGGAGATCAAAGGGCGGAATTCTAGTGTCCTTGTTTAAAGTCCCTGGGGCGCGTCACATCGCCCCACTGACATGCTTCTTTCATATTCTCCATCACATCACCTACTTCCCAGACCTCGGACAAAACTCCGCGCCTTGCTTTTATAATGCGGAGCAAGTCCGAGATCATATTAACTTTAATTATCGCCAGCCGGCACGAATAGGCGGCTCCGTCCCTTTGCTGCCTATTTAGGGAACCTACGAAGTGAGCGAGTAGCGATAGTAGATTTGGGCGCACGCCTATCACAGACGCAAGCCGTGGCAGATCATCATAATTGTCTTTAACTTGTATTTCATAAGGTTTTCCGAGCGGTGGTACAGCGCAACGGGGGTCATTATTTACTATTAAACATTAAACGAATTTACAAAACTTTATGCGTGCGATTAAGCGCTGATTCTACGTAGGAAAGTAAAGAAGAGGATCCTGATGCTCAACATTCCGGAAACCAAACCCCATTTAAATTAAATTAACAAATATTGCAAGTAAATAACAATAGCCCACGTTTAAAAAAGCATTTTTATTTAGATTATAAAAAATAATCCTGCATCTATTTTAGGTGTTCCAGCTGCCACTGTTCTAGAATTCAAATTAAATCAAATCTTATTAGGATCAAATTTTAGCACAATAAATGTTAACACAGTGAGCCTTTAGATTTTATCACTTGTAATTAGAAAAGAAGCATGTAGGGTTTTGTGTCATCTTATTTTTTGTGTTCTTTAAATTTATAGTAGATTTATTAACTGAAATATATGACCATAAAATTAAAACAGTGTTAGGACGTTCTACTGCGTCAGCAGATGTCGGTCTTTCAGCCCCGCTTGTGTTTTTGCGTTATTATAAAAATGAAATGCAGTAGATTTGTAGTAGTAGTATGATTTGTAAGGGGTTCGACCCATGTTACCCAAACGACTCAGTTCAGATGTAAGTAAATAGATAGAAAGTAAATGGCTGTGCTGGGGGAGGGAGGTGCTAATGATTTGGTCGGCTCTGTGTGTGTGTGTGTGTGTGTGTGAGAGAGAGAGAGGGGGGTGTCGCGGTGGTTGATTATTCAGTGAAACAAAGGCTCAGCTGAAAAATGTTAGGCACATCAGTTACTTAACCCCCAATAAAAGGTATTTAGTTGTAATATAACAGATGCGCACTAAATACCAAACCTAAACCAGGCACAAACAAGCTTAATCTTAATAAAACAAGATAGCCCCCATACCCGTTTTTTTTAATAAAAATACCAAAGAAGATTATTGTGTATAGACTTTAAAAACAATGCAATTTACGCTATTATAAGGAAATCCCAAGTTCTTACATTCCAAGGCTTTAAAAAGGCAATAATGTTAACTTTAGAATCTAGAATCCAGAAGATTAAAATTACACAAATTTAAATCACTGAAAGTCAGCCTCAGATTCAAGAGGTTTTTAAAGTGGGGAGAAGTGCATTTTAGTTCCTCTGAATGTATAGGTGAGAACAGCCGATTCACACCTGGGGAGGGTGGATAATTTGTATTTGAATGTTGTCTGGCATTGTAAAGCACTATAGTGACACTAAAAGAACAACCCAGGATTAATAGGAATTATTATACTGCATAATTATTATTTAGCACAAAAAAATTCCTCGCGCTCGGGAAAACTATGCGTGCGGTTGAGCGCCGATTAGACTTTAGGAAATTAAAGCGGAGGGTTTTTATTTAGACTATAAAAAAAATAACCTGCATCTATTTTTAGGCGTGCCAGCTGCCACTTTTTAGTTAGAAGTTTTCAATGCAAATCTTATAATGCCCACATGACATGACGGAATAAAGGCACGGCTTATTATGATCCCGGGCTTGCATCCCGCGCTATAAAATACTTGGGGTTTGTTGGGTTACAGTGGATTTTACTACGCGGTGTAAGTGCAATGGCCATTCGTCCGCTCGCGCTGACTCTGCTCTCCGCGGATGGCCGGACCGGCCGCTCCCACCTCTCGCTCCTTTGAAGTCCCCGGGGCGCGTTCCATTTGCCCCACTTCCGCGTTGCGCCACGCGTGTTGGATACACAGAGCGTAGTAAAATCCACTTTAACCCAACAAACCCCGAGTATTAAGCAAATAAGGTGCGCTGTTCTGTATTGTTTTTGGTGAACTTAAGCGCGTCAGAAAATAAACGCAAACTTTTTTTTAAATGGTCAGAGTCAGTCTGCTTGCTGTTTTCCCGACGCATCCATAATCAAACCTAATGGAAAACTTCGAGTGCTGATTTAGACTATGGAGTAAATTAAAGGGGAGAATCACGATGCCGAATCGAAGTCCTGAGCCCAAACCTCATTTAAATTAAATTAAATGAACAAATATTATAAGTAAAAAACAATAGCCCACGTTTAGCACCGTTTATAAATACTTTCCGACATGAGTTAGCCCGGTGTTATGCGCAGAGCGCCGGGAGATTTACTGAAGTTTCGAAATCAAGGGGCATTTTTTCTAAATAGATGCTATCTTTAATAACTGATGGAGGTTTTGAGCTGTATACACACGCATTCCTGCCTATACAACTCTTAAAACTACACCTGTGACACAATAACAGTAATATTTCGAACATTCTGCAGGCTGATATTTGGAGAAACAAAAGAATAATGAATAAACCAGTTGTTGGGTCAAAATAACCGAACCAGGTGTTCATTTGTAAACTACATCTCATATGAGCCAACATGAGCAACCCAACAATGTGTTTAAAGTACCTAAAATAATCCAGAACTTAAATAACAATAAACAGATACAGAGATACACTGTATAACAGTCACTATTGTATTTACTGCAATGAGTGAAAATGTCACTTTGCGCCACCTGGCGGCCATTTTACGAATGACTTTAAAATTTACATTTTACACGGCGGTGAGCGTGACGGTAATAACCATTTCAATTGATCAACTACTGTAAGACCACACACCAGCCCGTGAGGGAAGCGTCTGTCGTTAGCATTTTGCGACAGCAAGAGTGGGACCCAAAGTCAAAAACCGGGGTCTGAACCACATAGAAAGGATACGAAGCCCCTGGCGCATAACCCTTATTTGCCTTCGGGGATTGGCCCTTAAATGAAATTCCCTGGCTCTCAGCCACAACTGAAATGCTTTCATGTGCAGTAGGCCCAAAGGTATCACCGTGGATGCAGCTGCCATAAGGCCTAAAGATCTTTAAAAGTGATGAACAGTCACTTTTTGGTCTAGCTTGATTTTTTTTAGGGTGTTGAGAATAGATTTGACACGAGCGGGAGAGAACTGTGCCCGCATAATGGTCCCCACGAATCCCATCTAGTACCCAAGTACGTTGTCCTCTGAACCGGAAAAGGGAATGCTTTTCGTCTCAATGAGTCTCAATCCTAAGGAACGGAGATGAGCTAGGCGACATCCCAATGTCGAAGCGCTAGCTCGTGAGACTGGGCCAGAATCAGCCAATCGTCTATGTATTTCATAATACGGATGCCCAGAGTCGCAAGGGAGCCAGGACTGCATCCATGCATTTTGTATATGTGTGGGGTGAAAGAGCTAGACCAAATGGAAGAACCCAATACTGGTAAGCTTCGCCCCCGAAAGCGAACCTCGAGAACTTTCTGGGTTGTGGCAAAATTTCTATGTGAAAATATGGGTCTATCAGATCTATTGTCACAAACCAGTCTCCTGGTTCGATTTGTGAAGCGATGATTTTGACAGTCAACATTATGAACCTGTACTTTTTGGGATAGTGGTTCAAATGCAACCATGGAGGGGCGCAATCCAGTGTCTTCTTGTGCCAGTCCCAAGTCTGGATAAATGCAAAGGGTTGTGTCAGGAAGGGTATCCGACGTAAAACATTTGCTAAATCAATGATGCGAATCACGAATATAAATCCCATACCGGATTGGTCGTGGCCCGGGTCAACAACGACCGCCACTGGTGTTGTTGACCTACAGGGTGCCAGTGGAAATTGGGCTACTAATGGTCGAAGAAGGAGAGGAGGAAGGCGTGTTCGAAAGCAGAAAGAGAAGAGGAAAGGCAAGAGTTTAAGAGTGATAGTAGGGACTTTGAAAGTTGGGACCATGACAGGGAAGGGAAGAGAGTTGGTTGATATGATGCAGAGAAGGAAGGTGGATATACTGTGTGCTCAGGAGACCAGGTGGAAAGGTAGCAAGGCCAGAAGCTTAGGATCAGGGTTCAAATTGTTTTACCATGGTGTGGATAGAAAAAGAAATGGAATAGGAGTTATTCTGAAAGAGGAGTTTGTGAGATAAGGAGAGTATCAGATAGGGTGATGAGTATGAAGCTGGATATTGAAGGGATAATGTTCAATGTTAGTGGTTATGCCCCACAGGTAGGATGTGTGTTAAAAGAGAAGGAGAAATTCTGGAGTGAGTTAGATGAAGTGATGCAGAGCATCCCCAGAGGTGAGAGAGTGGTGATTGGTGCAGACTTCAATGGACATGTTGGGGAAGGGAACAGAGGTGATGAAAATGTGATGGGCAGGTTTGGTCTTCAGGACAGGAATTTAGAAGGAGAGATGGTGGTGGACTTTGCAAGGAGGATGGAAATGGCAGTAGTAAATACTTTCTTCCAGAAGAGGCAGGAACATAGGGTGACATATAAGAGTGGAGGCAGAAGCACTTAGGTCGACTACATCTTGTGTCGACGTTGTAATCTGAAAGAGATCAGTGACTGCAAAGTGTTGGTAGGGGAGAGTGTAGCCAGACAACACAAAATGGTGGTGTGTAAAATAACCCTGGTGGTGAGGAAGGTGAGGAGGACAAAGGCAGAGCGGAGGAGAAAGTGGTGGAAGCTGAAAAAGGAAGAATGTTGTGTAGTCTTTAGGGAGGAGTTGAGACGGGCTATGGGTGGTCAGGAGGTGCTTTCAGTTGACTGGATAACTACAGCCACTGTGATCGAGGAGACAGGTAGGAGGGTACTTGGTGTATCATCAGGTAAGGGGAAAGTGGACAAGAAGACTTGGTGGTGGAATGAGGAAGTCCAGGAGTGTATACAGGGAAAAAGGCTAGCTAAGAAGAAGTGGAACACTGAGAGGACTGAAGAGAGTAGACAGGAGTACAGGGAGATGCAGAGTAAGGTGAAGGTAGAGGTGGCAAAGGCCAAACAAAGAGCATATGAGGACTTGCATGCTAGGCTTGACAGTAAGGAGGGAGAGGTGGATCTGTACAGGTTGGCAAGACAGATGGATAGAGATGGGAAGGATGTGCAGCAGGTTAGAGTGATTAAAGATAGAGATGGAAATGTACTGACAGATGCCAGGAGGGTGATGGGAAGATGGAAGGAGTACTTTAAGGAGTTGATGAATGAGGAAAACGAAAGAGAACAAAGAGTAGAAGAGGTGACTGGTGTGGAACAGGAAGTAACAAATATTAGTAGAAGTGAGGTAAGAAGGGTGTTGAAGAGGATGAAGAGTGGAAAGGCTGTTGGTCCTGATGACATACCTGTGGAGGTATGGAAGTGCTTAGGAGAGGTGGCAGTAGAGTTTCTGACCAGTTTGTTTAACAAAATCTTGGAGAGTGAGAGGATGTGTATTGGAGGATGTGTAAAGAAGAAGTGTATTGGTGCCAATTTTTAGAACAAGGGAGATGTGCAAAGCTGTGGCAATTATAGAGGTATAAAGCTAATGAGCCAGACAATGAAGCTGTGGGAAAGAGTAGTGGAAGCTAGGTTAAGGGCAGAGGTGAGCATTTGTGAGCAGCAATATAGTTTTATGCCTAGAAAGAGTACATCAGATGCAGTATTTGCTTTGAGGATGCTGGCGGAGAAGTACAGAGAAGGTAACAGGGAGTTGCATTGTGTCTTTGTAGATTTAGAGAAAGCGTATGACAGGGTGCCAAGAGAGGAGCTGTGGTATTGTATGAGAAGGTCTGGAGTGGCAGAGAAGTATGTTAGAGTGGTGCAGGACATGTATGAGAGCTGTAAGACAGTGGTAGGTGTGACAGAAGAGTTCAAGGTGGAGGTGGGTCTGCATCAGGGATCGGCTCTAAGCCTTTTTTGTTTGCTCAGGTGATGGACAGGATGACAGATGAGGTGAGACAGGAGTCCCCATGGACTATGATGCTTGCAGATGACATTGTGCTTTGTAGTGAGAGCAGGGAACAGGTGGGGGAAAATTTGGAGAGGTGGAGGTATGCTCTGGAAAGCAGAGGAATAAAGGTTAGCCGCAGCAAGACAGAATACATGTGTGTAAATAAGAGGGACCCAAGAGGATCGGTGAGGCTACAGGGAGCAGAGGTAAAGAAGTTGCAGGATTTTAAGTACTTAGGGTCAACGTTCCAGAGCAATGGAGAGTGTGGAAAGGAGATGAAGAGGCGGGTACAGGCAGGTTGGAATGGGTGGAGAAAATTGTCAGGTGTGTTGTGCGATAAAAGAGTATCGCACAACACACCTGACAATGAAAGGAAAGGTGTACAGGACAGTGGTAAGACCAGCAATGCTCTACGGCTTAGAGACAGTGGCGCTGAAGCAAAGACTGGAGGCAGAGTTGGAGGTAGCAGAGCTGAAGATGTTGAGGTTCTCTTTGGGAGTGACAAGGATGGATAGGATCAAGAATGAGTTCATCAGAGGGCCAACCCACGTTAGATGTTTTGGAGATAAAGTCAGAGAGGCCAGATTAAGGTGGTTTGGACATGTTCAAAGGAGAGATTGTGAATATATCAGTAGAAGGATGCTAAGGTTGGAACTGCCAGGCAGGAGGTCTAGAGGAAGACTAAAGAGGAGATTTATGGATGCAGTAAGAGAGGACATAAAGTTAGTTGGTGTGAGAGAAGAGGATGCAGAGGATAGGGTTAGATGGAGGCAAATGATTCGCTGTGGTGACCCCTGAAAGGGAACAGCCGAAAGACAAAGAAGAAGAAGGTTCAGCCCACAAAGATCTAAAATTGAGTGCAGCCTCCCGTCTCTCTTGGGAACCAAGAATTACCGGCTATAGTAACCTGACTCTTTCTCTGGTAGGGAAACATGTTTTATGGCCCCTATTCCCAGCAACATCTGCAATTCGAGAGTCAGCAGATGCGCCCTTTCCGGTTTTTACGTAAGTGGAGACCACACCGTTGAAACGCGGAGGCGATGTGCGAAATGGACACTGTAGCCCTTCTCTACAGTCCTTAGTACCCAAAGAGATATACCTGGCAGTTAGCTTCTCCGAAAGAGACACTAGCACTTCGGGTAGACGGGCTGGGGGGTTAGAAGTTCGGCATCCTGAGCTACGGCTGGAAATGACCAAAGAGCTAACCTCATGTTAAAGGCCGGTGTTGCCCGAAACACCAGTGGCAGCGGAGCATGGACACTGACCTCCTGGGGCTGCCAGGGAGAGCACTTTATCCTTTATTAACGGTCCTGGGCGCATGAGCCTCAGGGCTTCTTTTTAGTAAAGGCACCAGTGCGCTGGTCCGGCCTCTTTGAGGTGGCTTGTGAAGGGCGGCAGGCCGTACCCCAGTCTTTACGAGGGGGTGTGCGGCTGCTAACGCTCTCTTTCTGCGCCTTTCGTCTGGCGCGAGTCGGACCTTGTCGAGACTGGGTGACCGACAGTCCCGATTTTTGAGCACGGCAGGGGAGAAATATCCCGGAGGCCTGTTCATATAATTTACCCTCTCTAAATCTGGTGGCGACAGAATTAACGGCGTCGCCAAACAGGCCAGAGGGCGAATAGGGCATCAAGGAGGACTGCACGATCCTTATCCTTGGGAGGGAGGGGGTCTCTCCTGGACACTCGCAAGAAGCGCCAAGGTGGGCTTGCGAAATGGACGGAGAAACTTCCCGATTACCTCCACTTATACTGTACTATATTTTATAAGAAGAGACATTAAGAAAGTAGCACAGACTAATAAAACTATTTTAAAAAATTTTACTGGTGGAAAATTTTGGCAAGGAAGAAAATAATGATAGAAGAACAAAAAAAGAATTGGGGATTTGTTCCTGGTTGAGTAGATGTGTGCAAAGTGGATTTTCTGAAAACCTCATCAGTGAGCCTAACCGAAAAGTTATTTTTAAAATTGTGTGTGCATAGAACCCGTTGTGTGTCCAGAATTTTTTTTAATGAATTTCTGTGGTCACTGATTGATGCCAATATAACTCATCAATCACTCATTTTTGGCTGACAATCAATAGCTATTGTCTATCGAATAATACATGGATAAAAAAATAAAGACAAGGCAATGTAATAAATACTCTTGTTTTTTGTTTAAAGACAAGTACGATAAGTAACTTCAGTCTGTCCACATCAAATCAAATTCAAATTTTATTTGTCACATACACAGTACAAAATGTAGTGAAATGCTTATACGACTGCCATTGACCCTAAAAGAGAATTAAAGTTTACAAATAAGAAATAAATATGAATAAAAGAAATACGATAGAAAATTAAATAGAAAAATTTAATTAAACTAGGAAAAATAGAACTAAAAATAAAAATAGAAATGTGCTAGGAAAAATAGAACTAAAAATAAAAATAGAAATATGATGTACATAAAAATAGAAATATACTATACAAATTGAAATACACTGTACTGGGTGTGCAAATATGCATAGAACAAAGTGTCTTTGTGCAGAGGTTAATAAAGTGTCTTTGTGCACTGGTCCAGGATGTAAACAAAAACATGTAGTGTAGTTGTGAAGGTAGGTGTGCAAAAGTTATTAAAGTGTCTTTGTGCAATGGTCCAGGATGTAAACGTACAACATGTAGTGTAGATATGAAGGAAGGTGTGCGTGTAATTGTCCATAGTGTCCATGGATGTAAAAAGATCGATTTGATCAATTATGAAAAGATTGTGTTAGTTCTGCATAGTGGTGTGGTTGAGAGACCTTATCGCCTGGAGGAAGAAGCTCCTCCTCAGTCTCTCTTTGTTGGCCTTCAGGGAGCGGGATCGCTTCCCAGACCGCAACAGAGTAAACAGTCCGTTATTGGGGTGGCTGAGATCCTTCACGATCTTCCTGGCCTTGGTCAAGCACCGCTTGCTGTAGATCGAGTGCAGGTCAGGGAGCTCGATGCGGATGATGCGCTCAGCTGATCGCACCACCCTCTGTAGAGCTCGTCTGTCCTGCATGGTGCTGTTCCCGGACCAGGTCGTGATATTTCCCGTCAGGATGCTCTCTATGGTGCAGGAGTAGAAATTCCTGAGCACCTTGGAGGGCAGTCTAAAGTCTCTCAACCGTCTGAGGTGGTAGAGACGCTGCCAGGCCTTTTTTACCACGGTGTTGATGTGACAGGACCATGCCAGGTCCTGCGTGATGTGAACACCGAGGTATCTGAAGCTGTCCACTCTCTCCACTGGGCTCCTGTTGATGACGGGGGTCTGGTAGTTTCTCACCTGCTTTAAAGTCCACCATCAGCTCCTTTGTCTTACTGACATTCAGGAGGAGATTGTTTTTCTGGCACCAGTTCTCCAGATTTCCAACCTCCTCCAGGTAGGCCGTCTCATCTTAGTTCGTGATCAGGCCCACCACAACAGTGTCGTCAGCAAACTTGATGATGGTGGTGAAGTTGGTAGTGGCCACGCAGTCGTGAGAGTACAGCAGGGGGCTCAGAACACAACCCTGGGGGGCTCCAGTGCTGAGAGTGAGGGAGGCTGAGACATGTCCGCCCATCCTTACTGCCTGTGGTCTGCCAGTCAGAAAATTGGAGATCCACTGACACATGGGTGAGCTGAGTCCCAGGTGCTCCAGCTTGGTGTGGAGGGAATTATGGTATTAAATGCAGAGCTGTAGTCGATGAAGAGCATTTTCACATAATTCCCCCTCCGAGTGTCCAGGTGAGTGAGAGATGTATGGAGGAGATGAGAGATTGCATCGTCCGTGGAACGGTTTGGACGACAAGCGAACTGTAGTGGGTCCAGTGTGTCTGGTAGTGAAGAGATGATGAAGTCTCTGACCAGGCGTTCAAAGCACTTCATCACTACTGAAGTGAGGGCTACAGGGCGATAGTCATTGAGGGAAGCAGGATGAGGTTTCTTTGGGACAGGAACAATGATGGACTTTTTGAAGCATGTGGGGATCACCGACTGAGATAAAGAGATGTTGAATATCTCAGTGAACACCGGTGCTAGCTGGTCTGCGCAGGCTCTGAGAATACGGCCTGAGATGCCTTCTGGTCCTGCTCCTTTCCTGGTGTTCACTCTCTTGAAGGCTCTCCTCACGTCATGCTCTGTGATGATGAACGCGCTTCCGGTGCTGGCAGTGACTTCCTGTCTGTAGCCATTAGCGCCGCTAGCATTAGCATCGCTAGCATCTTTAGCTGCAGCCTCGAAGCGAGCATGGAAAGTGTTCAGCTCGTCTGTCAGAGTCACGTCCACGTTCGTCATACCGGTTGTTGGTATTTTATAGTCTGTTATTGTCCTTAATCCCTGCGACAGACTAATAGAGTCACTCTGTTGGAGTTGTGACTCTAGTTTCCTCCCGTAGCGCTGCTTCGCCTCTTTCACCGCCTTCCGGACGCTATATGACGCAGCCTTGTACGGTTCCATGTCCCCTGACGCGAGTCCCATGTTGTAGGCAGCGGTGCGAGATCTCAGAGCGGCGCGGATGGTTTTATCCACCCACGGCTTCTGGTTGGGAAACGTTTTAATAGTCTTTTTTTCTACGGTATCGTCCGCTAGTTTCCCGATGAATCCCACAACCGCTTCCGTAAACACGCTCCCTCTGAACCGGAACTTCCTGTTTCAGCCTTTGTATTTTGGCATGAGGAAGATGGCGGCGTGGTCGGATTTACCAAACGGTGGACAAGATTGTGCCTTGTAGCCATCCTTGACCGTTGTATAGCAGTGGTCCAGTGTCCTTTCGCCCCTTGGTGGGGCAAGTGATATGCTAATAAAAGTTCGGCGCTGCGCGTTTGAGGTTGGCACTGTTAAAGTCCCCCGCCACAAAAAGCGCAGCGTCCCAGTGTTGTGTTTGGTGCTGTGTGAGTGCCTCATGCAGCTCGCATAAGGCAGTGTCCGTGCCCGCTTGTAGTGAAATATAAACGGCACTGATTATGACCGATGTAAACTCCTGAGGTAGATAAAAAGAACGACACATGATGGACAGTAGTTCCAGATTTGGTGTGCAGGAGCGTGTAAGGGGAACAACGCTTGCGCTGTTGCACCAGCTGCTGTTCACTATAAACACACGCCGCCTCCCCTTGACTTCCCCGAGTCCCGTGTCCTGTCCATGCGGTGAACCGAGAAGAACTCGGCCGGCTGGATGGCGTGGTCCGGCACCGCTGGGTTCAGCCATGTCTCGGTGAAGCAGAGGAGATTGCAGTCCCGAATGTCTCTCTGGAACTTTATCCTGGCTCTAAGGTCATCGAGCTTGTTTTCCAGTGACTGGACGTTGGCGAGCAGGATGCTAGGCAGAGGTGTGCGGTGTGCACGGGAACTCAGCCTGTTCCTGACGCCGGCTCGTTTCCCTCGGGGCCGCCGCTTCGCGTCGCATCCTTTGTTGTCCCTCAGGATCTCACTCGGCCAGCTCGGATCCGGAGTTAAAAACGTCGAATTGTGAGTACATTGTACACCAATAGAAACAAGAGTGTCTCTATCATAACTAATGTACTCCATGGTGGTAATTTTGCCGGTTTTAAAACGCTGTTAACTAACTTAAAGAACAAAAACAAAGAAAAGGTGGTCGGAGCAGTCGTGACGGCAGCCGACCTCACCGGCGCCATCAATGGGAGACATCTAATCAGGAGTCAATCTGCCGACTCCAGACAAGTCCTAATTTTTTTTACCTGTCAGCCAATAGTCATAGGTTATTTTACTGCAAGTAAAATGACTGCTTTATACAGCTTTATAAATCTTTTTGATTAAAACTGCTGTTAATGCTGTTGCACATAAAAAAAATCCTATTTAACAGTTGATAATTGCAAATAAAACAAATGAACAGGCTGTAGAAGATGTTCATTCATGTGCACATTATAAAAGTTAAATCTAAATCAGATCTTTAAATCTGTTCGTGTGTAAAAAAATATATTGTTACGTGTGCGGGTGTGGACTTTAGATTAGGCATAATGGCAGAGGTGAAAGCTCATGTGTTTGGCATGTGAAAAACATGAACAAACAAAACTCTAACTATTAAACTGAAAAGGATCAAACAGGAAAATTCGAAGAAAAACCAAATCAGAAATAAAGAATCTACAATCTTTGAGCTCTTCAAGAGCTAACTAAAGACAATAACCAAAAGAGCATGGAGTTATTTATCCAATATAACAAAAACTAAAGAAATTAGCATGTTACAGGAAACAGTTTAACCAAACATAACAGATCCTTCAGCTAACAAAACAGAACAGGAACTGAACAGAGATCCGTTCTTCGTACGTCGCTTGACACATCCGAGATGAACTGACACATCTAAGATGAGATCATTGTGCTAATTACGATCTGGCTAAGTCGGTTCTTCGAGCACACCTGTTGTTGATGATTAGTATAGCTGGATTGAGTTGTCTAGGACTATTGCGTGTTCGTGCGTTGGTTTAAAAGGCGATATGCATCGACAGTAGAAACACTGATCACAAGCCCTCCGATTGGTTTACGAAGTGGAAAAAGAGCGAGCTAAATTGTTTTTTGTAACACGTATTATACGCTGAAATGCCCCCCTGCCATGGATTGCCCCCCCTACATAATCTCTATCAAATATTATATAATATAGTCCATATATTATATAGTCCATGGCAGGGGGCATATACTTTTATTTTCCCACGTGAGTCAGTCCGCGTCAGTCGTGCTCTTTAACCAATTAGATCTGACCTCGCCATTTCAACCAATCATAACCCGCCAGGAGCGCAGGCTAAATCCTGTTTACATGAAATAAACCTGCTTCCGAGAAGGTTCAAGCCTACGGATATGTTGCTATGACAACAAATGCGAGAAGCGCATCGAAGAACGAAACAATACAAGATCAGGACAAATCCACAACAATCAAATCCAGCTAACTGAGTTAGCGACGTACGAAGAACGGACCCCAGAAGAGGAACTTTACCAAAAACAAGGGCTAAACAGACCAAAGGGGTATTCCAGAAAGCTTGGTTAACTTACCATTTGGTTAATCATAACTTTTGAGTTAATTAACCCCAAACCTGCATACCGTGAGTATGTCGGTTTCAAAACACCTGAGAAGAGTACGTTTAATTAACCCCCTACTGGTTACTCAGAGTTAATGCGCGTGCACGGTGAATACATAAAGACATTTTCAATGGATCGCCGATTTCACGAGTCAAAATGCAAAATCAAAGTAAAAAATAAAGAGCGGAATACTTCACAGAGGTTTTAATGCACAAATATGAGGAATTTAAGCCAACAATAATGAAAAAAGCAATACGGCTGCACCGGCTAAAGAAAGAGAGTTGGCTTGGCAAAACATAACGGACAGAGTAAATGCGCGAGTGTATTAAATTGCAAATTTGTCATCGCCTCCCCTTTTATTATAATGCAAAATAATTAAACACCCTTTCCTTTTGACTGTTAAATGAAAGCATTTACTTTTCCTGCCATTGATTTCTTTAGGTTGAAATACTAATGTCCATTGACTAAGAATTTATGGTTTCTTATTTAATAAGGTGTAATCCTTCTGGAGCCAGAAGCCAAGTGAAAATGAAACACAAAAGCGTTCTGCAAAATGGTAATATTTGATTACACGGTCACTGAACTATTTATTAAACATGATTTAGTATATTCTTTCTGTCATGCAGCTAATAGAAAGAAGGCTAAAGCCCGTCTAACTGGCAGGGGCCCATCACCACCTTTCCTCACCCCATCTGAGGAGCTGGAATCCCTTAATAAGGGGCAACCAGTGACACTAACATGGTGAAATGTAAGTTTACCACTATGATTTGTTTTCACTTAAAGGCTCTTGAACATGCTTAATGTTTTTATGCAGGCTTACTTTATTTAACTGCATATGATGTATAGGCTTCTGTGATCTTACTTGTATTATTTTTTACATGCATTTCCTGCAATATTGTTTTTTTCTTTGATAATATTGAGAATTTTATGGGTTGTATTTTCTTATAAATACTGATAGAGGGATTGTATTATTGGACCCTACAGAAAGAACACAGTCTGTCACAGTTGTAAGTGTTGTCAAGTGTTTGTGTTTTGTTTTGTTGTTACCTTTAGTTGCTTTAAGGTATTTTTTATTTTTTTGCCAGATAACAAATACTTGCATATTTCCACTGAAGGATAAAGATGAACAGACCACATCCGCTGTGACAGACATGGACAATGCTGGTTAATTCACTGAGGTATGATGCAGACTATTATAATGCATACCCCCTTTTTACATTAAAGTAACAAACAGTCATTGTTCTTTAACAGTACATACCTGGGTATTTACCAACAGATGAGGGTCCTTCAACCTCAGTGCGTTATCTAAGCATTGTAAGAATTTGTTCATATGTTAATTTTATCGTCTGACAGAATGTCATTTATTTAATTATTTTTGCCTTTCTAGTTGCCTGTAAAGGAGCTGTATAAGGTCCATCTTCAAAAACAAATAAGAAAAAGTGACATGGAGATGGATCTTATACAGCGTCAAATGGGGGGAAAAAAGGCTATCCATTAAAAAAGTTACTCTAGAAATTTAATTACTGGAGCATCGCCTTAAGGTGATAACTTGTGTAATATTAATCCGTTGCATATAAGTGTTGTGTATATAAAGCAATGTAATAAACACAACATTTTAATTTTATTTTACTTTTATGGTTTTTTTTAGGAAATAAAGAAATGAACTGCACAGCAGACCAGTGCAAACAATTAAATAAAATAAATTTTGACAAATCCTGTCTCTCAAAAGTCTTCCATCTCTGTGTGTACAAATCTGTAAAGGTTCCTTCTATTTTCTTCAATACAAGGAGGGTGGCTCTCTCCTCTTAAAGTGGCAATATTGTGAAGCACAACACAAGCCACTATGATGTCGCATGCCCTCTCTGGACTGACCCGGAGCCTACGCAGACACAGAAACCTAGACTTCCCTATGGTCATTTCCACCTTGATCCGTGTTCGGCTGTAAGCCAGGTTAAAACGTGTCTGTGATCCAGGATCAGGTTTAGGGTAAGGTGTCATTAAATAGGGCAGAGAAGGGTATCCTTTCTCCCCCAGCAAGTAACCATTGTACTGTCCTGTAATGATTCAAGTGTATAATACAAATTTGTAAAAAGAAGAAAAAAAATGTATAAAGCAAAACACCCTGCTGAAATGTCTGGCATGATGATGACTCCTGGGAAATTATGGCATCATGCACAGATCCTGGCTGGCCATTTGGCCTCAAAATTAGTACACTGTAAAAAGTGCTACACCCACAAAGTAGGTTTTATATACTTTAAATATTTGTAATCTAGTTTATTTTATTTGTTTTTTACTAAAAAGTCTCAATATATGTCCTCTTTACTTAAAATATATCAGTTTTTTATAAAACCATATTGTGGCGTGGGCGGAGCGGCGGCTGACGTCCATCATGCTTTGCAGGAGGGGTTGCTGTGTGTTCGCCGTGTTGGGGAGGGGTGTTTGGTTTGGTGGCTTCGGCCATGTTTGTTTGTTGAGTGTGTGACCTGTTGAATGTGTTCCAGTTCATGCTTAGGCTAAATTGGATGTGGTTCTCATGTGAATGTACTGGTCATGCTATACATGCTGTGTGCAAAATAAAGTACTCCCAGCTATTGCATTGGGCACCAATAAGGTTACTCGTCTCTTCAACATCCTTTACGGTGGTAAAACGCTACAATATATTGTAAATAAAACAATTGCAATTTATTAGGGGTAGTTATTTGTATGTGTATGGGGAATTTTGTGTACAAGAAATGTTATAAAAGTGAGTTGACATACACAAAGCTGCCGATAAGGCAGGTGTGTTGATCAAACGTAAATATTTTAAAATTATTTTAAGTTGGCATTATCCTTTTTTCACTGGCGGAGACTTTTACAGGCAGATGCAGCATTTTGCTCGGCTGTTGTTCGCTGCAGCGGATCTGAATTTCAGGGACTGATTAACACGCTAAGTTGAGCAATTTAACAGAATTATTGGTGATGTAAAGTCAGGTGAAATCGCTTACTCCACTAGGGAGCTGAGGTTAGGTCTGCAAATTGTTCTGTATCGCAAGCTAAGATGGCTGCACAGTGTGGAAGCAGCGTTGTCTTGTAGGCAACGTTCGGCAGACAGCGGCGGTTGAGACTTGGCAACAACGGCGGTTGTTAATATGAAATTAAAAACATGCTGTAGTCATGTCTACTATGTGTTTTCCAATAATATCACTTTTTTTTTCGTAAGTTAGCGTTACTTTAAACTAGTGTAAAACTAATGTCAATTTGTTTTGTCTAGGACGTTTGCCTTACCGTTTAGTCAAATATTAGTTAATTAACGCTAACTAAAAATAAAAAATAATATTATTGTTAAAATTAAATCCAAAGTAGCCTTAAAACACATTTGTTTAATTATATATTAATGGTCTCATTATCGCCACTCTTGCAACTTTTAGGATGGACGAGTTTGAAAACACAGATACGTAGGTAATAATTAGTTCCACAATTGTCCTTGATTACATTTTTAGATTGCACAAATTTAACGTAATTTAGGCAAAACGAGCTGGAATTTGACAGGATTCTGGAATCAAAGATCATGTTAGTATACTTTTGCATTACTAAAGCAGATGCACAGATTTGACTGTAAAGATGTGTGCTTAGTAGTCTGTCTGATTTTAGAGATTTGATTGGTTTTTAATGCTGCATAGTCAATTAATGATATATTGTTGTTTGAAAAAACCCTAAAACGTTTTTCAAGCCTTTTGCTTAAATAAGTTACATTTAACACAGATTTTTAACCTTATTCTAACAAGCATTTTCCTGATCTTTAGATACCCAAGCGCTTTTGTTACCTGGGGTCTTCAAGCTTTACATTCAGGTAAAAAAAAAATTCAAAATAGATACAGTTACAGTTATTCCCAGATAAGTAAAACTGAAAATTGCAAACAATAGTGTGGGCTCCATACAATTAGGCAGATATATCACCTTTTGTTTCCTCCTTCCCACAACAAACAGTAAAAAACACCTAATAGAGCAGTTACTTCCTATTAGTCATTCTTTCTCTGAGGCAGTTTGGTAAGCTGTCAGTTCCCACTAACAATAACTTAACTTTTTTTCTGTGATAATTTAAAATCCTGACATGTGATGACTAAAATCATTAATCAAGTTAAATATACTGTACAACTAAAAACTAACAGGCTTTAAAAAGTGTATCATTAAAATTAAACTAGAGAAAAAGTCCATTAAATGTGGCTTTAGCAGACAACCACAACACCAAAATGTAATGGACCATTATACTAAATAAAATGACAGATTTCTTTAAAATTTGATCTTGTTGAAAACAGTTGGAATAATGTATGTACACAGCTCACAGTATATAACTGTTTTTTTGTAGACACTTTAATACAAAAAGTTACATATTGCTTTAAATTATTAATGTGGGTTAATAGTCATGGCATGAACCTGAGGGATTTCATTCTTGTATCATTTTTATCCTTAACATATGTAAACAAATTGTGTGCCTTCACTATTGTAACTGCAAAGTTTACCTAAGATGTCATTACTTTGCTTTTCATTTCCTCTCTAATTTATTTAGGCACAGGTAAAAATGAGTTGGCAATGCAAAGGATGCAGTGACCGCTTACCTACCAGAAGTGACATTTTAAAACATTCTAGACTTTATCATGGAACCTTCAGCCATAGTTATTCATTACCATGCATATACTTGAAATGTCCATGTTCTTTTAAAACTTGGAATGGTTTGCATTCACATTTCTCTTGATGCCATGTGGAAAGTCAGTCACAAAGACCTGAGATTGTCCTGTCCTTTACATGCCTGGTGTGTAAAACACAAGGGTTTCCAACAGAGAGAGAATATTTTGCATATGTTGGCCATCATCTTAAAAGTAATGAGACTGTTGAGGGTGTGTTTGAAGGGTGAGATTTCCAAATCAATATTTATGGAACATTTACAGCACACAAACACAGGAAGCACACTCCTCATATTCTGAGTGATTTTAAAGGAGCTGTTCTTTTGGAAAAGCCAAATGAGGAACCAGCATTTGAACCTGATAACGATGAAGGTAGTGGAGAAGAACCCAGCTTAGGTGCACATTCTGTGGAAAAGGATGACAGACACTTGATTGTGGACCATATACTGTAGCTTCTTTCCTGCTCAAACTGGAAAGTGTGCATAATGTTTCAAAAAGGTGTATTGATAAATTAATAGATGAGATGCAGTTTGTGGCATCAGTATCCATACCAATTATCAGAGACATTGTTGAATCACACTTATAGGATAATATTTTGTGATTGATAACACAGTTGTCACACCTTTATTTGAGGAGTTAAATGAATCCAGCCCCATAAGCATGGCTTTTGATAAGGCTGGTCTGCTGTCGTCAGCTTTTAAAAGGAGACGGTACTTTATACAAAGGTTTAACGTTGTACAGCCAGTTAAATATATTCTTGTTTCAAACGAAAATAAGAGTTTTCTGTACAGTGGGAGCCACGTCAAACAGCTGCTTGGAGCATGATAGGTCCATGACAGGACCGTGACAGGACCATGATCGATCCCTGCACGGAATGTGATCCCCCGTGATGATGTAGTTAACGATACCCCGCCCCATAAACGCCCCCATGCGCTTTCTAAAAAGATGGTTGCAATGCTGTATAATTCCGCCAGATGGAGCATTGACTGCTTCAGTTAACTGCAGTGTCCAAGCAGCCGGTTACTATATTTAATATATAACATAACTTACGTCAACATAGTTTCATAAATAGATGATGTGGTAAAAAAGAGGGATAAAAAACGATTCATAAAACAGATTTAAATCACTCAATACACAACCCATGATGCTTATGCTATTTTTAATTAATGATTAAATTAATTAATTAATTAATAAAACTACTTATTGCAATATTTTTCACAACATCCTTAATAATACTTAAAGACACGGTAACATCTGTAATTTATCTTTACCGGTCGTTGTAGGTACGGAATACAAATGCGGGCTATGTACAGTATTTTACATTACGGTGTATTTTATCTATTTCCGTTTAATACACTGGTAGAAAATATTTTGCTGCAAAGTAAAGCTTAAAATTTAACTTCTGCTTGAGTTTGTTTTCGTTATATTTTTGATGTTTTCGCTGATGTTTTTTTTCGGTGCATAATATCTGGAACAAATATCTGTCCATACGGATCAGTATGTCTTTAGTCATTTAACCAGTATAACGTTCCCCCATCATGGATCTAATGGGGCATTAATCACTTATCACTACGGTGAATAGATGCGGCAGCAGAGACAGATTAAATCCCCATAAACATTCAAACTTGAAAACAATACTAACAGAACTAAACAGTTCCAGAGGGTCAGCGCCTGTTATCAGGACAGGAATCACCTACAGGATACTACTGTAATTTTTACTGCTTATATATTTTTGCCATAGTTTCATTTGGTTTTACGCGATTTCATGTGTTATTTGTTTGTGTGTGTATGTGTGTGTGTGTGTGTGTGAGAGAGAGAGAGAGAGCATGCGCGAGAGAGGACTTATATTGTGATTTGTCCAGGGTTACTAAAGCCTGGCTTACTACTACTAATAAAAATATTTCAATGTAACCCATGGGTCTCAATCACAAAATTAGCCAACGCTGTAAACAGATGACAAGACAAATTATATAGGCTACTCTAAAACGTTAATTTGAACATTAAAAAAAAAAAAAAAAAAAAAAATATATATATATATATATATATATATATATATATATATATATATATATATATATATATAAACCATAAATATAAAAACAATCGACTATTATTGTCAGGGTCAAGTTACGGGGCTTCTCAGTCTATCGTTAATTTTACTTCTAACCCGAAACCAATGGGGCTTATTAAAGATGCACTGTTTTATTGGACATGGCTGTTTTGTAATGTTCTGCAAAATAAACACTGTCTACGGTCCGAATATACTGTGAACGTCTCAAAGTCACGTCTCTAGATCCTTCTGCAGTAATGTTATCGTGGTCTATATTTATTAACGTATCGATGTCTTTCACTTGCAGATGAAATAGACCATGTCTAGTAACGAAAGTAATGAATTTGTTACTACGCTTCTCTTATGCAGCACGGCTAAAAAGATAATAAAAATTACACCAATCCTGCCATGATGCTGCCCTGCCCATACACAACACTGGCTGGGAAGATGAACTCAGACTTTCCAAAACTTACTATTATTTCTTGAGATGAAATTAAGCTAGGATAAAGAGAACAGAAGTGAACTCCCCTCTGTGCAATATCTACTGTAAGTAGAGTGTAACTGGAGCAGCCACAAAATGCCCCCCGTCTAACTCTGATTAGGAAAAGCTCACAGACACCAAACCTGCAGCACTTTGATGTCATTTTTATTATCTTTTTAGCCGTGCTGCATAAGAAAAGAGTAGTGACAAATTCGTTACTTTTAATAACGTAATGTTTGATTGGATGTTATATCATTTCCAAGTTTGATAGTGTCGATTTTAGAGTGCATTATACGTGCGATGCGAAAAGGAAGGACAGAGCTGCGAAATATTTAAGCCATATAAATTCAACAAAGTGTGATCATAATGGTTGTGGTTGCTGTTTAGGTAATTGGTCCCATCGTGTTACTGAACGCAACTGTGTCCACAAAACCGAGCGTAGGGAAAGAAAAAACACTCGCTAACGCATTTGAAATAAAAGGGGCGGCGGCTTTTCTTTTAAGATAGCGATTGCGTAATGGGGGGCAATTTCGTGGCATGGGGGTTGTTTTAGGGCATAACTAAAACAACCCCCATAGAGTTCTTAAAACCCCCCAAAAAATTGATACTGAGAAAAAAATTATTATGGGTCACATAATCACAAACAATCAAGTGATTTATCTGTGATGATCAAGTGTTAAACTGTTGTTTTCATTTGTTTCTATAACCAGTAAAAATAATAATAATTATTATTATTAGCCCAACTCTTTGACTATTTAAAACAACGTCGGGTCCCATTTTTTGCACATTGAAGTTGTTGGTTTAAGTAAATGTATTTTTAAATACACAAACAATCCCCCAACAATTAATACACGCACACATGACTTTAAAAATAAAATTTATTCTTCAAAAACTAGTCAAAGGTAAAACAATAATTTGTATAAAACAGGTGAAAACATGTTTAATTTTAGCTTGAAGGTCATTAAAATACCCGAATAACACCAGCTGCTTATCAGTCTCTATCTGTTTTTTTTTTTTATATTAAAATATCATTTTTTAAAAAATATTAAAGATGGAACTGTTTAATTCTTTGTTTCCCCCTTAAAGTATCAGACGTTTTGCAATTCTATGTTCAGAATATACAGTAGACCTGACCAAACATCATTCTAAAGCTGTTGCACTGTGACGTCATCCCTCCTACAGCTCCCTTTAACAGCTTGTTCAGGCTCCTCCAGTAGCTCCAAAAGGCCAACCGTCATCCGTCTGACCCCCCAAACCTCCACAGCGGAGCTCTGATTAAAGACAACAGGAGAATTTAGTGAAGACAAAGATAAATAAACTTTACAGAATATCTAGTTGTAATAAATATAAAAAAATATTAGTAAACCTACACCACAGTGTGTGTAAAATACTGTTTTGGGGAATTCTGGAATGTAAATAAACTGGGATAACTTTAACCATTGAACTTTGTTAGTGTTAACCCCGGTCTGTCTGTATTATCGTCTGCTAACCGAGAATTTACTTAATGCGCTTTTCATACAAATAAATTAGGCGATATAACACTTATATATTTTAGTTCATCTCTGAAGCCAAACTATAACTTCCCGAGTACTGAAGCCCCTTACACCTCCCCACACACCTCCCCCTCCCCCCACTCCTTAACTGTAACTAAGCGTGAGTGCATGAGTGCATGAGTGTTTAGCTCGCGAGCTCCTGTACATCTATCCTCAGCTTGTGTCCTTCATGAACTGCATCACATTATATTCACAGATATAACCTGCAGATTAACTCTTACCCAAAGAATAAATAAATTAATTTATCCAGGAAACACGCGGTCAGATTCTAAAGGCATTTTTATAGAGCACAAACACTCTTCATCCGGTAGTGCAGCTTTTGTAATAGGGACATTAATAGTATTTTCGAAGCTTTAGTGTCTTTTTTAGTTAAAGAGGAGTGACATTGTGAGCTTGTGACACTGACAGTAAGCTGTAATGTTAACTCCAGACTTGGTAAACAGATCATTAAGTTATCTAAAGTTACATCTGACCGCTGCTGCCAGGGATTTTCAAAACGGCCGATAAAAAACTAAACTGGGAAATAAACTATAAACTAATCCCAAACTAATTATATAAATTAAAACACCACTTACCGCGAATAGTCCATTAATCCGCCATCTTCATCTATAGTGCAGTTCGGCAGCGTCAGTTCGGTGGGGGTGGGTTGTTAAAATCACGTGATTGCAACTTAGCGCAGCTAAATTGCTGGCTTGTGTTAACGTGTCCTTGAGAACGAAGCGCCATCTAGTGGTGGAACCAGGTATATGCATAAATAGGGCTTGAATGGGCGTGTTTACTGTAAAATCTTGACACGCCTTTCTTGAAGGAAAAGGAGGGGGGACTACGGCGTGCATAGGGCAGCCATACGCCATTCGTACGCCATTCACACGGCCGCGGCTATTTGGCGTGGCTCCATCTGTATGTTCTAATCCTTGAATTATTGAAGCAAATTTGAAACAATAAAGATATCAGAGAGAAGTTTCTCACAGATGATGGACACAGGTATTCCTGCACAATACAGATCATTCCGTTATGGTGCCAAAGAGAGTGATTTCTATTCTGAAGAGCAGAGAATCTGTATATTTCTTTATGTAGGTGATTTTAAGGTATGCAATCCCTTAGGAACATCTAGAAGAAAACATAAGATAACAGCCATGTATTGGATATTGGGAAATATCCAATTCTGTTTTCGGGTCCACACTAACTTCAGTGTATCTTGGACTTTTGTGCAAAGCTAATGATATTAAAATATTTGGTTATGCAGAGGTTCTCAAACCCCTCTTGGATGACATAGCTATACTGGATGGTATTTTGGTTCCAGTCCTTGGGAAAACTGTCAAAGGGACTGTCTACTGTGTAGTTGCCGACAATCTTGGCGCACATTCAGTTGCTGGCCTTGTTTTTCAGGACCAGACATTTGCAGGTTCTGTCTAGGAGAGCACCTTGACTTTCAAGAAAAAGAAGTCAGATTAGGTGCTTTTTACATTCGGACAAAGGAGGATTATTCCGTTCATTTTAAGACTCTACAAGCAAACCCTGCACTTCCCCATTGCTTTGGTGTGAAAAGGCCTTGCCCACTGACAGAGAAACTGAGCCATTTTCACATGGTTGAGGGCTATTCGCCTAATATTTTGCACAACCTTTTTGAGGGGATTATTCCCATGGAATTAACACTGTGCTTTAGTAATTTCATAGCCAAAAAGTACATCACACTTGATGAGCTTAACACAATCAAATCATTTCTCTACAAGTGGGGAAATAAGAAAAACAGTCCATAACCCAATTTAATTCAATTCAATTCAATTTTATTTGTATAGTGCTTTTAGCAATTTTCATTGCCGCAAAGCAGCTTTACACAGTCAAAAGAATTATTTAAGTTTGTATGAAATGTGAATTTGTATGAATCAAAATGGTCAGTTTGTCCCTGGTGAGCAAGCCGAGGGCGACAGTGGCAAGGAAAACCTCCCTGAGATGGTAATAGGAAGAAATCTTGAGAGGAACCAGACTCAACAGGGAACCCATCCTCATTTGGGTGAAACAGAAAGCAGTAAATGATCTGCATTTATACAGTGTGTAGGGTTTGAGGCAGTTCAGCTATAATAGCTGATGTTAATTGATGTTAATATGGAGTCCAGGTAGTTATTGAAGACCCAGGTAGACTTGTAAGAAGTTCCAGCCCTGAACTATCGAACTGTCAAGTCCCCAGAGAAACAGTTGCCAACACCAGTCAAGGCCAGAACCATTTTCTAGGTAGAGAGAATCATTCCCAGACACCAGACGCATCCCAGAGAGACACATGGGGCATCCATGTGACGAGATCTTTAGCCAGAAGCGGGGCACCAGGATGGGTCAGACAGGTCCGGAGGGCAGAGGGAGTCTGGATCACTGGCAGCTCAGGAACATGTGTAGCTCGACAGAGAAAGAGTGAAAGGGGGAAAAAGAAGAAGAGAGGAAAGAGAAAGAGAAGAAGAGGAGAGATGGCAGTTAGGTCACAGTCACACAATGTATAATGTGAATGTATATTAACTGTAGAGTGCAAGCAGAGACTCCGGCAGGACTAACTATGACAGCATAACTAAAAGGGAGAGCCAGAAGGAAACACAAACATGAGGGCTTCCTGAGATGTAAAGCAAACAATCACCTCAACGTCAGCAAACCTGAGTGATCAATGAGAGTGAGGAAGACAGCATCCAAACACACCAGTTCACCATAATACTCTACGTCCATGAGTCCCCCAGATCTGCTCCTTTACCTATGGCAAATCTATTTATAAAAATGCTTGGCTAAATAAATAGGTTTTTAGCCTGGAATTAAACACTGAGACTGTGTCTGAGTCCCAAATACTATTTGGAAGACTATTCCATAATTTTGGGGCTTTGTAAGAAAAAGCTCTGCCCCCAGCTGTATTTTTCTTAATACGCGGTACTGACTAGCAGACTGCATCCTTTGATCGAAGTAGGCGTGGCGGATCGTAAGACACTAGCAGTTCGCTCAGGTACTGCGGTGCGTGACCATTTAATGCTTTATATGTCAAGAGTAGTATTTTAAAATCAATGCGAAATTTCACAGGGAGCCAACACAGTGAAGATAAGATAGGGGTGATGTGCTCATATCTTCTGGTTCTAGTGAGGACTCTCGCTGCTGCATTCTGGACTAGCTCAAGCTTATTTATGCATTCAGCTGAACAAACAGAAAGTAAGGCATTACAATAGTCCAACCTAGAGGTGATAAAAGCATGAACTAGTTTTTCTGCATCGTTTAGCGACAATAAATTTCTTATCCTGGCAATATTTCTGAGGTGAAAGAATGCTATCCTGGTAATATTATCTACATGAGCTTCAAATGAAAGGCTGGAATCAATAATCACACCAAGGTCTTTCACTGTTGCATTTGATGGAACAGAAAGGCCATCTAAAGTTACGGTGTGATCTAAAATTTTACTCCTAGCTGTATGCGGTCCTATGACTAGAACTTCTGTCCTATCCGGATTTAGCAGAAGGAAGTTAATTAGCATCCAATTTCTTATGTCCTGCACACATTGCTTAATTTTAGTAAGCTGTTTTTTTCTCGTCAGGTTTTGCTGAGACATATAACTGTGTATCGTCAGCATAACAATGAAAACTAATACCATGCTTACGGATTATGTTGCCCAGAGGAAGCATGTAAAGGGAAAAAAGCAGTGGGCCTAAAACAGAACCCTGTGGAACACCAAACTCAACTTGAGAACATGAGGAATGGTCACCATCTAAATCTACAAACTGATAACGATCAGTCAAATAGGATCTAAACCTTAAGAGGACCGTTCTCTTAATTCCTACTACATTTTCTAATCTGTGAAGAAGAATAGCTTGATCAACGGTGTCAAAAGCTGCACTGAGGTCGAGTAATACAAGCATAGTTACACAACCCTGATCAGAGGCCAATAGGATGTCATTTACTACTTTAACGAGTCCTGTCTCTGTACTGTGATGAGGCCTAAATCCTGACTGATACAGTTTATGTATGCCATTTCTATGTAGATATGAGCATAGCTGCTCCGCTACTATCTTTTCCAGAATCTTAGAGATAAAGGGGAGGTTTGATATTGGCCTGTAACTGGACAGCTGACAGGAGTCGAGGTCAGGTTTCTTATTTATTGGTTTGATAACTGCTAATTTAAAAGATTTTGGAACATAACCAATGCTGAGTGAAGAATTAATTATTCTCAACAGGGGTTCTGTTATTGCTGGTACTATCTGTTTAAGAAAATGTGTCGGTACAGGATCTTTTTTTTTTTTTTTTTGGTTTTTCCCGGCCTGTCAGTATCACAGATAACACATAGCAGAGAGTATGTGTAGCTGTTCTATCATCATTCACAGCCATTTTTTTATTTATTTATTTATTTATTTATTTATTTATTTTGTTTGTTTGTTTCCCATATTATAACAGACAAGACCGGGGACCAAAAAAAGAGAAGAGAGGGTAAAAAAAAAAGAAAAAAAAAAAAAGGGGGGAAAAGAGAGAAGAAGAAAAAAAAAAAAAAAGAAAGAAAAGGGGGGGGTGAGAGGGGGGAGAGAATATCGTCAAAATTCGCTTCTGCACCTGCCGAAGAAAAAGAGAAAAAACAACAGCAGAAAAACCGCAGCCACAACCAACACCTGCACGACTCGCGGCAAACCACAAATCCCAAAACCTGTTGAGCCGCGCACATAATAAAATATTTTGAAATAAACATTTTGTTTTGAAGCAACAGCAAAGACAGTGTGTGTGAGCACCTGTTTGTACACCAGTGTGAACGTTTGTGTGCACACCTGTGTGTGTGAGCGCGCTTGTTTTCATAGGGCTCCTCCATGTAAATGTTTAATAGTGTGTGTGGGGGACCACAGTCCCATCCCGCGAGGCATGGAGCAGATACGGCGGAGACACGGGTCCCAGACATCCAGAGGCCCCCCAGAGCACAGGAGTCTCAGGAGAACCACCGCAGGGACAGCCCCCCCACCCCGAAAGGGGCAGCGGTGAGCCCGGAGGGGGGTCATCTAGCAGCCCCAGTGCAGACGCCCCAGGGGGCCGTGGTGACAGGACCGCAGGCTCCGCCAGCGGTCGTCCACTCCGAGGCAGTCCGGTCCCTGGGTCCAGAGATCCCAGGGCCCCCCCCATCCACCAGCCGGTGCCCCGCCAAGCCAGGAGAGCCAGATCCCGCCCAGCGACCGCCGCGAGTGAGCCAGCGCTCACCCGAGCGCCCCGCCCCGGAGCGAGAAACCAACAACCCACCAGCGGCCGCTACAGCTGTGTGTGGTGGCAGAGCAGGGGGGGCCTGGGATGTTGAGAGAGGTGGAGTCTAGGACCTGACCTGACACCTAAACGTAGACAGCCAGGCACACACATACACAAACATATATTCCCACCCTCATACATACAAACAAATATTTACACACTCACACATGTAGACACAAAAATAGACAATATACACACTCACACTCCCCATATACCCACTTCCCTCCGCCGTGGGGACAGAAAGACCCCCCCGGTCCCCGCAGCAGCGGAAAGGACCACCAGCCCAGACCCCGACCGAACGGCCAGCTCCTCCTTTCAGCCCCCGGCCCTGGACCGCGGATAGAGAACGGGGGTGTGGAAAAAAAGAAGACCCCCGCTTCGCTCCTCCCGCTCTAATGTGGTGTTGGTGTGTGTTGTTCTAAGGTGCTTTAAAACAAGGGAGGGGCAATACACTAACCACCCTCCGGCAGCTCGTGTCAGCTCTGCCCCTCCCAAGAACCCTAAATGTCTACGTGCCACTTAAAATTGGGAAGTGGGCACTGGCACCAGAGGTAAGGCTGATTAAACAGCCTGCCCTCTGGACGCCATTCAGAGTGCCCACCCCCAAGGCCCTATATGTATGTGTAACATGACAGTAAGTAATGAGAGTGTCTAAGATGTGATATAAAATTGAGATGCAGGTGGTCACAAGGAGACAGGAAAGGAAAACCTCCCCTGCATCCCAGCAACACCCCCGCACCCCAAAGCCCTACCTGTATGGTGTTGTGATGGAGCGGGAAGAGGGAAGCATCGGGGATGGGGAGAAAATAATCAGAGGAGGCAAGTACCCCCCCCTTGGGACCAGCTCCCCTACTGACCCCCATAGGCACCCCCGTTGCCCAAAAAAAAAAAAAAAAAAAACGCCAGGGCCGGGGGTCCAGCCCCATCCAAACCAGGGCCCATGGCAGCGGCCCCACCGGCCACCGCAGAGCCCGGGGCAGCCCACCAGGCCCCACAACAGAGGGGAAGACGAAGGGAAAAAAAAAATAATAATAATAAATTAATAAAAAAAAAAAAAAAAATAAAAAAAAATTACTCCCACCCCCACATTCAGTCGACTCCCAAACTACATAGAACAATAGACACCCAAGTTAGGCCCGTCCTCCTCCTGTAATGGACCCCCCCTGCAAAGAGGACACTTGCAGATGGTGGAAACACACCCACCAGCTGAAGAGGCCCCCCAGCTCCACCGATGCGTCGAAGGTCTCCGCCCAGGGCCGGGCACCAGGGCAAGCACCAACCCACACCACGGCAGCACACCAGCCAGGACCCAGGCCCCCCAGGCCCAGCCAGAACCCCAGCCCAGAGGAAGAGCGCCCCCAGGACCCCAAACCCCCCCCGGACCTATCTACGGCCGCCAGGCCGGCAACCTACATCCGCCGACACGGCCCTCCCCAGCAGCGCCGCGTGTATAAAATATATAAATAAATAAATAAAAATTATAGTAAATAAATAAATAAATAAAAAAAAAACACCGCCCAGGAGCCACCCGCGCCCCCTCCAGGCCGGACCCCCCAAGAAACCCACCCCGCGAGAACGCCTAGACGCCCCAGGCCAGCATGCCCCCCGCCGCATCAGCAACCAGTACCAAACCGGACAGAACTGCGGCCCCCAGCCACACTAGGTAATGGAGCCCATCAAAGGAGCCCAGAGAGATTGACCTAATGTGGCAGCAGACGCCGTGTCAAGACTAATATAGTCTAACAAACGATCTCTATATTGGTTGATATTAAGATTATTTCTATTTTTCCAGTTCATGAGGACAGTCTTCTTAGCAATGCATAAGGCGGTGAATGCCATGTGGATTGTGTTGACCTCTGTAGTGACACCCTCTAGGTCACCCAACAAGCAAACTGAAGGAGAGGCTAGAATGGAACATTTAAGACACTTCTCATACCAGAATTTCTGAACAGGTGGACAGAACCATAGAGCATGTATGTAATTGTCAGGTGTATTGTTTTGGCAGTGTGAGCAGTTGTTAGAAGCTGTAAGACCCATCCGGAACATCCGATGACCTGTGTAGTGCACTCTATGCAGAATTTTGTATTGTATTAATTGTAAACTGGGATTTCTAATCAGTTCAAAAGGTTTTAAACATATCTGAGACCAGAAATTGTGGTCCCAGCTGACTGATAAATCTGCCTCCCATTTTGCAATAGGAATCGATACTGATTCATCTATTTTGGATAGTGTCCTGTATATTTTAGATAATAATTTGGGGGTCCTGAGGTCAAGGAATTCTGCCACTCTTGGTGGTATTTGTAATTTGATATGATCGGAATTAAATTTCTTTCTTATTATAGATTTAACTTGTTGATATTCTAAAAATCTATTCTTGTTAATCCCATATTGATTGACCAATATATCAAAAGGAATAAAATCTGTCCCTTCGAATATATGTTCCAAGTATTTAATACCTTTACCACCCCAGTCCCTGAAGTTTATCATATTATTGTTTAGTACTATGTCAGGGTTGTTCCATATGGGAGTGCGTTTGCATGCGATTAGTGAAGACTCAGTCATTTTAAGAAACTCCCACCATGCTGTCAGAGAGGAGCTGATACTGATGCTTTTGAAGCAAACATGTCGTTTGATGTTTGAGCTAATGAATGGTAGATCTGAAATCTCTATATTATTGCATAGTGCCTGTTCTACATCTAGCCAAGACTCATCTAAGAGGGTGTGTTTTAACCACCCTGATATGTGTTGAAGCCTGTTGGCTAAGAAATAGTGGTGAAAGTTCGGCAGATCTAGTCCTCCTTTGTCCTTGGTCTTTTGTAGTGTTTTTAAGCTAATACGCGGGGGTTTACCTTTCCAAAGGAATTTAGAGATGGAGGAGTCTAGAGATCTAAACCAGTCAGTTGACGGTTTGCTTGGGATCATTGCAAATAGGTAATTAATTCTTGGCAAAACCATCATATTTATTGAAGCTACCCTTCCCATGAGTGATATTGGTAGAGACTTCCATCTGGTTAGATCATCTTCTATCGTCTTTGAAAGTGGAATGTGGTTTAATTTTGTTAAATCTGCGAGCCTAGGTGAGACATTAATACCTAAATACTTAATATTTCCAGATTGTAGTGGAGTGGAGGAGGAGGACTGAAAGGAGCAGTTAATCGGAAGAACAGTAGATTTTAACCAGTTTATTGAATAATCTGAGATTCTTGAGAAAGAGTTTATTAATGTAATTACCTCAGAGAGAGTGGTTTGTGAATGCTGGAGAAAAAGTAACACATCATCTGCGTAAAGACTAACTTTATGTTCTATATTCTTGCATTTAATGCCTTTAATCGCTATAGTCTGTCTAATAGCTGCTGCTAGTGGTTCAATAAAAATTGCAAAAAGTGAAGGGGGGAGAGGGCATCCTTGCCTGGTGCCCCTCTTAAGATGGAAGCTGGAGGATGTTTGGGCTTTTGTCCTGACACATGCTGTTGGAGAATTATATAATATTTTTAACCAGTTTATGAAGGAGTTTCCAAAACCAAATTTGTGTAAGGTTGCAAATAAAAAATTCCAATTAACCCTATCAAAAGCCTTTTCTGCATCTAGAGACAATATTGTAATTTGAAGGTTTTTATTACATGAATAGTCTATCAGGTTAAGTAATCTGCGCGTATTTGTTGAGGAGTGCCTTCCTTTTATGAAACCAGTTTGGTCTGGATGGATTATGAGAGGGGTTACCTTCTCTATTCTTTTTGAGAGCGCTTTGCAGATTATTTTAATGTCAACATTAATAAGTGATATTGGACGGTAGCTGTTAGGCAGTACCGGATCTTTACCTGGTTTTAGTAAGAGACTAATGTTAGCAGAATTTATATTTGGCGGGAGTCTACCATTTTCCTTAGATTCCTGCAACATTCTGTTGAATGTTGGTGCCAGAATTGTCCAGAATTCTTTATAGAATTCCGCTGGGAAGCCGTCTGGATCTGGAGCCTTTTTATTGGGCATACTGTTCAAGGCTTCCTGGAGTTCATCTGATGTCAGTGGAGAATCCAATGCCATCGCTTGGTTGTCCCATAATTTCGGAAGAGTTATATGATCAAGAAACTGGTCAACTTCTTCTTTAGACGCGTTCATCTGTGGTGAATAAAGAGATTCATAAAAGTCCCTGAAAGTATTGTTTATTCTTTCAGGGTCATATACTGTGTCCCCAGTTGAGTTTTTAACAGCATATATAGTTGTTTTTTCTCTATTTATTTTTAACTGGTTAGCTAGGAATTTACCAGATTTGTTACCATATTCAAAGTTTTGCCAGCGGAGTCTTTGTGCTAAGAACTGAGTATTTTTATCAATAATTTCATTTAATTCTAGTTTTGCTTTACATATTTTCTTCAATATTTCCTTCTCTTGAGAGGATACATAAGCTTCTTCTAGAGATTTGATTGTTTTTTCTAATTCCTGAATATATTTATTCTCTCTTTTCTTTTTATGTGATGAGAATGAGATTATTCTACCTCTCATCACAGCTTTGCCTGCTTCCCAGAGAACAGATGCTGAAGTTCCAGGCTGGTCGTTATAGTCTAGATATAAAGCCCATTCTTTCTTAAAATAATTAATAAAATCTTCATCTTTAAGCAATGATGTATTAAATCTCCAGTTTTTACTTGGTGGAGTGTCCTTCTTGTTTTTTAAAGTTAAAGATACAGGAGCCTGGTCGCTGAAAGCTATGGTGTGTATTTCTGTGTCTGAAATGTCACTCAGCAGTGAGCTGCTGACTAAAAAATAATCCAGACGAGAGTGACTGTGATGTACTTTTGAAAAAAAAGTATATTCTCTACAGTTGGGGTAAAGAGATCGCCATGCATCGCAAAGTCCGTAGTCGCTCATGTACTGTTTAACTATATTAGTTACGCTTACTTTTAGTTACGTTACAATTACGCTGAGTTCCAGCTGTGCTGAGCCTGTCCCTTTCTTTATTTAGTCCAAAGTTGAGGTCTCCACCAAGAATCAGTGCACAGTCTAGATGTTCAGAAAGTGCAGTAAAAAAAGTGTGGAAAAAGGAGGGGTCATCAACATTTGGACCATATATACTGGCAATACATAACTTTTTATTAAATATAGATAATTTAATGATTAGATATCTACCCTCTGGGTCTATAACTGTGTTGAGTACTGTAAATGTAAAATTTTTATGTAATAAAATTGCTACCCCCCTTTGCCTAGAGTTATAGCAGGCTGCGAACACATTAGGGAACTCAGCTGTTTTAAGTTCATCTATAGCTGTGGCAGGTCTATGAGTCTCTTGTAATAAAACAACGTCTGCTTGTAGTCTTTTAAGTTGGTAGAATATTTTTAATCTCTTCTCTCTGGAGCCAGCTCCATTCACATTCCATGTGACAAGCCTTAGTGCACCCATGGATGTGTGTATGTAGCTAGTATTGCCTGCTGTGTGTGAAGCTTAGATGAATGAAATATGAGCGAGCGTGTATGTGTGTGTGTGTGAATATGTCCTGTATGTCTGTGTGCGCTAAGAGTACAGTGTGGTAGTATTGACGCTGAGTGAATATATATTTGGTCGTGCCGTGCCGATGTGTAAAGATATAAAGTGCTGTGTGTGTGTAAATAAGGCGGGTGATCAGTACAGTGAGAGAGGTTAGTATTAAGAAAGACAGCAGAAGAGGGAAAGAAGAAAACAGGAGGGGATGCATGAAAAATACTAAAAAAAAATAATAATAATAATAAAAAAAAAAAAAAGAATAAGAAACTTGACAGAAAGAAAAACATTTATATAACCACATTTAAACGGTGTAGAGACTGACGGTATCGTGGTAACATATCCAATTCGATTACTGGAAGAAAAACGAAGAAATATAAGAAATATAGCGGATTCTAATCTGGAATGGTGTTAGTAAAGCCAGGGAGTTGTACTGGAGTCGCGGTAGAGCTGGCCATTCACGTAGAGACGATCCACGGCGATGACCGCTCGGGAGCCCTTCTGGATTAGAGAGCGTCGAATTGGAAACAGAATTTTGCGCCATTCCAGGATCTCTTTGGGAAACTGGTCGTTTACGCTAAAGTCCGTTCCTTTTAACTCCCTGCCGCGACTTTTCACCTGCTCTTTCTGTTTGAAGAATCCAAATTTGGCCATGATAGGACGCGGCCTCGGAGCTCCAGGTCTCTTCGCACCCAGCCGATGGACTCTTTCAAGGGTGATGTTTTCCACGGTGTCTTCCGGAAGCTTCAGATACGTTTTCATGAAGGTTTTAATCGTAGCTTCTGTGTTTTCTTCAGCAGATTCCGGGATACCGGAAAACACCAAGTTTTCTCTCATGCTGCGAGACTGAAGATTTATGTCGGTACAGGATCTAATATACAGGTTGATGAATTTGCAGAAGAGATGAGTGAAATTAGTTCATTCTCTTCAAGGGGAGTAAAGTATTCTAGGTTCTGATCTGACATGGCTAGATTAACATCTGCATCAATTTTATTGTGCGGTTTCAAAACCTCAATTTTATGCCTAATATTTACAATTTTATTATTAAAAAAAGTTCATGAAGTCCTCACTATTGCATGATTATGTTGTGGAGATTTCTGCAGTGGTCTTATTTCTGGTTAATTTGGCTACAGCATTAAATAAGAATCTAGGATTATTTTTGTTATTTTCTATAAGAGTGGAGAGAAATGTTCTTCTAGCTACACTAAGAGCTTTTCTATAGTTCAGGATGCTCTCCTTCCATGCTATTTGAAGTACTAGCAATTTAGTTTGACGCCATTTACGTTTTAATTTCCGAGCGGTCTGTTTTAAAGTGCGCGTGTGATCGTTATACCAGGGAGCAAGTTTCTTATCTCTAATAATTTTTCTTTTAACTGGAGCTACATTATCTAAGGTATAGCGAAATGTCGACTCTAAATATTCAGTCGCCTGATCGAGTTCTGTGGGGTCAGAAGGTGATCTAATCGAAGTTGGGAACCCTGGGAGATTACTGATAAAACTCTGTTTAGTAGTTGATGTGAAATTATGTTTCATACGGTAGCGCGTGTAACCCACCCTCTGTGAGCACACCTATCTGTCTAGGTTCGGAAGGAGCTGTGATGTTTAGTGCAACAGAACACACCACACAATTAGTGAATTGAACAGTTAGAGTCTTAATTTGTTTATCACACAAAACACAATTTCTATACAAATATGGAAAATAAAAAATGGGCCCTTTTTAACAAAATAAAAGTTCAGTGATCACTCTCTACACCAGTTCTGTTTTTCCCGGTGAAATGTTCATTAGTTCCTCTCCTATAATGGTGCTTGTAGATGTGCGGGTGCCACTCCAAGTGATTGGCACCCTCCTACCCCAATGATTCCTCACTCAGCGGCTGAGTTCCATAAAGATCAGCTGGTGGCTCGCCATCTCTAATTCTGTAATTCCTCACGGCGGACGTCAATGTGGTTTTCACTCTCTTAAGACCTGACCTGCATTTACAACAGGATCATGATATGTTTCTGTTCTTTATAAATTCTATTGACTCGTAATTAAAGTCTTTTCATTGTTGTACAACAGTATATAAAGCACAGTATCACAAAGTACAAACTTAATATGCAGGTACTCTCTCCATCAATATATTACCCTCAATTCAATTGTTAGAAATTTACCATCTACATCAGTCAATGCTCACACTGTAAAATTTAACAAACATTCAGTAACACTCAATTTGTCATCCTTTAACAATAGTCACATATCTACGTTCATAGGTATAACAAAATATAGTAACTCGCGCTTAACAGTGATGATGCTGTTGTTATGACTGAATCCACTAGCAGTGTTAAGCATATAGCCGACTAGCAGCCGCACCACGCTAACTTACCGAGATCAGAGAAGTACTGCGACTCGGCAAAACAGCAATCCTCCCGCTCAACACCGTCTGTGTGGAGCTTTCTTTACCCACTTGTACTACTATTTCCTTTCACTTAACTCTGAAGAAGAGTTTATAACTGTTTAGCGCGATTAATGTGACGACACGAAACAACAAACCTTCTCTATATCCGGTTGTTTTTTTTCCTGCAACCGCACCACTCTGCGCAACTTCCGTTCGCTGGCTCTGACTTCCGGTAAATATTAAATAAATTTTAACTGCAAAACTAATTGTATTTCCCTAACCTAAAGCAGGTACAATATTTTATTTATAGTCTAACCCTATACTTCCAGCTGGGTTACACCCTCCCCCTCTAAACTGGCATGAATCCCTTCATGACCATCTTCATAGGAACAATTTCCCTCGAAAGTCTCAACTAAAGCTCTATTAAACCCGTCCAGGATAGTCTGAGCAAAAGAAATCAAGGGTCTCCCCAGCTGAGGATAAGTAAACCTTCCAGGTGGCTTCCTAACCCGTTCAGACGTTCGCAAAGTGACACTGGGCGACTCACTAACATGACTCTTTGCTTTCTCTTCTAAGGTTAGGGGGATATTAACTTCAGCTGGTTGACTATCTCCTTCTTGATTATCTTCATAAATTTTACCGAGTCTTAACCCACTCTCTAAAGAAAAGTCGACTTCTGCCATGGTGCTATTATCTAGCAATTCGGGGGCCTCCAATCCTGCTACTGCTTTTAGGCTCGTCGGCCCTTCTATGGTTGATGACTGCTGTGCGTTCCTCTCCGTTTCCTCTCCTTCCTGCTGGAGTTCGCTTCGTCTTTTTATTTCCCCCATGTCCCTATCACTTACAGGGTAGCCTTCTGCAGTTTTAAGGTTGGTTGAGGTAATGTTAGGTAAGGGGTGAGCTGCAATTTGGGTTGCTCCTTCCACGAGTGAGGACAACGGAGGGGTGTTACTAGTAACCACCTCATCAGGGCTCACTTCAATTGTGTCTACACATTCATTTTGTAAATATTCGGTCGAAGTATGGGCTCCGTTTCTGTCAACAGCGACTTCCTCGCAAGAAGTCAAAGGCTCTAGGATTCTTGTTTCTGCCTCTACAAGTCGAACAGGGTAAAACCCAGGATCATCCCTATCCTCCTCATCGGAATATAGGGATCTGTCATCTGATTGAGTGTGGTTTTGTCGTCGAGTCTTAGGTTTGGCCACTGACATTGACTTCTTAGGCTCTTGTTCCTCTTCAGAGAGAAACCCACAAGGAAGTAACAGATCGCGATGCAGAGTGCGTGCGGGACCATCCTGTCTCTCAGGGCGCACTGTATAGACAGGTATGGCTCCCGCTCCCTTCTCCACAACATAAACAGTGGACTCCCATCGATCTGCAAGTTTATGCTTTCCACGGGACCGAAGATTTCGCACCAAAACTCTATCTCCAACTTCCAAAACAGACTCCCTCACCCGGGTGTCAAACCTTTTTTTGTTTTTTTCCGCCACTTTTCTAGTATTGGTGACGACCAGCTGGTAACTTTCGGTCAAGTAGGACTTGAGGTTTTTCACATATTGCGAATGTGTTACCCCTGATTTGTCATTAACGGGTAGACCGAAAGCAATATCAACGGGCAACCTAGGCTGTCGGCCGAACATGAGCTCATAGGGCGAAAACCCAGTTACCTCGTTCCTCGTGCAATTGTATGCATGAACAAGGGGCTTCACATGCTCACGCCACTTTGTTTTCTCTCTCTCCCTTAAGGTACCCAACATGCTTAGCAACGTACGGTTAAACCGCTCTACTGGGTTCCCTCTGGGGTGATAAGGGCTTGTCCTGGTTTTCTTTATACCAATTAGGTTGCAAAGCTCTCTAATAATATGGGACTCAAAGTCACGGCCTTGATCGCTATGCAAGCGTTCTGGGAACCCGTAATGGATTAGAAACTGCTCCCAAAGGCATCGAGCCACTGTAGTAGCCTTTTGATCCCTGGTAGGTATGGCGACAGCATATTTGGTAAAGTGATCGGTAATGACCAGAATATCCTTAGTGTTACGACTATCTGGTTCTAACGACAAAAAGTCCATGCAGACCAGTTCCAGGGGTCGACTGGTCTGAATGCTAACCAGAGGTGCCGCTTTTTCTGGGTTGCTTTTTCTCTTTACACACCTCACACAGTTCTTGATTTTAAATTCCACATCATTTGCCATTTTTGGCCAATAGAACCGCGTCCTAACCAACTCCAGAGTGCGTTCCAATCCCATATGACCCATCTCATCATGAAGACTAGTAAGTACTGAAGATCTTAATATCTGTGGAAGGACAAACTGAGACATTAACTGATTGTCCTGCTGTCTTTTCCTGTACAACAGGCCATCTTTCAGTTCAAAACGGTTCATCTGTTGGAGCATCAGTCTAAACCCAAGGGGTTCGGAACTTAAGCTGGTGGGTTTAGGGTCTCTCAACTCAATCAGCGCAATAATTCTACTGATTTCAGGATCTGCCTTCTGTAATTCGGCTAATTCCTTAGCACTATACTTAGGGATTGTAGAAAGGCTATTTGGGGAATTTTCCTCCCCGAACAAGTTTGGAATGGCCTCAAGGTTGATGGCAAGTGACTCAATGAAACATGGAGTTTGTAAGATCCCATCCTGCATCACTAGATGACGCTGGCAAGTGGCCTTGACAATCTCCCCAGAAGCCAGGTGATGAGAGGTGAATTCATGAATCCTCAAGCTTTCTTCCTCAGATTGGCTGTCATTGAGCAACTGCCCGTGTGGTCTCCTTGACAAGCCATCTGCATCCTGGTTTTGCTTTCCAGCTCTGTATTTGATGTCAAATGTAAAAGTTGAAAGGGACGCTAACCAGCGGTAGCTAGTGGCATCCAACTTGGCAGTGGTTAGTATATACCTAAGCGGATTGTTATCGGTTATCACAACAAAGGTATTTCCGTACAAGTAATCGTGGAATTTTTCGGTAACAGCCCATTTCAAGGCTAAGAATTCCAACTTGTGAGCTGGATACCGAGCCTCGCTGCGTGACAGACCTCTACTTGCATATGCAATGACTCTGCTTTGCCCATCCTGCTCCTGGTACAATGCTGCCCCAAGCCCCGTTGTACTAGCATCCGTGTGAAGGATGTATGGAAGCTTAGGATTTGCAAACCCTAGGATTGGGGATGAAGTAAGCTTCTCAATTATTTCCTCAAAAGCTTTCTGACAGGCTGAGGTCCATCTTTCTCCAAACGGTTCTTTAAGGTTATAATACCCATCCGTTTTTGTTACTCTGACCCCTTTTTTGGTCGGTGGATAACCAGCCGTAAGGTTAGTCAGGGGTTTCACAATCTTTGAATAACCCTGCACAAATCTCCGATAATAACCGGAAAAACCAAGAAAGGATTTCAGCTCCTTCAAGGTATGGGGTCTCGGCCAGGTCTTGAGTGCTTCAATCTTCTGAGGATCTGTCTCCACACCGTTCTGAGAAATAATGTGTCCTAAATAGCGCACAGATGTTTGGAAGAATCTACATTTCTCAGGTGAAAGCTTTAACCCATTCTCTCTCAATCGGTTTAACACATTGATCAGTCTGGCTTCATGGTCTTCCAATGATTTAGAGAACACAATGAGATCGTCAAGAAAGACCAACACCTCCCGCAGATGCATATCACCCATACTCTTCTCCATCAGACGCTGAAATGTGCTCGGTGCATTTGTTACACCCTGCGGCATACGATTCCACTCCCAGAACCCTAGCGGGCACACAAAAGCGGTCTTTGCCTTATCACACTCCTCCATCTCTATTTGATAGTAGCCAGATTTAAGATCCATCACCGAAAACCACTGGGATCCGGTGAGCGCTGTAAACGACTCTTCAAGATTCGGCAATGCATAAGCATCTTTAATTGTCTGCATATTAAGCTTTCTATAATCCACACATAATCGAATATCACCATTTTTTTTTTTTTACCACCACAATAGGTGAGGAGAATGAGGATTGTGACTCTCGGATGACCCCGGCATCAAGAAGGTCTTGGAGATGACGTCTTACAGCCTCATAATCCTGTGGGTGAATAGGTCGTGGTCGATGTTTGAAAGGAGTCTCATCCTTCAGCTTTATGCAGTGCCTGACCTTTGTTGCATGACCAAGGTCAAGGTCATGATGTGAGAAAACATCTGAATAAGTGTTCAATGTGGACGTTATTTTGGCCTTCCACTCCTCCGAGAGTGGAGAGTCACCAAAATCAAACTTTAAGTCTAGAGTTTTGTTACACTGCTGCTGACCACTGTGACCTCCAATTGTATTTTGGCTAAGGCAACCAGATGGTTGCACTATACAAGAGAAATTAATCGCTGGCTGCGAAAGGTCAGGGGTCTGTATTATACCATGAGGAACACTGAGTTCAGCTACGACACAACCTATTGGTATAGCAATGTCATGACCAGTCTCATTCCTAATAATAACAGGGACTCTACAAGGAGACTGTGCTGGAAGACTAATGAGACAGTGATCAATGAAAACCCCACCTGGTAAAGGTGAATCAGAAGGTTGTTCCACTAATGCCCACTTCTCATTGTTCATGACACCAACATTAGCAAAGCCCTCGAGGACTACTCTTTGACCGGCAGGGATGACACTTGGGCCACGGCCTCGGAGCTTGACTAAACCGAGCCGACCATCTATCGTTTGTTTATGCCTGAGTTGCAATGTCTTGAGAACATGATAGTACCCATAATACATATTGGAGTCTGGCAACATTTCATCACAGAATCGTTTATAAAGAGAATCAAGAGTGTTTGTGCCTATCAAAATAGGGATACTGTTATTGGAGCGAACATCAGACACTATGAGAGCAAGCGTCTGGATTTCCGGCTCAGACAAAATTAACTCTTTTGGAAATTTCACACTTATCTGTACAAAACCTGTGTAAGGCACACACTGACCATTCGCTCCTTCAATCTCAAGTAGGTCACTGACTGGGTGAATAGTATGATCAGACAGATGCGTGTCATAAAATGTCTGAGACACGGTTGTAACTTGAGATCCTGTATCCAGCAGAGAATGACAATCAACACCATTAACGATGATATTGGCAGTGCTCTGGCTTCCCACAAGTCCTCTGGGGAGTGTTCTTGCCTTTACTGTTCTCTGTTCTTTCAGAAGTGCTTTTGTCCTTATTTTGTGTGTCTGGTTGGGACTTGCATCGTCACCAATTCCTATTTGTCCCTCAACAGAATTGGTATTTAGTTTAAAGTAGAAGTGTCATCGGTCACACCCTTTCCCCATCGGCGTTGCTTCTCTTTAAACTGCTTCCTTTTGGCATCCACCAATGATGGATTTGGGGGATTGTCACAACCAGTTGCAATGTGCCCATCCTCTCCACATTGGAAGCAATACCCAGGTTTGGGTCTTCCAACTATGGGGACGGGCCTAGCTTTTAGCTGTTTCTCGCGAACCGGTTCCGGGTTTGGTCCTTCTCTCTCCTTTCCATTTTTGGATCTTTCAAATTTTCTTTCTTTTGTCTGAGCAAGAGCTGCGATCTGAGCTTGGAGATCAGCAATTTGTTTCTGAAGTTGCTTTATAGCAGGAGATGGAGTATGAGTTTGAACAGGTGAATTGTACTCATCAAGGGAGAAAACATTGTGCATCTGGGACTGAGCTTTTGTTTTATTTAAGCCTAAATGCTGTTTCATCCTGTTAGCTTTGGCTTCCTGCTTATCCTCTTCCGTACGCAAAAGCAGCAGCAACTCTGTAAATGTAGGGGGGTTCTCTCTCTTTTGTTCTAGCTGGAGAGCAGTTATTAAGCTGTTGTTCCAGCATCCTCTACAGAACTGTTTTAAGAGCTGTTTATCTGCATTGCTAGCTGCAATAGCATCAGTCTGTACGACTCTATTCAAAACTGTCTGTAGTCTATGCAGATAATTTGACGGCTTCTCCCCCGCATTCTGATTGATGTTAAGGAATTTTGCAAACAGCTCATCCCTGTCCTCGACTGTGGCATATGCAGAGTCAAGCAGGTCTAAATACACTCTAGGAGTGGAATGGGGCCCTAACGGTTTCACTACACTCAAAGCAGGAGGCAATAAGCTGTCTACAATCTTCCTCACCAACTGGGCGCCAGATACAGCAGGGTCAGCTATGTAGAACTCAACGCTACTTCTCCAGGTTTCATAATCAACCTCATAATTAGAACAAGGGGACCTTCCTGAGAACGATCTGAGCTTAACTGGCGAGTGTAATTGTGAGGTGAATTCTGTACCCTTGACAATGTGCTCTACCACTACACGCTGCACTTCCTGTGGACTGAGCTGGTCAGGGATCAACCTCAGGCAGGACGATTTCTCCTGTAAAGGGAAACCAGCAGCTGCCTCCACTTTAGCAGAGCAACTAGGCTCATAAGAAACTGGCTCGGGTGGCACTATTACAGCATCTTTTCTGAGACCAGTTGTAACCGGGGACACTACAACCTTCCCATCCGGTGGCGTAGTCGGGGTGGTTTCCTGAACTAACCCAGTTTCCTCCTCAAAACTCTCCCCTCCTACAAACTCAGTTATTCTAGCTAACTCATCTTTTAAAACATTTTCAAAAGATTTGCCACTCTGTTTGGCTATGTTCTTAAGTTGTGATAAAAATGTGCGTGTAATACCTGTACCTTTTTCATGAGAATATACATCTCCTAGGAACTCAACATGGTGAACGACCTCAGGGTTGACCACACAAAGCCTATCCATAGGTAAAATATCTTTGAGGGCCTCAACTGTCGAACCAGAACTAAACTCCACAATAACCTGGTCATGAAACTCTGAACTGGCTTCTGAAGCCTTAATTATCCTAGCTATGGACCCATATTGCTTCAGATAGTCAAAAATCTCCTCATCTATTGAGCTATGTGAAAGTCCTGATATGATGACAGAATTTGGAACCTTTACACCCTCTAACTCAATGTTTTCCATTTTTTTTTCAGTTAATTAGTGTGATATAAGCAACTTCAGATTTTACTACAACCCTATGTCAACCAACTGATAGAAGTAGAGATGGCCCACTTAATAATCAGTTATGTCTGGTGCACTAACCACAAAGCTCCTGGGCTGGCTCGCCACAAATTATCGTGTAACCCACCCTCTGTGAGCACACCTATCTGTCTAGGTTCGGAAGGAGCTGTGATGTTTAGTGCAACAGAACACACCACACAATTAGTGAATTGAACAGTTAGAGTCTTAATTTGTTTATCACACAAAACACAATTTCTATACAAATATGGAAAATAAAAAATGGGCCCTTTTTAACAAAATAAAAGTTCAGTGATCACTCTCTACACCAGTTCTGTTTTTCCCGGTGAAATGTTCATTAGTTCCTCTCCTATAATGGTGCTTGTAGATGTGCGGGTGCCACTCCAAGTGATTGGCACCCTCCTACCCCAATGATTCCTCACTCAGCGGCTGAGTTCCATAAAGATCAGCTGGTAGCTCGCCATCTCTAATTCTGTAATTCCTCACGGCGGACGTCAATGTGGTTTTCACTCTCTTAAGACCTGACCTGCATTTACAACAGGATCATGATATGTTTCTGTTCTTTATAAATTCTATTGACTCGTAATTAAAGTCTTTTCATTGTTGTACAACAGTATATAAAGCACAGTATCACAAAGTACAAACTTAATATGCAGGTACTCTCTCCATCAATATATTACCCTCAATTCAATTGTTAGAAATTTACCATCTACATCAGTCAATGCTCACACTGTAAAATTTAACAAACATTCAGTAACACTCAATTTGTCATCCTTTAACAATAGTCACATATCTACGTTCATAGGTATAACAAAATATAGTAACTCGCGCTTAACAGTGATGATGCTGTTGTTATGACTGAATCCACTAGCAGTGTTAAGCATATAGCCGACTAGCAGCCGCACCACGCTAACTTACCGAGATCAGAGAAGTACTGCGACTCGGCAAAACAGCAATCCTCCCGCTCAACACCGTCTGTGTGGAGCTTTCTTCACCCACTTGTACTACTATTTCCTTTCACTTAACTCTGAAGAAGAGTTTATAACTGTTTAGCGCGATTAATGTGACGACACGAAACAACAAACCTTCTCTATATCCGGTTGTTTTTTTTCCTGCCGCCGCACCACTCTGCGCAACTTCCGTTCGCTGGCTCTGACTTCCGGTAAATATTAAATAAATTTTAACTGCAAAACTAATTGTATTTCCCTAACCTAAAGCAGGTACAATATTTTATTTATAGTCTAACCCTATACTTTCAGCTGGGTTACACGCGCGCTGTGCGTACATTATTACTGTGACACACTTGAATTGAGACAAGATAGTGATCTGAGATAACTTTAGATAGTGGAATTGTGAATAAATTTCTTATACTTAATCCGAATAATATTATTAAATCTAAAGTGTGACCTGCTTTATGAGTGGGTCCTACTACACACTGATTTACTCCTACCGAGTCCAGTATGGACATAAATGCTGTTCTCAGAGGGTCTTCTGGGTTTTCAAAATGAATATTAAAATCTCCAGCAATTAACACTTTGTCTACAGAAACAACTAGGTTTGAGAGGAAATCTGCAAATTCACTAAGAAATTCAGAGTACGGCCCTGGAGGTCTGTAAATGACAATTAGCGGGATTGACTGAGCTGACTTAATATACAGTAGTTAAATACACTTATGTTACTATAAAGAATTTCAAATGAATTAAATTTGTGTCCGTGTTTTTGTACAATAGTCAAATTATCATTGTGAATAACTGCGACGCCTCCTCCTCTACCAGTTAACCGAGGCTGGTGTATGTAGCTGTATCCAGGAGGACTAGCTTCATTTAGAGCTACATACTCGTTCTGTTTAATCCAGGTTTCTGTTAAACAGAGTATATCAAACTCCTGATCTGTGATAATTTCATTAACTATAACTGCTTTAGATGCGAGAGATCTAATATTTAACAGTCCTAGCTTCAGATCAGAGGTGCCGGCTGCGCATTCAGTCTTATCCAATGCCATTCCCATTGCATTCTCTACTTGAAAAAGTATCGGAGGAAATGCCCACGAAAACTGGACCCTCATCAGACTGCTCCCACTAATGATGGGACACAAGATACCACTGAATGATCCTGCATGGAATGTAATAATGTGTCTTAAAGACATAGTCGAGCTTGTGGTTGCACCAACCCAAACTGAAGCAAGTTTGTCATATATTGATACAAACATATTGAGCTTGAGCATCGACTTAGATTACTTGCTGCGTTTCCCCAGGTTAAGTTGCTCCCCAAACACCACTACCTGGAGCACTATCCAGCACTCATTAAAGCATTTGGACCAGTTATTGCACTTTGTAAAAAAATTTACTATTTTCTCTTGCGGTTGTGGCAGGATGAGTAAAATTCTTCCTACCTGCCTCTGGTTGGCCGTGTTCTTGGTTGATCGTTTTATTGGGGGTTGGTCCAATACTATTTAAGCTGGAGGGTAAGGTGGCTTGCGGTTACATGTCCCGCCTCCTAGCTTTCATCGTGTGTCGTCACACCCAGAATGGAACCGGGAAGTTCGGAGGTGATTGTGTTGCAGGTAAGGGTGTCAGTCGCGGTGTATGTGTTTTCCGTGGGTTTTGCATATTATAGCGGTGTTTTGTCTGTGGTATTTACACAGTTCAGCAAGCCTAATTTAAGTCAGCGGACACGGGCATTCACCTGTTGTGGAAGTGATTGTTCCACCCAACAAACTGGCAGTCTTCCTGTAGAACTGATTGAGCTTTCAGCTTCCCGGAACCTGGCTTAAATGCCCTTCTGGTGAGACTTGGTGCCACATTGCACGGTATGTAATCAAGTTGCTCATGTTTATGCTTTGCTGGTAATGGTTTTAATTGTCATCTTTATGCAAGAGATTGGGGAGCACAAGCCATGGCCAACTAAATTTCCTATTCCAAAGTTTTCATATAACACTGAGCTCGTGCTTCAAAAAGGCAATGAAAACTACCTCAGAGATTGTTCCCTTTTGTGCAAAGATAAGTCTTACCCTGGCGTTAAGTCCAACATTCTGGAGTGTTTAGCTGAGCTCATCTTTTCTTACACTCCTTACCCAAGTGATGCACAGCGATGTGCAGTCGCAGAAGCTCTCATAAAAAAGAACCCATGTTTGAAGGAGCCAGGCTCCTTCAATGGTCTCTATGGATGGCAGCAGAGCCTGAAGTATAAAGTAGGAAACTACCGACGCAAATCTTCTGAAGACAAGCAACCAGCAAAGAATATAAAAAAACCCAGGAAGCTGAGGTAAACTACCTGCCCCCTCACCCAGCTGGGGAAACAGAAGATTTCCTTGAGAGTAACAGGCTAGAGTTGATTTCTAAAACCAAAAAAAGAATAACAGCAGAGTTATAAATGAGATGAGGTCAAGAACCTTCAGTTTGAAAAGACAGGAGATTGTAGGTCAAGCCCCAAGTGTTGCAAACCTTCTAGAGAGATGGCCTGCCCTCGTGGAACCATCACAGGTAAGGTTAACTCAGCAAAGTTGACTAGGTAAAAAATACAGTGCAGCATGCACAAAACTTTCTTTACCATCAGGCTCTTTTTCTTTTTTGCTGTGCCACATTCAGTTGAATTTCACATTGCTCAATTATGGTAAATGGCCAATAGTTGTGAAGACAGGGCACATAAGGAAACAAACTTGACCATTGATTCATTCTTGCATTTTTCATGCTTAAAAATAACTATTTAGTGAATATGTACCTTTACCACTTGACACTCTCCAAGATTTTCTTTTGATTGAAAACTGATTTGTATTCAAAACTCTCATGTTGTTTAAATCACAGTTACATACCAAAAGAGAGATGTTTTTTTTCTTTCTAAGATGATATACTTCTCATTACAGATATGTGTATCTGAGAATGAGATATGTGTTTCTGAGAATCAGTGGCATATCACTTGAGTCGACATTTATGTCAGAGATGGACAGGCAAACTCCAAAGCTGTTGTCACTTTTCAACACAAAGTGGGGGCCGTCGGTCAAAGAATTAAGTCCCAAATGATGACACTTATCCAGAGGAAAAAATGGTCCTATGTAAAACATTTTCCATCCAAAATGTATTCTCTATCATGTAGTCATCAATATTTTACTGTGTTCCTAATGGGAAGGATGGCGGTATCTGTGTGTCTGCAGCATATGATGAAATCTACAAAGCCAGTAATGACACATAGTGAGCACATTCATACAACCCAGAGACTGATAATGAGACCCCCACCTCTTATTCTATAAAAACCAACTACATGTAAGGCACTGTTCTAAGAGTAGCATAGTTTAAGGGGATAGTTAGCCCCCACAGTGAGTTAACATTACCTTGCTATTATGATGATCTAGTGTGAAAATGTTTGCCCAAACATTCAGTGAAGTTACATTTCCTTTGTGTACTCCAGGACTGTTCTTTTTGTTAATAAATATGCTGGCTGCATATGTATGTAAGTGCATAAGTAATGCAATTCCCTTTTCACCATTTTCCAAGACTGTGCCTTGCTCCTAAGCAGTCTCTTTACACATAAAAGGTCCACTAAAACATTTGTCATAAAACAAACTTAAGAAAGCATTTGAGATGAGAAATAGACAATGTACTATTGGAAACTTGATTCAAATTAATGAACACAGCCTACTTGGACAGTTAAATCTCAATTTTGTGAACTGTCCCCCTTGACTTTTTGAGTAAACAACATGCACATACTGTATGTTTATTTGTTTTTTTGTGTTGAGATTCTGGTAATAGCGTGAGACCTTTAGTACAGTGGTGTATGTATAGTACATACATAGGACCTTTAACAGCAATCTGACATCAGGCTGTGAATTTTTATCAGATTTTAAAAGGATCCATCTGCCTCTGTGAAGAAGTGGTCCTGAGATGCCTGATTGAGTACCTCATCAGTGTCCACCATTTAAAAAAATGCAATCACTTTGGTAGGTGAGTTTGCTAAATGCCACCATAAACAGACTGTAACTTAATTAGATAATAATTTGATAATTTTCAGGGTGATATAAATATTTGTCTGTAAATTTTACCAGTATTTTGATTTGAAATAATTAGTCTTACAGATTTCTTTTGTTTTGCTTTTGACCTTAAGACTCATTTGACAGGTACAAGTTTCTCAGTTAATATAATTTACATGGTTATGGTTCTTTTTTTTCCATTGTTCAGTGCCTTAATTAATGTGGACTTTGGCCTGTGTTCTGTGCCGATTATTACCTCAAATACTTAAGTGTGGTGTGCACAAGTTGAAAGTTCTTAAATAATAGTTGGCCAAAATACTGTATCATTTTTGACATTGCAGTTCCAGTGTGGTACAATGTGATGTTATGGCTCACATTTACCTTCATCTAAACATTGCAGATTGCGCAGTTTGGATATTTCACTTTACTGTTTAGAGCAGGTTGAAAATACACTTAATACACTTACAGTATTGTGTACATTTGTGGCCACATTTATTGGCTGTTTTGTAGTCCCTGTTAAAAGTGACACTGGTTGACATTGAATAAATGTTATTGTCTTCAATCCATCTTCCCATCTTTTTCTTCTTCAATTTAATTTGTAATTGTTATTGACAAAGTCTGTTTATTTTAAGTTAATCACTGTAGTACTTAGACTATATAGCCATTTAGATTTTTTTCTGAGGTTATAGGCAGCACTCAATTAAAATGTTTATTCACATATGATTAGGTTAATTTTACTAAGAAAATTAAGTTCATAAAACCTAATTAAAATGAGTACAGGTAACTTGTAGTAACCCATAAATAAGTTCCTGTACCAATAAAAGTGGGTTTTTCCAAGTGAGCAATATACTCAATATACTATACGAGTACTATTAGTTAATTCAACTTGATTTTGTTGTGTTTGTATTAAGTAATGTTACAGTGTTTATTGCACTAAAAAAGGCTGCAAGTTGACTTAACTTAAAACCGATAACGCTCTTTTTTAAATAATCATTGGGAAATGAAAACACATCGGTCTTATAACTCTCTCCCGGCAAAAAAAAAAAAAACCTTGTATAATTTGTGCCTCTACGTCCACAGGATCATCATCAAAAGGGCACGCCATGCTCAATAACCTTCTGAAACAAACTTACCCTGGAACATAACCTGCTATCTTTAGAGAGTAAGTTGCTTTGGTTACATACATACCCAGAAAGTTACCTACGTTTTGGGAACCAAAAGGTGAGATTATCCACTAATTTACCCTCAAACTTACCCGGATATGTCACATAACCTGCTTTCTTTTACTACCCCCAGGAGTTAGGGGAAATGGCCTGATGCAAAGACAAAGTATTCACAAAAAGGTAACTTTAAAGATGCACGACTTAGATCCACTAAACAAACAAGTGCTTATAATCAAACTAATGAGCCACCTCAGTTCAGGTGAGCGCTCCCATCACCTGACTGATGTGCATTCTGGGCAATAGAGTTCAACTAAAAGAAAACACAAAGGCATGGCACCCTCTGGTAGTATTGCCTGACAATTGTGATATTTAATATTGTCCCTCTTCTAGTTTTGGTTAACCGGAATTGTGGCACAATTATAATGGTGCCACAACCTTAAGGACCAAAGCTTTGTGAGCACACGTAAAGAGAGAGTTCGAGCAAGAAATATATTACTTATTAATATTAAAACACAGGGTTCGAGGGCGTGTGAAAAAGATATTTGTTTGTTTAGTTTTTTAAGCCCCCAAAAGACTCTTAGTCAAAAGGCCATGAGCTCTGGTTGCAGCATTCCCCACCAATAATTCATTATCAGAGTGAGCAAGATCTTCATCATTATCACTAGTTGCAAAACAATATTATATGCAATACTAATATTGTTGATCAGCCAATTAAAACACCTAGGTAAACGAGAGCACGATTATCATTACGTGAAGGAAGCATTTAATTGTTAATGTGGGTATAAGATTTAGAGTACAATAAGAGAAAAGTTATATAAACAAATAAAAAAACACTACAGAAAATGTACCATTTACACAGTTGTACAATCTTTTGTTGTATTTTCTAAGTTAAAAGTTTAAACATTTGAAGCAACAAAAATGTTACAAACTATATTTTTGTGCTCAATTTAAAATACGGATAGTTTGTCTTCCAATATGCCGTGAGACTTTTAATGCACATTATGTAATTTAAACAAAGTCAATATTTAAAGACAGTATATTTGTAAATAATTAAATTTAGGCTTTATTCATTACATATACTCAACAATGAAATTCTTTATTTTTCGCATATCCCATCTTCTTAGTAGGCAGGGGTCAGAGCCCTGGGTCAGCCATTATGAGGAGCCCATACAAGAAAGAGCAGACAGGGTTAAGGGCCTTGCTCAAGGGCCCAACAGCAGCAACCTGGCAGAGCTGGGTCTTTAGCCGCTGACCTTTCTGTCAGTAACTCATCAAGCCATTGATATATTTATTTTAATACATTAAATGTTCTCTATGTATATTTTAATACCAGAATAATGGCAAAGGTCCCAGCAATACTGCCATGGCATAAACTAAAGCTGGTAAAAAAATACATAGACCCTTCAGTGCATGCAAGTCAGATAATAGACACATGATCAGATATGTACAATGGTGTTAGCATCATAATCAGGCAGGGGAAGAGATCAAATATTCAAGATTATATTATAAGCATGATCCAAAACCCAGACCACTAGACTCATAAATACTATATTTCTATTTAACTTCATAGTATGTTAAAGTACATAAAAGAAAGCTACAAAGCTACAAAAGAAATAGTCCCATCATGAAACCAATATCAAGCAATATTGCGGAACGATGCATTTGAGAACAGTGGATTTACTGAACGACACAAGACATACATAAAACTTCATCTACCCTCTAGTACTGTCTCATTGCCCTGCACTGGTGGTTGGTGGCCTCTGGAACTGCCAATCTGCTGAAAAGAAAGCGGATTTTTATCTCTACCCTAGCTACCCATTACTATTTTGACTTATTATTTAATAATTTATTAAACATTTGAAGAAATGAAAATATTCTTCACAAAGTAAATTTTGTGCTCTATTTTATTGTATTGATTTCTGTTGATTGATTACTATCATTCTCCATAATGTCATAAAACATAGTATAATTTATAAAGAAAATATTGATATATAGAAAATATGTTATCATACACGATTTTAGTATGGAATGCACCAAATTAAAATATATTTATATAAATTATTTTTTTTCTGCAAGTTTTGGGACAATTCTATTTGGTACATAAAGATTAAGAAAATGCTCAAGCTTCTCCATTACATGTAAAAAAAAAAAAAACAGTCATTGGCATTCAGTCTTTTTCAGGCTTTTTTATGGCATGATTTTAGCAAGGTACAGTACCATGTTTTTTTAATTTGCACAAATTTTAAGTACCAATTGCAGCAATATTTTTTGTCAAATAAGGGATTTCCTCTATAGCACTATTTAAGTTAGGCATCATGTAGGTCCAATTACAATTACTCATGTGCCATATATTTTAAGATAGTACAGTCAAGTGTACTTGGTGTTTTTTTAATTTGCTTATTAATATTTTCTTAACTTCTTCTGTTTTTAGACTGTATAGTAATGGGTTTATCATTGGAGGTAGCAGGCTATACAGCAAAATAATAACAATTTGCAAATTAGCATTAAATGTAATACCTACATTCGCAGCCAAGTAATTAAAACACCTGGGTAAGAAGAAGAGAGCAATTATAATGAGTTGAGAACTACATGTGGAAAATGTTTTTAACCGGCCATGTGTACTAGATATTTGTAGGACAGCAAAAATTATGAAGGAATAGGAAAACACAATTATGGCAAGAGAGCCTAGCAATATGACCATGGCAAAAACAAAAGCTGGAAAACTATATGGAGCCCTGTCAGTGCATGCAAGTCTGGTAATTGATACGTGATCACAATAACAGTGAATAATGGTATTGGTGCCACAATATGGAAGTGGGAAGGCTCGAACAACCATCATTATACTGATAGGATGAGAGAATACCCAGATTACTATGGACAGAATTAGTGTATTTCTATTTGACATAATAGCATGATACCCAAATGGGTAGCAAACGGCTATATATCGATCTATGGCCATTATGGCTAGTGTGTATGAACTGACCGCACCAAAATAATGTACTAAATACATCTGAAAAAAACAAGCTGAAAAAGAAATAGTCCCATCTTGGAATAAATATCTAGCAATGATCTTTGGTAAGGTGCTTGTACTGAACAACACATCAGACAATACAAGATTTATATAAATAAAATACATTGGTTTATGGAGACATTTGTTAGTTGCAAACATAAAGAGAAACATTCCATTTGCTATCAAGATAAAGATATAAACTAAACACAAAACTGCAGATACAAGGAAATAGTACGTTGAATGAAGTCCAGGAAAACCAACAATAAAAAAGTCCTTCACAAATGTCCCATTTCCATCTGGCATCTTTATTTATGAGTCTGAAACAGAAAACACAGAAAAAATATACTATGTAATATATATTGTGCATACTGTATGAAATATGAAATTACAATAAATGAAGGTAGTCAAGAAGCTTTGTAAAAGTTGTGTCAAGTTTAAGTTGCATTAAAATAGAAAAATGTTATCAAATAATATATGAATATGAAAATACTTCTATTTACATGTGTATGATTGTATATACAGATGAAAATGAAAATGTACATAAGATGCCCCAGCAAGTAGTAGAGAATGAACTAGCAAGTATGTAACCAGCAAAAAAAAAGATAGATAGATAGATAGATAGACTTTATTGATCCTGTAAGGAGAAATCTTTGCGTTACACTAGCAGTAGGTTACACAAACAATTGTAGAGGGAAGTGGAAAATAAAAGGTAGAATGTAAATAAAGTACCTAAATTAAATTAATACAATATTGCTGATGATGCCACATAGAAAAAAAAAAACAGAGTGGGATTTGGCACTTTGAAAAAAGAAAAAAGTAAGTAAAAAAAAAGTTTAAATATTACGTTTTTACATAGATTTTTATATCACCCATTGCTAGTGCTATAAATTACATATATTGTATGTTTATTCCCTACCTTTCCAGGGTGTTGCTTACAGTCATTGCACATCAGAAAATTTGCCTTTGTTCATGTCAATTTATTTATATAACACATGGTGTACAAGTCACATGACTAGGTTTTTTATTTATGTAAATTAGATCATGAATAAAGCACATAATAACTGCATTATAGTTCATCCAGATGTACAAAATTCTAGAATTTAAAAACATTTTATGACTAAGTTATGAGTTCACATAAAATGTGTTGTAATAATAATAATATTAATAATAATGACTAAAATATCACATTTAAAAAAGTATTCACATCGTCTGTTTTGACACTTGCAATTGAGCTTGAGTGCAACTTGACTTAAGTCCATCTGTGCATAAATTCATTAGGCATTATTAGGAAAGGTAACACACCTGTCTATGTAAGGTGTCACTGCAAATGGTATATATCTGTATGAAAATAAAGCCATGAGTTTGAGAGAATTATCTGTAGACCTGTAAGATAGAATCATGTCAAGACACAGACCTGAAAAAGGATACAGTAAACTTTCAGTCAAAAATTGTGGCCGCAGCATCATGCTGTGGGGATGTTATTCTACACACACACCGACACACACACACACGCACACACACGTTTATCCATATCGGTGCGTAGAGGCGGATCCAGACGCAGGTGCAGGAACGAGGCGTTGACTGGTTAAGGATGAGTGAGAGCGTGCAGAGCAGAGAAATCTGCCGGCGCTGAAATCGTGCCGCGAGCGTGACGCTGGGTCGAAGTCAGGGAGAGAGCGCGTTGAAGGGTGAATCAGAAATCCGTCGGCGTGGTGTTTGTGCTGGAACGTGAAGATAAGCTGTAGTCGTGGAAGCACGCGTTGGGTCGTGAGCCGTGAAGTCCGTCAGCGTGGTGTCTGTGCCGAGACGTGAAGATAAGCCGTAGTCAAGAGAGCGCGCGTTGGGTCGTGAGCCGTGTAATCCGTCAGCGTAGCAATCAAATAGAATAGAAAGGCGAGGAGAGGAAAAAACGCGAATCGGAAACAAACTTGGCAATGTTAGGGCTATCAAAGTAAACGCGAGAAAACTGGTACGAGAGACACAATAATCTGGCAAAGATCCAGTGCGCTGCACTTCCTTATAAGCACGGAGAAATCAGCGCTGAATGAGAAACCGGTGTGCAGGCGGAGCGGAGCGGGGGCGTAAAAGTGACATGACAGCGGACAAGTGACAACTTAATGGACAACTGATGACGCGTCGCAGCTGGGATACGTGGAAAGTGGGGTGAATCCGTCGCATGGACGAGGGAAGAGGAAGTCGGACAGTGCATGGGTTGATTATCCTGGTTATCGTAAAAGGACCGACGAAACGGGGGAAGAATTTGCGTGAGAGAGTCTTCAAGGGGATGTCCTTTGTGGCGAGCATGACTCGGTCTCCCACACGGTACTTGGGGGCTTTGATGCAGTGACGGTCCGCCTGCTTCTTGTAAGAGGAGATGGCACGTAGTAAGGGTTATCTAGCGCGTAGCCACGTTTGCCTGCAGCGGCGGACAAAGTGTTGGGCTGACGGGGGCTTCACCTCTATTTCTTGGACTGAGAGAGTTGTGGGCATATTCGACCCAAGGGAGAAACTTGCTCCAGGTGGTAGAGTTCCGGGTCGTCATGCAGCGGAGAGAGACCTCTAACGCTTGGTTCATACGCTCAGTCTGTCCATTGGACTGGGGATGGAAACCTGACGATAGGCTGGGAGTGGCTCCGACGAGCCTGCAGAACGCACCCCAAAACCGCGAGGTGAACTGAGGACCCCGGTCTGACACAATGTCTGTGGGGAAATACATGGAGGACGCGTAGATCTGCGGTCTCCTTGGCAGATGGCAACTTCGGAAGGGGCACGAGGTGCACCGATTTGAAGGAGCGGTCCACGATGGTCATGATACAGTTGTGCCCGTCGGAAGAGGGTAGGCGGGTGACATAATCCACCACAATGTGGGACCAAGGGCGTCGGGGAGTCGGTAGAGGTCTGAGAAGGCCAGCAATCGGCCGGTTGTCCTTCTTACAACGAGCGCAGATGTCACAGGCTTCCACGAATCTGGGCACGTCCCTCCTCAACGTGGACCACCAGAATCATTGCTGGACGATGAAGAGAGTTCGAGCAGTGCCTGGGTGACAAGATAGCTTGGATCCTTGGGCCCACTCCAGAACTTGTGAGCGCAGGCGAGGGTGAACGAAGAGACGGTTGGGTGGGACATGACTAGGTCCGGGCTCCTAGGTCAGGGCCTGCCGAACCTTGCTCTCTATGTCCAGTTCCATGGCGGCGACGAGGCAATGGGACGGGAGGATAGTATCTTCCGACGTGGGTTCCTGGGAGGATGAAAACTGGCGTGAGAGGGCGTCTTGGCTGTGTGTAGATACTCCAGGTTTTTATGGTCGGTCCACACTAGAAATGGGAGCTCAGTCTCCTCTAGCCAGTGTCTCCACTCCTCCAGGGCTAGCTTGATGGCCAAGAGTTCTCGGTCTCCCACGTCATAGTTTTTCTCAGCTGGGGTTAGCCGATGGGAGTGGAATGCGCATGGGTGCATCTTGTTGTCTTGGGTGGACCTTTGGGAGAGGATCCCACCAACCCCGGTATTGAAGGCGTCAACCTCCACCACAAACTGAAGAGATGGGTCAGGGATAGTGAGGATGGGGGCAGAGGTGAATCTTTGCTTAAGCCTAGCAAAGGCTTGATCAGCTTCCTTATCCCAGCGGAACCGGGTCTTTGTGGAGGTTAGCGAGGTCAGGGGAGCGGCGATGGTGCTGAACCCTTGTATAAAGCGGCGGTAGAAGTTGGCAAACCCCAGGAACCGTAGAAGGTCTCGCCATGAGGATGGTGTGGGCCAGCTAGTGACAGCCTGGACCTTGGCTGGTGGAGGATGTGTGGAACTCACACTTCTCCGCTTAATAAGAGATTGGAAGACGGCGGGAGCGTTAGTGAGGCCGAAGGGGATTACCAGATATTCAGCAGTTCGAAGGCGGTCGCCATAAGTGGAAGTGGACAGCGGTAAGAGTACAGTCGGCCTTTGGGCGGAGAGGTGCCGGGGAGAAGGTCGATGGGGCAGTCGTACGGGCGATGAGGAGAAAGCGATATGGCTCGGGTCTTGCTGAAGACCTGCTGGAGGTCATGATAATGAGCGGGGACGTTGGCGATATCTGGGGTGTACTCGGCATTGGCGGTGGTAGAGAGTGTAGGGAGTGCAGAGTGAAGACATGACATGGCGCAAGAGGGGCTTCAACCCGTGATCACATGTTTGATCCAGTCAATCAGGAGACCATGAAGAGCTAGCCATAGAAGACCGAGGACTAAGGCGGCGTGGGACTTGTTAATAACGAAGAGGGCAATCTCCTCAGAGTGGTTCCCAGATGATCTTAGGGTAAGTGGAAGGGTTCTGTGAGTGATGGCTAGAAGGGGGCTTCCATCTAGAGCTTGGACGGACAGGGGATGATTCAGCGGCGTGCAGGGGACCCGTAACGCGTTGGTCGTCGCAGAGCTGATCAGATTTCGATCAGAGCCTCTAGGGCTCCCAGTCTGACTAGAGGGCGCCTCCTTTTAACGGACAGTCCCTCAGCATGTGACCTGAGCCCCCGCAGTAGAAGCAGGCTCTTTCTAGGCGGCGGCGACGTCTCTCTATATCGGAGATGTGGGTTCTGCCCAGCTGCATAGGCTCCTCCTGATTAATCTGCGTGTGAGGAGAGGAGGGACAGGGCGCCCTGGGGGGCGAAGGTCTTCTGGTGGGTGGTGACCTCCGGGTTGGCTGCCTTAAGCGAAGGCGCGAGTCAATCCTCCCAGCGAGATCCATGAGCTCGTGGAGGTCAGAAGGAAGTTCACGAGAAACTAACTCATCCTTGAGTGCCTCCGATAAACCTTTCAGGAAGACGTCGGCGAGTGCTCTGGCGTTCCATCCGCTTGAGGCAGCTAAGGTCCGAAACTCGATGGCATAGTCATAAGCGGAACACGACCCCTGGCGGAGGCGTAGTAGCTTGGTGCCTGCCTCTCTGCCGACGTGAGATCAGTCAAAAACCCTTTTCATCTCTTCAGAAAAGTCAGTAAAAGTGTCACAGCATGGGTCATGTGCGTCCCAGAGGGCGGTGCTCCACTCCCGGGCCCTACCTGTGAGAAGAGTGGGGGCGCTGGACGCTGGATCTCTCTGAAGAGAAGGTGGAGGACTGTAGTTCAAAAATCAGAGAACATTGTGACAGGAAGGACCTGCATGTACCTGGCTCTCCGCCGTAAGTGGGGAGGGGCTGGCAGGCGTGGCTCTCGTGGAGGGTCCGTGGACCGTGCTACAGGCATCTGAAGACGTTGCATTTGGGCGGTGACGTCAGCAAGCGTCTGTCTGGTAGTGATCAGTTCCTCCTGATGTTTTCCAAGGAGAGCGCCTTGATTCTCCAGCGCCTGCCTCATCCTGTCTAATCCTGCTGGATCCAAAGTATGGCCAGATTATTCTGTCAGGAGCTGGTCACGGAAAGACGTGATGTCTGACATGACAGCGTGGGAAAACAAGGGCGCGTGATGAGGAGCTTGACAGCGTGGGAACGGAAATGTCAACTGACAGGAGCGGTCTTAGATCAGCGCGGAGCGCTGAGAGCATGACATTTTGCTTATGTAGTGTGTTATCGAGTAAGCAAAAGAAATCAACTGTATATTTTTAATACTCAATTTGGTTACTAGGCAGTTAGACACACACAAAGACAATTGCAGTTTATGTAATGCAATATTTTACTAATTCTATGTTCAATTACTGGCTTTTGCCATTAGGAAGTGCTGCTACCTAATTAAAAAAAAAGTCCTTTTTTGACATTGTGTCAGATGCACTGAGATCTCGCTCTGACACCTATAACATGGGACTTGCGTCAAGTAACATAGACCCGTACAAGGCTGCATCATACAACGTTTAGAAAGCGGAGGAGAAGCAACGGGAAAAACAGCTCGAACAGAGTGACTCTAGAAGCAGGTAGCAGGGATTAAGGACATTTTTTTGTTTGTTTTTTATCAGAACCAGCATTAACCTTTCAGCAATTTAAGCTACAGTAGCTATTTTACCAGGCCATTCTTAGCTTGCTACATAAATCAGTAAGTCTTGGCATAAATTGATGACAATTCACCAGTTTTCCTTACTTGGACCACTTTTGGTAGGTCCTGGCCACTGCAGACCAGGACCATCCCACAAGGGCTGCAATTTTGGAGTTGCTCTGACCCAGTCATAAAGGAATCATAATTTCACTCTTATTAACTGCTCCCAATCTGGATTCAAAGTGGCACATTCTACAGAGACTGCCCTTCTGTCAGTCACTGAGAAGCTCCATGCTGCTAAATCTGCTAAACTGTCATCTGTCCTCATCCTCCTGGACCTGTCATCTGCATTTGACACGGTGAACCACAAGATTCTATTATCTATTCTTGCAAGCCTTGGAATTTGTGGAACAGCGTGGCAATGGTTTGCTTCTTACCTAGAAGATAGGTCATATGAGGTAACATGGAGGGGATTTACATCTGCCCCACGTAAACTCTCTACTGGTGTCCCGCAGGGCTCAGTACTTGGTCCTCTTCTGTTCTCCCTTTATACCCGGTCTCTTGGTAAGGTCATATCATCGCATGGATTTTCATACCATTGTTATGCAGATGACACCCAACTTACTCTTTCCTTTCCTCCCTCTGACACTCAGGTTTCCACCCGGATTTCAGCATGTCTGGCAAACATCTCAACCTGGATGGCTGCTCATTAGCTGAAACTCAATTAAAGTAAAACAGAACTGTTGTTTATCCTTTGTGACTCATCCCCATGTCAAGACCTTGTGATATCCCTGGACAACAACCAAATCACTCCTTCAACCACTGCCCGCAATCTTGGGGTTACCGTGGACAATCATCTGTCATTTTCCCCACACATCGCTAACCTTACTCGCTCTTGTAGATTTCTTTTTTACAATATCAGAAGAATTTGCCCATTTCTTTCTTCACAGGCTGCTCAGGTGCTAGTTCAGTCCCTTGTTATTTTAAGACTGGACTACTGCAACTCACTCCTGGCAGGCCTGCCTCTGTCCACGATTCGTCCTCTGCAACTGATCCAGAATGCAGCAGCACGTCTCGTTTTTAACCTTCCCAAGTTGTCTCACACCACACCACTCCTGCGCTCCCTGCACTGGCTTTCTGTAGCTGCCCGCATTAAATTCTAAACGCTGATGCTTGCCTACAAAGCTAAAAATGGCCCAGCACCCACTTACCTCTCTGCTCTAATCACACCACGCACTGCACCACGTTCCCTCCGATCCTCCAGCACTGCTCGCCTCATTCCACCATCTCTCAGGGATCAAGGGCGGCATTCATACAGGCTCTTTTCTGTTCTGGCACCTAGGTGGTGGAATGAACTTCCTCTAGATGTCCGTACGGCTGAGACTTTGACTATCTTTAAACGACGACTCAAGACACATCTGTTTCTCCAGTACTTGAATTAAAAAAAAAAAAAACCTCTTCCCAGTTGTGTTGGACTAATGGCACTTAGTTATTAACCTGGTTAACCCAGTGTAAGTATGTATCCAATGATGTAAACTTTAAAGCACTTTTTGTAAGTCGCCCTGGATAAGAGCGTCTGCCAAATGCCTAAATGTAAATGTATTAAAGCATGTACAGTAAATTTAAGGTACAAAATTTCACTTACTGCATAAATAACAAACTTGCTAGATAATGCCACTATTTAAGCAACTTGTAAGTGCAAAGTAAACAAATGGAAATATTAGTTAAAAAAAATAGAAAACATTTATTTGTTTAACCTGCTCGGTTAGTGACTACTGATCTTATTTAATTCTGTGTAAACACTGGTGCAAATTTGTGTATACCAAATCAACTATGATCATTCTGCATTGTAAAATAGAAAAATTAAGGAAGACTGAATTCTTTATTTATGTGAAATTATGGTAATATATATTTACTATGGTAATATATATTTTACCACCTTCCAGAACTGCACTTCTATGTCTAAACTTTACAGCACCTCTTGTGTGCAAAAATGTGTAGTATGTATAAATTAAATTAAGAACTGTTGATAACACATTCTCCACTATTTTTGTTAACTATTCTAATCTTTTTAATATTCTATACAAACACTGCAAATTGTTTGCCCATTTCTTAGCCCTATTTACATATTTGTATTTAATTGTTGTCTGTTAAATTAACAATAGCTGAGGTGACAAAGACAAAAAAACTAGATTGGATTTTGCCAATAAATTAGTATTTTGTTGATAATCTTAATGCTGTGTGTGTGTGTGTGTGTGTGTGTGTGTGTGTGTGTGTGTGTGATTATTATTTTGTCAAGATTTTAAGTGATTTCCCTTATTACTCCCCATAGGTTAGCTCTCGTCATATTAAATTAAATGTATTCCTGATACTATGTTGGTTTCTTTTTTACAATACTAGAATAAACTTGATATGAGGTCTAAAAAAGTATTTTAACATCCTTATGAACAGTGTAAAAACAAAGGACCAAAAATTAAGCTACTAATTTTGTCAGTAAACTAATCTTTTGTCACATTAAAGTAAAAACCTCTCTTTGTCCATCCTTACAGGTTTATATAATACAATTTCAGTCTCTGATTTTAGTTCCTACTGCTACCAATAGTACCACTACCACTACTACTACTACTAATAATAATAATAATAGGTAAAAAAAAAAAAAAGAAAGAAGAAGAACATCAGCACTATTATTTGCAAAAGAAAGTTTTATTCTGAACTTTCAAACTTAGTTTGCCAACACTTGACAGCAGGTGCTGCAATCCCTAGAAACTTGGTTTATGCTTACATGCTTCTAGGTAATGTTAAACAGGGGATTTGTTTAAAGGAAAAATTAAAGACAGTTTAACATAAACAAAAAGAGTTAACTAATTATCCCCTTTCCCTATAGTCTTCATTAGGCATGTTTACTAGTCATTATCCTTGGTTGCCCTTGAGAGGACCAGTACACAAACAGTGCTACTGCTAACTCTTAGGAGAAAGCAAAAACAAAGCACACCATCTAAAAGGAAAAGAAAAACACCATTAACAAACTAAATCAGGAGTACAGTAACTAGCTTAGAATTGGCTGATATAGGTCTGCTTAACACATATCTTAGATGCTTTATCAAGTTTTAATAATAATATTTATTCTAATAATAATGTTTTTTCTCCATGGTGATCATGTAAATGTAGTGATTTATCCACACAACTTATAAAAGTGAAATAGAGTGACTTTGATGGGTGTCATTAGATATGCTAATTCTAACTACCCAGTATTATATTAGCTCAATGATTATATCCTGCATTGTATGTGATAAAGACAGATAGATCAAGTCCTTAGTGCCTGTGCAGACCAGCTACCACCTGTGTTCATATTTAACCTCTCTTTATCTCAGTCGGTGATTCCCACATGCTTTAAGGAGTCCATTATTTTTTCTGTCCTGAAGAAATCCTATCCTGCTTCCCACAACAAATATCACCCTGTAGTCCTCACCTTAGTAGTGATGAAGTGCTTTGAACGGCTGGTCAGAGACTTCATCATTTTTTCACTACCTAACACACTGGACCCATTAAAGTTTTCAGCTCTACAGAAGATGTCATCTTCCATCTCCTCCATAAATCACTCACTCACCTGGACATTTGGAAGGAAAATTATGTTAAAATGCTCTTTGACTACAGCTCAGACATTCATGGACACTTATGGACACCTGCACATACTATATTATAAATTATATACCATAATTCCCTCCACACTCGCCACCAAGCTGGAGCACCTGGGATCTCCAATTTTCTAACTGGCAGACCACAGGCAGTAAGGATGGACGGACCTGGTTAAATATAATCTCAAAGCTGGCATAATACCTAAGTTGCCTGTACTTCTACTCCTATGTCATGACTGGCTCAGCTTAAATCCGGAACTGGAGAACTGCGCCCAGAAAAAGCTTAACGCCTGCTGGACGCAATGGAGAAAAGCAGCAGCGACACAGCCGTCGTGGTTGGTGTAACCAGTGATCCTGAAACTGAAGGTGAGGCTAATGACCCCTTTAACCCATATGTCTTGCTATCTCAGCAGGTAAAAAAAATTGCCCAGCTACAATGCAAGGATCTGAGGCTAAAGAACTGCTGGGAACAAGCGGTAACAATAGAGGGTCAAGCTGAAGCAGACCTGCAGCCGGGGCCAGACTCAGATTTCGTTACTATACGAAGAGGTACTGACAATGATCTCTTGGCGGTATCACAAGCCAAAATACATACTTTTTGGCCATGTTTTTGGTGCATTCTACGCCATTTGGAGACCACCCTGGGATAAACAATATGAAAATCAAAGACCGTTTCCACTGGTTGGTGCTCAACACAAAGGTACACTTTTGCCAGTGTTGTCCTGTCTGTCAAAAAACAGTGCCTGTTAAGCCTGCTCCTGCCCCGCTGATTCCACTGCCCATCATCAGCATGCCTTTCTAGAGGATAGGAATGGACCTGTTTGGGCCACTGCCCAAATTGGCGAAAGGACATGAATATGCTCTGTGCCATGTGCTACTCAGTGGTTCTTCCCCTAAAAACATAGCAAGATAGATGATGCATCTCTTTAACAGCCTGAAAGACTCCCGAAGGAAATCCTGTTCATTTACAGTATGTGCAAATTAATGTGTGATGTCTGCTGTTGCAGATTAAGCAGGTCTGCACTTCTGTGTACCATTCTCAAACGGATGGCTTGGTAGAATATTTTAACCAGTCATTAAAGCAGATGCTCCGGAGAGTAATGGGGGGAAAGCGGCTGCAACTAGGACCAGATGATCGTACATGTTGTATTTGCGGTCCACCGGCTTTACACTGTTTAAGCTGCTCTTCGGCCACCACGTGGTCTGCTCGACTTTGCAAAGAAAGTCTGGGAGGGCGTCATCTCCATTTTAGTCAGTAATTGAATATATCTAAGAACTCCAAGCTAATATTTACTTCCTATAGTTCAACAGTATATGGAAAAGCATTAGGAAAGCAGAAGTGCACTTATGACTGGCTGGTTCAACTGTGCGAGTTCCAGGTGGGCAACCGTGTACTGATGCTCCTCCCCAGTGCCACATGTAAATTCCTGGCCTGCTGTTGCAATTTATTTAAAAGTCAGACCTATTGTTGAGATTTTGACAGACCCGTTACTTCATGTTGAAAAGGGGATGCCATGAGGGGGCCAAGCTGTAAAGCTAAATCTAAAATATAAACATACAGTAATATTGGTTGTTTTAAGCCATTGCCTCACAGTTGGAAATGTATTGTTTAACTTGCATGTCTTTCCTATTTTTCCTCCAGACAAAAATGTTCATTAAGGAAATTTAGACAATATTTTCAGACCTGGGGACATTTCTCCAAATTCTTACTTTTTATGGTGGTTTTGTAACAGTGGCTTCTTCTTAGCTGAGCACCCTTTCAGGTTACGTCAATATTGATTTCCCTTTACTGTGGACATAGATATAGTACGTTTGTACCGGTTACTTCCAGTGTTTTCACAAGGTTCTTTTCTGTTGTTCTGGGATTGGGTTGTACTTTTTGGTCCAGAGAACCAATGTCTTTCATAAGTGGTATGATGGCTGTAAAGTCCCATGGTGTTTACACATGCATAGTATTGTTGGCACAGAATTTTTTGTTGTAAAAATTACTTTTGTCATGCATAAAGTAGGTGTCCTTATCAACTTGGCAAACCTATAGTTTTTTTAACACAAAATCTGTGGAGTGGCTAAAGAAATTAGTTTTAATGCGTTTTATGTAAACTTTTCAGTTTAACATTAAATGTTATAATTTATTTTACAAATTCAAGAGTTTATGTATTTGCCGATAAATAGTTTCCTTTGTGTGCGGTGAGTGTCACAGGATACTGGGATAGACTGATGAGTCATCCTAATTTTAAATCCCTAATAATAAATTAAATTTAGTAGATCATCGTATGTATTTCTATTAGTCGCATATCGTCTTATTGTTGATGGCTGGGTTTGTCAGTGTGTGCATTTCGATTTAATCCTTAGGGGTTAAAACCACATTATAGAAAATGCTAATCACTTTTTTTCTCTTTGCAAGTGTTTTTGTAAATGAAATTTTATATTGTAGCAACCCAGAAAAAAATATGTACCTAAACGGTAGATAGTTTTCTTCCCAAAAAGTTTATTGCCAAATGAATGTTTATTATTAAATTAATGTAAAAAGAAAAAAAAAGTATGTCAGATTCTTGTCTTTACACTTTGAAGACCCACCCCTGCGCTTAGTGCTCCATCCACATGCAAAATCTATGTAAACGAGTCTATTCATAGAAACACACACATACACACAGCACAAACACTAACGGAAACACTTATCTGTCGGGATTTATTTTTACCATTTTAAAGTGCAGGTTAATTCGATTTTTTTTATATAATATTTTGTATTAATGAATTATATGTATTTATTTTTTGGGCTGTGGAAGGAATAATCTGAGTTTTCATTTTCTTATGGGGAAATTTGTTTTATGAGTGTTTTAATATACGAACGCGCTTACATACTGAATTATGCCCGCAATCCAAGGTTCCACTGTAAATAGAATAAATCCATTCTTTGTCACTACTAACTATATTTACCTTTTCATGTATTTTGTTTACATCACAAAATATAAAACAAAATAATAAAAAGCCTTAATTATATAAAAATTCATTTTCATTTCTATTTTACATGTATTGTTCGTGCACCTTTCTTAGACTCGCTGTCATGAAAAAATAGAGGGGAGGAAGATTGTGTTTGGAAGGAGTGTCCTCTTCCATAATAACACTGGGTAATTCTCCTTCAGTGTTTTTTTTTCTCTTTTTTGTTTCTTGGCCTTTGGTTTGTATGTGGCAGCTGTTTTCACTACAAATCTATTCAGGGTTTTTTTTTTTTCTGTGCTGCACACTTGTGCATTTGCGCTGCACAAAAAAGACATAAAATAGCTCATAAGGTGTAGCACTCTGTTCGCCACAGTTTTGTTCAGATGATGCTTCTCAGCAATGGCTTAGACGTCACTCCACTTTGCACCAAATTATTTTATCATGTGCGTGATTCATGACCGTGGACCGAGCAAAACTGATTCTGCGTGACGAACTCGTGCCTTTGTTCAGCTGATAACGGCACGGAATTGCAGTTTCTGGGTCATGTTCTGAGGAGGAGGTTCCACTGCATATCTATTATAGCTTAAAGCAGCTACTTTTAAACAAATCAAGATAAATAAAAAATAAATATTCTCTTTATGTATGAATCGAAGGAAAAGCACACTTCTGTGACAATTCAATATTTAATAATGGCCTGCGACAGGACATGCGCACATGCTATTCACAGGGAGAACAGTCTGGGTAATCTACATACAAGGCATTGCCCCCAACACGCACACAAATACAAACACAGATTTAGTGAGTTTTCTGCACGTTTAGAAGACGTCACATGCTGTACAGGTTTCTGAAGCTCTACAGAATGTTCTAGACAGTGGTAGGAGTTTAGCTTCTCCTTAGAACAACACTGAGACTTCGACAAAGAATAGAAGAGGAGAATCGAGCAAGCTATTACCATGGGTAAATTTTTAAGTCTTATATAATCCTTATTCTGTTTAAATAAACCTGATATTATTTCTTTTTTTTTTTTTTTCATTTTGGCCAGCTTATATGAAATATTGTCTTTCAGTGTCACTTACAGTAGTTAATCAATTGGAATGGTTATTACCGTCGCGCTCACCGCCGTGTAAAAACGTCAGCGGCCAAAATAAATCAGTTGCATTTCAAAGTCATTCGTAAAATGGCCGCCAGGTGGCGCAAAGTGACATTTTCGCTCGTTGCAGTAAATACAATAGTGGCTGTTATATAACGTATCTCTGTATCGGTTTATTGTTATTTAAGTTCTGGATTATTTTAGGTACTTTAAACACATTGTTGGGTTGCTCATGTTGGCTCATATGAGATGTAGTTTACAAATGAACACCTGGTTGGGTTATTTTGACCTAACAACTGGTTTATTCATTATTCTTTCCTTTCTCCAAATATCAGCCTGCAGAATGTTTGAAATATTACTGTTTATTGTGTCACAGGTGTAGTTTTAAGAGTTGTATAGGCAGGAATGCGTGTGTATACAGCTCAAAACCTCCATCAGTTATTAAAGATAGCGTCTATTTAGAAAACATGCCCCAGTGATTTCGGAGCTTCAGGAAATCTCCCGGCGCTCTGCGCATAACACCAGGCCAACTCATGTCGGAAAGAATTTATAAACGGTTTCTAAATGTGCGCTATTGTTTTTTACTTATAATATTTGTTGATTTAATTTAAATGAGGTTTGGGCTCAGGACTTCGATTCGGCATCGTGATTCTCCTCTTTAATTTACTCCATAGTTTTAATCAGCGCTCAGGAGCATGCATGGAGTTTTCCAGAGCGCACCGGCAGAAGTAGACTAATGATTATAAACGCGTCGGGAAAACAGCAAGCAGACTGACTCTGACCATTTAAAAAAAAGTTTGCGTTCATTTTCTGACGCGTTTAAGTTCACCAAAAACAATACAGAACAGCGCAACTTACAACACTTACAAAATCACAACACTTACAAAATCACAACGTTTTTTCGTTATTGTGAGTGCGCTTAAATAAAAGTTAAGTCTTATAAAGGCATGTAGTCTTATATAGTTTTATTATATAGTTTTTGCACATTAATCTGACAACAGTTTTTTCAGCCTGTCAGGCGTGCGCCCAAATCAATATAACTCCTTGCTCACTAGTTAGGCGGCCTCCCCTTCAAATTCAAATTCAAATTTTATTTGTCACATACACAAACATACACAGTACGAAATGTAGTGAAATGCATTATACGACTGCTATTGACCCTAAAAGAAAAGTAAAGTTTACAAATAAGAAATAAATATTAATAAAAGAATATGATAGAAATTAAATTAAAAAATTAAATTAAACTAGGAAAAAATAGAACTAAAAATAAAAATAGAAATGTGCTAGAAAAAAATGGAACTAAAAATAAAAATAGAAATATGATATGCATAAAAATAGAAATATACTGTACATAGAAATATGATGTGCATAAAAATAGAAATATACTGTACAAATTGAAATATACTGTACTGGTGTGCAAATATGCATAGAACAAAGTGTCTTTGTGCAGAGGTTATTAAAGTGTCTTTGTGCAATGGTCCAGGATGTAAACGTAAACATGTAGTGTAGTTGTGAAGGTAGGTGTGCAAAGTTATTAAAGTGTCTTTGTACAATGGTCCAGGATGTAGATGTACAAAATGTAGTGTAGATATGAAGGAAGGTGAGCGTGTAATTGTCCATAGTGTTCATGGATGTAAAAAGATTGATAGATTTGATCAATTATGAAAAGATTGTGTTAGTTCGTGGTTGTGGTTGAGAGACCTTATTGCCTGTGGGAAGAAGCTCCTCCTTAGTCTCTCTGTGTTGGCCTTCAAGGAGCGGAATCGCTTCCCAGACCGCAACAGAGTAAACAGTCCGTATTGGGGTGGCTGAGGTCCTTCATGATCTCCCTGGCCTTGGTCAAGCACCGCTTGCTGTAGATCGAGTGCAGGTGAGGGAGCTCGATGCGGATGATGCGCTCAGCTGATCGCACCACCCTCTGTAGAGCTCGTCTGTCCTGCATGGTGCTGTTCCCGAACCAGGAAATTCCTGAGCACCTTGGAGGGCAGTCTAAAGTCTCTTAAGCGTCTGAGGTGGTAGAGACGCTGCCGGGCCTTTTTTACCACGGTGTTGATGTGACAAGACCATGCCAGGTCCTGCGTGATGTGAACACCGAGGTATCTGAAGCTGTCCACTCTCTCCACTGGGCTCCTGTTGATGACGGGGGTCTGGTAGTTCCTCACCTGCTTTGTACTGAAGTCCACTATCAGCTCCTTTGTCTTACTGACGTTCAGGAGAAGATTGTTTCTCTGGCACCAGTTCTCCAGATTTCCAACCTCCTCCAGGTAGGCCGTCTCATCGTTGTTCGTGATCAGGCCCACCACAAGGCAAGGCAAGGCAAGTTTATTTGTATAGCACATTTCATACACAATGGTAATTCAAAGTGCTTTACATAGAAGAAGAAAAACATGAAAATGAAATAAAAGATAATAGCAATAAGACATTTTAACAAAAACTTTTAAATTTCATTTAAAATAAAAATAAATGCAGTTTGCAACAAAACTTTAAACTAATTAAAATTTAATTAAAATAAAAATAAAAGACTAATAAAAACATAATTTCAAATAAAAAATAAAACAGTTTAAGAAATTAGATAAACATAAGATAGTACAGTCAGTTCGGACGTAGCACAGTGCTCATTGAATAAATGCACAGCTGAACAGATGAGTTTTGAGTCTAGATTTAAATGTGACTAATGTTTTAGCACATCTGATCTCTTCTGGAAGCTGGTTCCAACTGCGGGCAGCATAATGGCTAAAGGCGGACTCCCCTTGTTTTGTGTGAACCCTTGGTATTTTTAACTGACCCGAACCTAACGATCTGAGTGGTCTGTTAGGATTATATTCAGTAAGCATATCTGTAATGTATTTAGGTCCTAGGCCATTAAGTGATTTATAAACAAGTAAAAGTACTTTAAAATCTATCCTGAATGTTACAGGAAGCCAGTGTAAGGACCTGAGGACTGGTGTGATGTGATCAGATTTTCTGGTTCTAGTCAGAATCCTGGCAGCAACATTCTGGATGAGCTGCAGCTGTCTAATGGTCTTCTTGGGAAGGCCGGTGAGGAGACCATTACAATAATCCACCCTGCTGGTGATAAAGGCATGGACTAGTTTTTCCAAGTCTTGATTTGAGACAAAACATCTAATTCTTGCAATGTTTTTGAGATGATAGTATGCTGATTTAGTTACGGCTTTGACATGACTACTGAAACTAAGGTCTGTCTCCAGAATCACCCCAAGATTCTTGACTTGATTTTTAGTTATCTGACCCCTAGAGTGAAGGTATGCATTCACCTTCAGAGCTTCATCTTTGTTTCCAAATGCAATGACTTCAGTTTTCTCCTTGTTTAATTGAAGGAAATTCTGGCACATCCAACTGTTAATTTCATCAATGCATTTGCAGAGGGAGTCTATGGGGCTAAAATCATTTGGAGATAAGGCTAGGTAAAGCTGGGTATCATCAGCATAGCTGTGATAGGCAATTTGGTTCTTTCTCATTATCTGACTTAGAGGGAGCATATATAGGCTAAACAGGAGCGGTGCAAGAATTGAGCCTTGTGGGACTCCGCATGTCATGGACGTCCACTTGGACTTGTGCTCTCCTATACTTACATAATAACCTCTCCCTTCTAAGTATGACCTGAACCATTTGAGTACCATGCCAGAAAGCCCGACCCAGTTTTCCAGTCTTTCTATTAGTATGTTATGATCAACAGTGTCAAACGCAGCGCTAAGATCTAGCAGTACCAACACTGATATTTTGCCGGAATCAGAATTTAAACGAATATCATTTATTATCTTTAGGAGCGCTGTCTCTGTACTGTGATGCGCTCGGAAACCAGATTGAAAACTGTCTAGGTATTCATTTGAGTTTAAATGGTTGTTCACCTGATGAAAGACAACCTTTTCAATAATCTTACCTATAAAAGGAAGATTTGATATTGGTCTGTAGTTATTTAATACGGAGTTATCAAGATTATTCTTTTTTAAAAGTGGCTTAACAACTGCGGTTTTCAGAGAGTTTGGAAAAGTCCCAGAGAGAAGTGAAGTGTTCACCACTTCTAATAAATCTGTTTCCAAACAGTTTAACACACTTTTGAGAAAAAATGTAGGAAGTGTGTCAAGGTCGCAGGTTGACGATTTGAGGTGCTGCACTGTTTCTTTCAAGATTTTGCTATCAATTGCTTGAAAGACAGACATAGTAACTGTTTTGTGAGGTTGTGTTTGAGTTTTTCTGATCTCTGCACAACTTGATGTGTTAATAGCCCTCCTAATATTACTGATTTTCTCAGAGAAAAAGAAAGCAAACTCATTGCATTTGCTGTCAGAGAGCATTTCAATAGGAATCTGACTTGGTGGGTTTGTCAGTCTCTCAACAGTAGCAAAAAGAGTGCGTGTGTTGTTTATGTTGCTGTTTATAATGTTTGAAAAATAGGTCTGTCTAGCTTTGGCTAGTTCCACACTGAAAACACGAAGGCTGTCTTTATAGATGCTATAGTGGATTTCAAGTTTTGTCTTCCGCCACATCCGCTCAGCTTTTCGACATTGTCTTTTCATATTCTGAACTGCTGTTGATTTTCTCCATGGTGATTTCTGTCTGCCCGCCTTTCGGACCTTTTCTGGAGCAATATCGTCAATAACATTCCTAACTTTTGAGTTAAAGGAATCAAGGAGAAGATCAACAGAGTCTGCAGAAATGCTTGGTGTTAAAGATATAGCCTTCATAAATAGTGCACTTGTGTTCTCATTAATGCATCTTTTTCTGATAGATACAGATCTAGATTCGGTGGTAACAGAGATCAATATATCAAAGAAAATACAGAAATGATCAGATAGTGCTACGTCCTTTATAATAATGGATAAGATATTTAGACCCTTACTGATGAGTAAGTCTAGAGTGTGTCCACGATTATGTGTGGGCCCATGCACATGCTGAATCAGATCAAAAGTGTTTAAAACACTTATCATTTCTTTTGTAATATTGATTTCTACATTATCAATGTGAAAATTAAAGTCCCCTGCTATGGCAAAACAGTCAAACTCTGAGGAAATCATTGATAGCAGTTCTGTAAACTCTTCAATAAAGTCTGGAGAATATTTTGGAGGTCTGTAAATAATGATAAACAGAATGCGTGGGGCACCTTTCAGCAATATACCTAGATATTCAAAAGATAAATACTGACCAAATGACATTTGCTTGCATTGATAGACATCTTTAAATAGAGCAGCTACACCTCCGCCTCTCCTAGCAGTTCTGCAGACACTCATGAAAGTAAAGTTAGGAGGCGCTGTTTCATTTAGGACTGTTGCACTGCAGCTATCATCTAACCAAGTTTCATTAAAAAACATAAAATCCAATTTGTTCGTGGTGATCAAATCATTGATTAGAAATGATTTATTTTTTAGCGAGCGAATATTTAAAAGTGCTAACTTGATGGCATTACTTTTTGTCCTCACAGTAATCTTAGTTTGATGTATAACAGGTCGGAGATTAGATGGGTCAGCTGTACGGCTTAAGAAGGCCTTGGGCTTTCTATCACGTGATAGAACAGAGATAGGGAAAGCTACAGGCACACTGGGTTCCCGCTTGTTCTGTAAACATTTGTAAATGTTTCTGCTATCGTAGCGGGGACCCGACACACATCACTGAGAGTTGCTATCTGTTTGTTTTATTTCACCTAGACCAGATGGAGGAGGGGGGTTCGAGCCTTGGCGCTGTGGCAGCGGTCGAAGAGCTCTCACAGGAGGAGGAGGACGAGCTGGGCCTATAGGCCTTGGTGGTTGTGGAGCCCGCTGTTTTTTAGTTGGCATCTGGGGGCTTGCAGCAAAAGAGTGGGAGAGTTTGGTCCCAGTGTACACCAGTTCCTCCATTTTCTGTGAGAAGCTTAGAAGTGGAGAAGCTGGAGAGAGGGATATTGTGTCTGGTGAGATGGGCTCTGGTTCTGGTGTTTCCTGTGGCTGTAGAATATTGTCTTGAATTTCCTGGCTGTTTTCCAGAAGGTTATCTTGCAGCTGTTGTGGTATGTCACAGTCTGTCCGTGATGAGCTCTGTGGGCAGGACTGAGCCGGGATGTCCATGAGCAGTGGTTGTTTTGGCTGCGTGGTGTTATCAATGTCCTTGTGGGATTCTTTAACCCCATGATGACTCGATAACTGTCTGTGGTCACTCATACTTCGCCCAGGCGTACATGTGCCTTTCTCTGCTGAAGGATGATGGAGGGAGAAATAGATATTTTCCTTTAGCACCCTTGCACCGAGTTTGTTTGGGTGGAGACCATCCAGTTTAAACAGTTGTCTATGGCCCCAGAAAAGATTAAAGTTGTCGATGAAATTGACTCCTTTTGAATTGCAGGTTTTTTGAAGCCATGTGTTCAGCCCAAGTAACCGTGAGAACATGTTAGTTCCCCTTGCTGGGAGTGGTCCACTGATGAATGACTGAACTTTAAGTCTTTGAAGTGTTTCAAAGAGTTCACTGAAATCCTTCTTTAGGAGTTCCGACTGCTCTTTCCGAATATCATTTTTCCCCACGTAGATAATGATTCTGTTTGCAGTCTTGTGCTCCGTCAGAATGTTCCGAAGTTCCCTGTTCACATCAGAGACGGTTGCTTGAGGAAAGCAGCATGATGTTGTTGTTCTGCTGCTAATGTTTCTGATAGTTGAGTCCCCGATTATCAGAGTCTTAACCTCGGTTTTGCTCTGAGCTGAATGCCGCTGTCTGCTCGACTTTGAGCGCCTGTTGGTAGCGACATTAGTTGCTGGCTGATCCAATTCATACTCAGTCACATTTTCCTCATCCACATTCATTAACACTTTAAATCTGTTTTCAAGATGAATAGGGGGTGGCAAAACACCAGTGTTTGCAATTATTTTTATAGCCATATCTGGGGAAGAGGATGCTACTGCAGCAATGTTAGATACTCGTGACAATCTGATGTCTCGAGTGCCTTTGGGTCTCGCTCCCTGTTTGTGCCACCGATGAATCTGTCGGTCAGCTTCGACATGTTCCTTTACACTTGGTATAAACTGTTGAGACCTGCTAGATTTACGAGACTCACCAGCCGTATGCTGAGGTGGTCCATGATGACGATCTGCTGATTGTTCTGCCTGTTTTGGAAGTCCAGCAAGTAACTTTGTTTCAAGAACTGCAATCCTTTGTAAAAGTGTTTGGCAGGTCATGCAGCAGGTAGATTCCACAAAAGGCATTTTCTTTCTCGTCTGTTTGAAGTAGGCAGCTGTGTTTTCTCGTCTCTGGAATGTAAGCTGCTGGCAGTGGGAGGAAGAAGTCCCCTTTTCATCCAATCACAAAAAGTTTTTAATTTTAGTTTTTGTGCCAAAAATGTTTTATTTAAGCACTGTGCTGATCTGCTGAGGTAGAAATCAAAGAAAAGTACAGATATAGGGAGCAAAGCAATCAAAGCGCAGAGCAGTAAGCAGGAACGTCCGAACGGTAGCAAAGCCGGAAGCGAAAAAAAAAAAAAAAAAAAAAAAACAACAGTGTCGTCAGCAAACTTGATGATGCTGGTGGAGCTGGTAGTGGCCACGCAGTCGTGGGTGTACAAAGAGTACAGCAGGGGGCTCAGAACACAACCCTGGGGGGCTCCAGTACTGAGAGTGATGGAGGCTGAGACATGTCCGCCCATCCTTACTGCCTGTGGTCTGCCAGTCAGAAAATTGGAGATCCACTGACACATTGATGAGCTGAGTCCCAGGTGCTCCAGCTTGGTGGTAAGTGTGGAGGGAATTATGGTATTAAATGCAGAACTGTAGTCGATGAAGAGCATTTTCACATAATTCCCCCTCCGAGAGTCCAGGTGAGTGAGAGATGTATGGAGGAGATGAGAGATTGCATCGTCCGTGGAACGGTTTGGACGATAAGCGAACTGTAGTGGGTCGAGTGTGTCTGGTAGTGAAGAAATGATGAAGTCTCTGACCAGGCGTTCAAAGCACTTCATCACTACTGAGGTGAGGGCTACAGGGCGATAGTCATTGAGGGAAGCAGGATGAGGTTTCTTTGGGACAGGAACAATGATGGATTCTTTGAAGCATGTGGGGATCACCGACTGAGATAAAGAGATGTTGAATATCTCAGTGAACACAGGTGCTAGCTGGTCTGCGCAGGCTCTGAGAATGCGGCCTGAGATGCTGTCTGGTCCTGCTGCTTTCCTGGTGTTCACTCTCTTGAAGGCTCTCCTCACGTCATGCTTGGTGATGATGAACGCGCTTCCGGTGCTGGCAGTGACTTCCTGTCTGCAGCCGTTAGCGCCGCTAGCATTAGCATCGCTAGCGTCTTTAGCTGCAGCCTCGAAGTGAGCATAGAAAGTGTTCAGCTCGTCTGCCAGAGACACGTCTGCGTTTATCATACCGGATGTTGGTGCTTTATAATCCGTTATTGTCCTTAATCCCTGCCACAGGCTCCTAGAGTCACTCTGTTGGAGTTGTGACTCTAGTTTCCTCCCGTAGCGCTGCTTCACCTCTTTCACCGCCTTCCGGACACTGTATGACGCAGCCTTGTATGGTTCCATGTCCCTCAGCGGTGCGAGATTTCAGAGCGTCGCGGATGGTTTTATCCACCCACGGCTTCTGGTTGGGAAACGTTTTAATAGTCTTTTTTTCTACGGTATCGTCCGCTAGTTTCCCGATGAATCCCACAACCGCTTCCGTAAACACGCTGACGTCATCGTCGGAGCTGTTTCTGAACATGTCCCAGTCTGCGTCATCGAGTGCGTCCTGTAACGCGGCCACCGATTGGTCCGTCCAGCGCGCGACCTCCCTCTGAACCGGAACTTCCTGTTTCAGCCTTTGTTTGTATTTTGGCATGAGGAAGATGGCGGCGTGGTCGGATTTACCAAACGGTGGACAAGATTGTGCCTTGTAGCCGTCCTTAACCGTTGTGTAGCAGTGGTCCAGTGTCCCTTCGCCCCTGGTGGGGCAGGTTATGTTCTGATAAAAGTTCGGCACTGCGCGTTTGAGGTTGGCACTATTAAAGTCCCCCGCCACAATAAGCGCAGCGTCCCGGTGTTGTGTTTGTTGTTGTGTGAGTGCCTCATGCAGCTCGCATAAGGCAGTGTCCGTGTCCGCTTGTGGTGGAATATAAACGGCGCTGATTATGACCGATGTAAAAAGGACGACACATGATGGACAGTAGTTCCAGGTTTGGTGTGCAGGAGCGTGTGAGAGGAACAACGCTCGCGCTGTTGCACCAGCTGCTGTTCACCATTAAACACACGCCGCCTCCCCTTGACTTCCCCGAGTCCCGCGTCCTGTCCATGCGGTGAACCGAGAAGAACTCGGCCGGCTGGATGGCGTGGTCCGGCACCGCTGGGTTCAGCCATGTCTCGGTGAAGCAGAGGAGATTGCAGTCCCGAATGTCTCTCTGGAACTTTATCCTGGCCCTGAGGTCATCGAGCTTGTTTTCCAGTGACTGGACGTTGGCGAGCAGGATGCTAGACAGAGGTGTGCGGTGTGCACGGGCTCTCAGCCTGTTCCTGATGCCGGCTCGTTTCCCTCGGGGCCGCCGCTTCGTGTCGCGTCCTTTGTTGTCCCTCAGGATCTCATCTGAAAGAGGGCTGTGAGGAGTTCGTCCTGACACCTTTCTTGGGAGTCTTTCCCTTTCCTGAGGCACACCCTTTCGGCAAAGGTGAGCACGGTTTTGTGGGTAAGGGGAAGACAGGCACAGATGGGCAGCTCACAAAAAGATTAGTGGGATTCAAATTAAAATAGATTTTCTTAGTAATTTGTTGGTTAGATGCTGATGTTGCTATTTCAGCATGATATGGAGGAGGGAGAACGGGCGGCTTGAATTTAGTTTCGGTTGTGACCTTTGAAATCTTTTTCTTCTGTATTTTAGTTTCTTTTACATCTAAATATTTATTCCAAATAGCTTTCATTTCTACCCATTTTATAAATATGAATTAACCCGCGACAGAAAGAACCAATATCTTCAACAAACAACACACAATACAACAAAAAGAACAACAAAAGAGCTCAACAAAGACAATAACAATGAGCAGGCAACAGAATACAGCTTCCACATTATGCTTCAGTTCAAGGAACTGTTCAGAAGCGAGTGCGCGCTAAACAGGCGTAAAAGCCCCTAGACAATCCTCCCCCGTACTGTATATGACCCAGATACCAAAAACCAGTGAGCGTGCTTGCTCTATCCTTATAGAGAAAAATAAAAAAGCAGCACTCACCTGATTAGAGGTATCCCAGACAAAGCCCCCAAATTGTAGGGATTTCTTGAATTTTGGTAGACCTCCTTTTGTCTACTCAGTGCTCAGCTCAGCCTGTATTCTGTCTGTCCCGCCTGGATCCAGGGAACCCCTCAATGATACACACAAGTCAGTGCTCAGTGAGACGTTCAAAGTTTATTGTGGGAGACAGTATATACTGTATACGCACACACACAAAGAACCAAAGAAAAGGTGGATGCAGAAGTGTTTACATCTGGTCTGGGATGTTTTTAAAATATAAGGTGAAGAAGAACATAAATTTAGGAGTAGCTCTGCATTTACGAGCGTTCAACAGTTTTACGACCTTAAACATAAACTACGATAGAATGTGCAGCTCGTGTCGTGAGAAAAGGAAGAAAAACACTTTGTTCTCACATGCACAAAATATCATGAAACACACTTAAAGTCAAATATTTCTTACAGCGACAACAAGGCTATATCACTGTATATATACTGCACCCTCTGGAGCACAGGAATATCCACCAATGCCGTAAGTGCATGATATCTTTTGTCTCTGCTCTTGGATCCTCCCTTTCACCTTTCTGCTGCTATATTCAGGTCCGTGACAAGCCACCTGTTTGGTAAAAAGAAAATGCAAACAAGCAGGCAAGACACAGACAGCTCATTACTATTTCATGGAAAACAGACTGATGATGTCTTCTTTCCTCCACTTGGCTTGGTCCAAGTTGAGAGTATGCTGTTTTGTCTATGGAATGCCCTCAGTATCTTTCAGTGACTGATAGAGAGGATGTTTGATGGTCAGCATTGCAACTACCACTATTGTATTTGAATGACATGTTTTCCTTACATGAGCACCTCAGACATGTGAGGCTTTGGGCCAATGTCAGCAAATGAGATTGAAAACAATGCTAGAGAAATGCCATGTTTTAAATGGCATCTACAATATCTGGGACATATTATGTCTTTAGCAGATGTGGCAACGGATGCTGTCCCATGGCCATTGCTCAGGAAGAGGAGACAGAGTAAATGTTTCTGCAGGTTAAAGAGAAATTTTGGTGGTTAGGTTTACATAGAATAGGAAGGGCTATGGTGAAGGATACCAGGTAATGATCAGATATACGAAGAGGAATAGTAGTGATATCTGTGACTGGGGAAGGGCGGCAAAAAACGAGGTCGAGAGAATTCCTGCCTTATGTGTGGGAGGGAAGCTGTTTAGAGTTAAAGAGAAGGAGTTAAGGAGAGGGAGAAGGAAAGAGGATTGGAGTTTGTCAAATGGAAGGTTGAAATTTCCTAGAACAATGAGAGGAGTGTAAGCAAAAGGAAAAAGACTAAGAAGCATCTTTATTTCATGTAGAAAGTCTCTAGAGGGCCAGGAGGACGGTAAATACCTAAGATGTGGGGGTTAATTGGAGAGGTGACCTTAACTGCATGACATTCAAATGATTAAAAAAAAAAGAAAAACTTAGATCAGACAAGGGGATAGGCATCTCTTAGACAACTTGTACTTCCTTGGTAAACAAGAGTTCAAGTCAATTTTCTGTGCACTTTCTATCTAGATTCTTGACTAACTTTGTTTTAGGATATGCTTATTAACTGCTACAGACACCTTCATTATATGTAGCTAAGCCCTGCCCACAATTCACACCTTAAGGAAGCTTGAAACTACTCTTGATTATTACCTGAGAACAAATTGCTTTTGACCTACTTCAATCACACTGCAATCAACACTACCAAACAGCAAAAACTAGGTACAGTGTACAGTGAGAACGAATCATGTTTCAAAAACAGTACAAAAGTTAAAAACCTACCTTACCAGTGGAGAAGAATCCAATATAGAAAACTAAAGCACACTGTTTTAGTTTTATAACTTGTCTGTCTCCGGGTCACTCTATGACTGACATGTTAATGACTGGTTCTTTTGATGTTCATACAGTACTTGCATGTAATGTATGTGTTTACAGGTTGAGGAGTCGCCATATAGCACAATTGGGTGTATCTTACCAATCCTGTTTATCTCGCGGCCGACGAGAATAATAAAAAAAAACTGGTATTTATCAATTATGAGCAAGGTAAATGAAGATCTGGGCAAATTACCTTTAAATTTCACAACCAATGCAACAGTTCTTTACAAAGAAACAAGAATTTGTTTAACTAATGTACGATACATGAAACTATGTTACTTAAACAGACACACAAACAGTTTGGATGGTGAAAGTTAACAAGGTTTTTCTAGTACTGTTTACTAGACCTGAGAGTCACAAGAGCAGGCTTTTGGGTTTAGTTTATTTGTGAATCGTGCACCACTTTTCAGCAAGGGATGAAGCTTTGTTTAACTTGCGTTGTGTGAGAGTTGTTCTTGTTTGTTCGCCTTCAATGAAAGAAATCGCCTCATTGCTGAATGGTTGGTGCACTGGGTTGGGATAACTTCTTTTGGGGAATACCTAGGAAGCGTATTGGTTGCCTGGTTACCGAAGACGGCACTCTGGGACTTCTCTGGACAATTGCGCTCAAACGTTGTCGAAGTTCGAGCCCGAATTTTCTTTGCGTGTCAAAGTGAGCAGAGTTTCCAATTAATTGGTGGCGCATGTCAGAATCAAGGCTCAGGTGTCAGGTTTAGAGCAGAGATAGAGAGGGGTTCCGAACCTGTACGAAACAGCCATTTGTCCCAATCAGAGATGGTTGTGGCTGTAGCCACGCCCCACATGGTTCCTCCTTTTCATGCATACATTAACCTATAGTGTTGTCTGTCACGTGGGGGGCCATTTCAGTGGAGATATAGTAATTTAGATAAAGTGTATTAACATGAATCTGGTTCATATGACACCAGATATGATATGAAAATTCCATACACATTAACGTTCTTTAAATACACAGAGCTTTCATTCGATACCGGTTCCTTGACATAATAGGTGCACATAGTGCTCCTGTTTAGTATGGGTATTGTATATCTGATAAGTCAGTGATACTTATCCGTTTTAAATCACAGCCTTAGTAAACTGCTACTTCTACTGCTACTACTACTACTACTACTGTTTTGCATTAAAGTTTAACATAGTTACACAGGACACATTTAGTCTTGGGACAGCTGGGGTATGTAAAATAAATAAATTGATTAACAAAAAATTTAGCTGTAATATACATGTGATAAAAATTATATTTTTATTTGTATTAAGATACATTTCAGTAATGCTTATTTATTCACTTACTGTATGTTTTTGGGCAAAAGATGAGTGGGAAATTGAGTTGTACAACTGATGAGCCAATGAGCTTCAACTAACCCACTTAGAAATGCATATAAATAAAGGCACATATGACATGTCAGTTCTTACATTCACTACAGTATAAGACATTTGTTCTTGATTCTCCTTAACCATCCAAATACTGGACAAATGGCCTATTTAATTTATATCACCATGTTTCCATTTGATGAATTTTGATTTAATAAGAGAGCAATCACAATTATTGTCATTGTGGATTTAAGTAAATTTAAATAATAATGTCTGTTAAAAATGACTCTTGGAACGTGATTAATGAATTTATTTTCACTGGATTTGACAATGTGGAAAGACCACTGACTGTTGGTGTGGTCATCCTAATATTGTACTTGCTTACTATAATTGCTAACACTGCAAACATAGGCTTTATTGTCACAGATAAGCGCCTGCACCAGCCAATGTACCTGTTTATTTGCCATTTATCAATTGTAGACATGGTCTACTGTACAAGTTCATGTCCAACTATGATTGGTATTCTTCTTGTTGGCTATAAAACTATATCCTACAGACCATGCATGATTCAGATGTTTGCCTTCCAATTTAGCGGAGCAATGGAAATCTTTGCTATTGCTGTCATGTCAATTGATCGGCTTGTTGCTATAAGCACACCTTTGCGATACAGTTCTCTTATGACAAATTTCCGATGTGTTTCAATTACCATTTTACTTTGGTTTGTACTTGCATCAGTTTTGTCTATGCTACCTGCTTCTGTTGCACCTCTACCAGTTTGTTACTCTACTGTAAAATACATGTTTTGTGATTATGCATCTGTTACAAGGGCAACTTGTGCAGACCCCGAGCCATATTTTAATAATGTATCTATTTTAACAACTTGTATAATTTTAGTAACAGTCAGTTTGATTTGTTTATCTTATATAAATATTGTTGTTGTTGTTTCAAGAATGACCTCAAACAAAGACAAGAAAAAAGCCATACATACTTGTTTAAGTCATGGTATAGTCTTAGTCTGCTACTATGTAACTAATTTAACACGAATACTTCTCACCAGGGTTGGTGTAGTTTTAACACTGCAGGAACGAAATGGATTGATGGTGGGGTCAATTATTGTTCCATCTTTAATGAATCCTTTTATATACTGCTTTAGAACAAAGGAAATCAGAAGCAAATTATTTAAAATGTTTTTAAAAGTTAACCCAGTTGCACAAAGAAAGCAGTGGGTTTAGTTGGATATAACTTTTAATTCGACATTATAGCTTTAAGACTTTATTCGACTTTACTACTTTCATAGCTACAAGTCAGTTTACATGATTCCATCAAGTCTGTAACCCACTAACACCAAAATGTTTTGATAACAGTTGCTATTAGACCTACAGATTTTTTTTTTTTTGTGCATATTTTTTTTTTTTAGACAGGAAGGGATTTCCATTTTTTATTTTAATTTTATATAGTTTAAAATTAAGAAAATAATTAAAAAAAGGCTTACAGGAACAATAAAAATGTTATTTGAGTAAATGGCCAAATATTTTATTTTAATTAATAAATAGCAACCAGGAAAACTCAGCATTTTACAGATGTGGCCATTAAGAATGCTCGTGTTTTCTCGCGAGATGCCGCAATTTGGCGTGCCACGACTTGCCGCAAGCAACATTTGGGAATTTAAATAAATGTGTTGTGCTTTACTGAATATCTGCCAGATAGCACATGGAAGGATTTTATCTAAAAGCCAGACCGAGTACAACTAAAAATTGTGTATAATTAGTTAGCCTAAAACAATATTGTTTCCAATGCTGAAGCAAACATGCATTTTATTTTGTTTTACAATAGATCTTTCATAATGAATGTGCTTTATATTATTTTTATAATGATGAAATGAGATGCCCAAATTCATGCTTTGAAATTAATAGAAAGTTTCTTATATAGTTTTTGTAATGTTTTAACAGGGACAAAACAATAAAAGACATGGCAATGCCTTGGTTTAAATGGTCTTACAGTTAATTTAATTTCCTGATAGTAGGTTATCTGATAGTGTCAACTATGCGAATGTCCTGATTCATGATATGCCAACATATCTTATTAAAAAAGGTAAAAATGTGTCGCATATAATTTTTAAGCTTTTTGTAATAATCATCATCATGTTTTTTTGCTGTGTGTCTCCAGCATTTAACAAAAATTTCATCCATTATTTGACCACGGCTGGAAATAATAACTGGAATGTGATTGTGAATTAATGACTGAAATAAAGCTGTTCGTTGCCTTGCGGAAACCCGCGGCTCATATTTTCACTTTACAAAAGGCAGTGTTTTAATCAAAAGGCTGATAAACGCGTTGTACAGTATATACAACGCGACAGCGCGCTCAGTTACTGTAATCCCTGTTCTCACTTTTGATGTAGGTCTGATGTAGCTGTTCCCTCTGTTGCGGTCTGGGAAGCGATTCCGCTCCCTGAAGACCAATACAGAGAGATTTAGGAGGAGCTTCTTCCCGCAGGCCACAAGGTCTCTCAACCACAACACAATACAGCACTTATATCATATCTTTTACATCCAACAGTGGGCATTCATGGACAGTATGGACACATTCATGCACAACTTTTGCACCATTTACTTATACTTCCATTATGGACCACTGCACAAATCACTTTAATAATAAGACACTTAAGAAGTCAGTCACTTTATGCATATTTGCACACCTCAGCCATTTTTTTAATTACTTATGGACAAATTTCTATTTTCTTCTTTCATATTTCTATATTATATATATTTTGTTTTTATTTGTACAGTATATTTTTATTTTTATTTTATTTTAGGTAGCACAGTATTTTTTTACTTTTACTAGTTAATTTCATTTTTCTGCAATATTTCTTTTACTGCAATATGTCTTTATTTTTACTTGTACAGTATATTTTACCAGTTAACTTTATTTTCTACCGTATTACCTTTTATTTATATTTATTCTTATGTTTAAGTTTTTATTTTAAGGTCACTGGTAGTCGAAAAAGCATTTCACTGCATATCGTACTGTGTATGACTGTGTACGTGACAAATAAATTTTGAATTTGAATTTGTGTAGTTATCAAACCGGTTTCGCGGATCGGGGAATTGGCAAAATTTAGGGGCTTAAAACAAACAAGACCGAGCAGACGTCTGTGCCTAAAATGTATTTCACCAGCAAAACATAGAATAAATAGAAATAAAATGTTTAATGTTACCAATCAAATCAGACTCCATAATTACTTTTTTTATTCACAAAAAAAGTAATTCACAAATTTACTGAATATATTATGTTTGTATGTGAATATATTATATAAGTATATGTTTGTGCTGCGTGTCTCATATGTGACATTCATATGAAATGCAATTCTTGATAATTCTTGATAAGTATTTGTGGGCATATATGTAATATTGCGGCTCGCGCGAGGGGCAGAGCCGTGCATAAACTGGCAAAGGCGCGGCCATTTATACACGTAGTTGCCAGGCAACACCGCTGTCAGGCAATCAGCCTGCATGAGCCGCACCTGGCAGCATGTTCATATAAAGGGTCATGATACCGCGACACTTCTTGTGATCATTAGGTCGCACCGGTAAAAGTTGTCAGGGCCAATAACAAAGCGCGCTGAAAAAGACACAGGCAAAATCCAAGCCTGCTGAAGGAGACACAGACAAAGCCCAAGCCTCTGTCTGTCTAGGACACCAGAGAGAGAGCGAGAGAGAGAAAGTGAGGGAAAGCGACAGGCATCAGTTTAGCACGCGCTCTCAAGTTAAAGTGCACAAAGCACAAACTCTATTCTCTCTGTACGTGCATGTTATTCACAAGTTCTGACGTGTGTCCCTTTTGTTACACAATGTCACTCACGACTCCAGATGTTTCGTTGATTTCTTGAAATATGGCCCTTACATTTCCAGCCCTAAATGGGCAGGCAGGGAGACTGACAATTACACACATTTTTTTTTTTTTTTTTTACCATAGGGCCACAAGACTTTACTATTAGATTAAAATTTTAATTAACTTTCTTAACTCTTTACACTTTTCACATTTCTTAGCGGTTTACCTTAAGGTGTTCATATCGTTGCGCACCAAATGAAAGGAACATAACTGCTTTATAAGGTGATTAACAGTCCATTTCACATATGAGGCACAGCTTATCGATGGGTCTTTCTAGGGTACTGGTTTTAGTTTTAACCAGCACATGTCTCACAAGTCCTTTTTTATCAGGAAATTTGGAGAAGACTCGTCAATTATTAGAACTACGTCTCCAATCATGAGGTTTTTTTTTCTCACTTGAGACCATTTTTGGCGCTTCTGAAGCAAGGGCAATTATTCACGTACCCATCGCTTCCAGAATAAATCAGCATTTATTATGAGTGCGACTTACATAAATGTCCTCCTTTTTGAAAAGTTCAGGGGGCAAGTTTGGCTGTTTTTTCATCAGCAGCAGGTGGTTAGGTGTCAGGGGCTCCAGGTCTGTGGGATTGTCTGTAGCAGTGTTAAGGGGACGGTCTTTCATTATAGCTTCCACCTCACACAGGAATGTATGCAAGCTCTCATCGTTTAGTGTTTGTTCTTTTAGTACGGACCTCAAGATTTTTTTAACTGATCTTATCTGCGGTTTTCTTCTGCTGTTTTCCTAAGGGCGAAGTTAGCTACACTTGGAGATGATTTTGCACCAAACAACTGAACGACCATTTTATACTCGACCAAGTCCTGACTCACGTCTCCATTCGGCCACCATAGGCAACGCAACAAGTCTGTGTTCTTATCCGGAACTCTAACCTGATAGTACATGGCTTCCACATCTGCCATCATGGCAACTTCCTCTTGTCTAAAGCGTGTGAGCACTCCAATGAGTGAGTTTGTCAGGTCGGGTGCCTGCAGAAGCTTGCTATTTAATGATACTCCCTGATAGCTGGCAGCACAGTCGAAGACTACCCTTAGCTTTTTGTCTTTTGAGGATGGTATACACCATGGTGAGGTATATACCATACTTGCCCGTCTTGTCGACTTAGGTGAGGTGTAGGGACCTTGACTGCATGACCCTTTTCAAACATGTTGTTTGAATATGAAGTTTGAATACTCTTCGTGAAAGGAGTGGTTATTCTTAAACTTCCTTTTGAGGTTCAGTGCGCACTGCATGGCTGCACTTCGGTTATTGGGCATTTGAATAGCTGCCTTTTTAAATGGGAGGCCGATGTAGAAGTGATTATCTGTAAACTGCAGAGAGTTAGTTACAGAGTCTAAAAACTGATAGTCCTCTTGTGACAACTCGGCTTTGTCATCACAATTCCGTTCAGGAAAGTCATGGTTGTACTGTTGTATCAGCATTTGTTCTACACTTTCGATGGAGACTCTGTTGACTGCATTGTGGTCTACTGTCTTTACGGCCCATTTTGCCTGCTGTTAATTACTCGCCATGGTTCTAGGAGCCTATGCTCTTTGTTACCTATGAGAATTTCAACTCTAGCATTATTCTGAGGCAATTTTACTTCGCTGAGGTATGGCCACTTATCAATGTCGTGCTGTTGTGGAATGTTTTCCACTGAGACTGGGATGCTCTTTTGTGTGAACACTTGGGGGGTGCAACAAAAGTGTTTTCTTCCAGACTACTAACCTCTATGACAGTAAGCACTGAACTTTCTACTTGTTTCCTCGCGTTCATGGTGCTTAACATGATGTCGATTCTTTTACCTTGTACGTTTAATCGCCTTGCTAAGGACTCTGTACAAAAGGTAGCAGAGCTGCCTGGGTCCATAAAGGCGTACGCTTCTACTGTCTTATTACCTTTCTTGGACTTTGTATTCTCTCCATAGTACCTGTTAAAATAGTCATCTCCAGCCACAGTGCATGCGCTTGTTTCATGACTCACTGTAACAGGCAGTGTTTTAACTGGTTTAGTTGCGTCAGCTTTTACGATTGCTTGAGCTGTGTCTTGTGCTGCAATGTGTAGCATGCGGGGATGTCTCTTTGAGCACAACTGACATGTAATTTTCTTTGTGCAGTCTTTGCTTAAGTGTCCTTTTACTAAACATCTAAAGCAAAATCCATTCCTTTTCAAAAAGTCCAATTTGTCGTTGTATGTCTCATCGTTAAACTGGTAGCATTCATCTAGGGTATGGTCTTTTGCACAGAATGCACAAGGTTTAGTGAAGGCACTAATAACTAATGCACTGCTACTCTTTGCTGATGCACCACTACTCTTTGCTGATGCACCACTACTCTTTGCTGATGCACCACTACTCTTTACTGTAATCGAGTCTGTATGATTTTTACCAACCTGTTTCACGCCGGTTGCAAAGCTGCTACCCCTTTTTCCTTCCATTTGTTTGCTTGAGCCCTGGAGGAGGTTTGTTGCAGTGTTTTTTATTGCTAGTTGAAACGTTCAGGTCGCCAAAAAGTGGGTTGGACATGACCGTTGCTTCTTGCTCTACGAACTCCATCAACTGCACAAACTTGGCTCTTGTTTGAGTGCGCCTTTCATGCTTGTATGCGTGGTTCCTCCATCTTTCACGCAGTTTGTAGGGCAGTTTTGAGACGATGGTCCTCAAGTTGGTGGCATTATCTAACTCATCCATGTAGTCGATGCTTGACATAGTATTGTGACAGTTTATCAGGAACAGGGAGAAAGTGGTCAGCGACTTTCCGTCCTCTGACTTTATTTCCGGCCAGTTGAATGCCTTTTGCATCAGCGTTGTAGCGATTATTTGTCTATTTCCAAACTTATCATGTAACAATCTCATGGCTTCTGCATAACCGTGATGTTCTGGCATAAGCTGGCTGCTTCTCACGAAGTCATTAGGCTGTCCTATGGTGTACTGCTCAAGATAGTACAGCCTATCCGCATTGCTATCAGTTTTGGTTTCAATGACATGTTTAAAGGCTCTTACAAAGGACGTGAACTTACGAGGGTCACCATCGAACAGAGAAACTTTGCTTTAAATAAAGTCATTTAGCAGCCCTTCATCTTTGCGGCGCTTGGCTTTAACGTCATGCAAATTACAAGCATTGTCCATAAGCACCTCTAGTTTGTTGTATAATACAGTCAACTGACTCCACTTGCCTTCTCTGGCGTTCTTCAGTTCATGAAGCTTGCCTGGAGAATCATTTTTGTCAAGCACCATCACCTGCTTAGATTCGACGATAGCGACGTTGTCCTCGCCGTGTGACATGGTGAAGTTTAAAGCAGATTAAAGTTACAACAACTCATTTTACTGTATTCTTTTTAGCTTACTGTCTCACGGTCAAAAACTTGTGTTCTTCACACCTTTCTGTATCCTTCCGTGTCTTAACAACAACTGAACAACTAACGTGCGCGATAGACATGCAGCTACATAACTGTGAGATGATGTCACAGAACAACTCATGAAATGATGTCACAATACAAATTCTAAGTATGATGCTTAATGCTTAACCAGGGTAAATATGGCCCTTACACTCTCTCTTCCTATAAATCCTCGGTAAGGGCATAAGCCCGAGAGGATCTTTTAGTTTTTTGTTTCCAGAATCCTGTCCCTTCTCGTGTAGTCGCGTTTAGGTTTCACTGTTTTCCATATACATAAAACGCACAGACAACGTTCCAGGAGTGATACTAAATAAGGAAAATACACAATTTTGTTTCAATACAGTTTAATTAAATATAAAATATAGCAGACAGTATATAGCAAATGGTCACTGGAATTACTGGAATGTGATTGTGAATTTATGACTGAAATAAAGCTGTTCATTGGCATACATGGGCTTGTACTTACACTTTACAAAGGGCAACGTTTTTTATCAAAAGGCTGATAAATGTTAAATAACTTAAACGGCTGAATGAAGTTAAATATACACAATAAATTAATAATTGCGTTTGCTTTACATATGAGCACTCATGTGTAAATAGCTTTTTTATTGTATATACTACCATATCATATATTTGCGTTTATTACTGTTTTATTTATATTTTACATTACATGCAGTTTGTAATTTACTTGCAATGTATTTTGAAAATGTAACCTACGTATCTACAGTATAAGCATATTTAACAATTTCAGCACTGAATGGGAAATTTGGTTTAGATAAAGTTCTTACTTGATATAATTTTATTATTTAATTAATTATTTTATTATAAATATGATTCTTATTCTTTATATTCTTGTTGAGAATAGTCTTTTAAAGCAAACATTGTGTCAGAAAATTCTGCGGAATCTTTTCTCACCTTTCATTCACAATAGATGTAAATTTATCAAGCTTTGTGCGCTGTTGGCAAATACTGTAGGGGGTTTTTAGATGACTTAAGACAGAGGGCATCTCTGCCTAAATTTTATTTCCTTAGGAAAACATAAAATAGATTAAAAAATAATAATTATGATTAATGATAGCACGCGTTTATCATCCTTTTGATCAAAACGTTGCCTCTTGTCAAGTGAAAGTGCGAGCCGCAGGTTTATACACACATATCAATGAATGAATTTTTGATGAATTTTAAAGCATCTTTTTATGCCTAAATATTTATTTTTATTTATGGCGAGGTGTATTACGAAGTAAAGGCCTGTTGTTCAATTGTTCCCTGCATGGTGTATCTGCACGGAGAGATGTGTGTACACAGGGAGTTTTGTGTGTGGCCGCGCGTGCGTCTCATACTGTAGGTGTGTATGCACGGAGAGTTTGTGTGTGTTCGTGACGTTATCTTCTCCTTCAAACGTGCTTCCAACCAACCAACCAACCCTGACCTCCAAACTCAGAAGGCTACGTGTTTTAACCGATAACTGCTTCTTTGATCTGCTGGTTACAGCGAGGCGCCGACTGTTGATTAGTGTAAAGTAGCCTGTAAATGCCAAAATAAAAATCATTTAATACCTTTAGCACACCACTGACATGTACAGACTGTTTAATGTTGTTGCAAGAAAAATACATACCGTTTTTTTTTTTTTTTACGAGCCGGGTGTTCACAATTGTTTTGGGGCTGTGGGGCAATTTGTTCTCTTTTCCAGAACACTGTACAGACAATAAAGAATTAGGATAAAAGTACAATGAAATCTGAATGTCAAAGTCTGTGGAAAAATCGGTAACTGAATAACTACTATATATTATTAAAAGGTTTACTTACCCTTTGTTTTTTGCCCGCACAAACTGCAACACTCTTCGTGGAATAAAATGACTTTGCCTCCATGTCTGTTGCTACTTATATCTGTAGGAACTGCAAATGCCTACAATTGTTTTGTTTAATTTCTTTTATATATTTTTTTAAAGCATACCCTATTTATATCCCTATTTTTATCCCAATTACTACGAGTGCACACGTAGGGTGACGGATATTTCTATACTTGTTTGTTTGTTTGTTTACATTTTCTTTGCTGTTGAAAAGCTCTGTCCGCAGACTTCATTCGGCTAACGATTATTAAATATTGATAATAGAAGTACTGTTTGCAGATACTGAGCACTTAATAAACAGTAATTTGTCACGGGTTGTGTAATTGTTGATTACTTGCGTCTAAGTCTTTGCTGAGCACTAGCGCAGCCTAGCCTGTTAAAATGAGCCACTCCAAGTGTCGCTTTTATCATTCTGAGATGCATCCAACAGATGGACATAGAGAATGCCCATCCAGTTTGGGTATGATGATATGATGTTGCTTGATGATATTGAGCATCCCTGTGCAGCAGCAGTAAGCTTAATGTTTCAGGAAAGAGTGCAGAGAGCCAGCCACTCGAATGGTAACAAGAAGGATGCTACGGCTAAGGCATCCTTCGCAGATGAACATCCTTATAAGCGCAGGAGGGATTGCACCCCCAATAACTCTACGTCCTCATGTTCTGATGTACTGCAGGCTAAACGTAGGAAGACCATAATCAAAAACCTGAAAATGATACCCAATTACAAATTTTAGCAGCTTTACAAAATTTAGCTGATACATTTTTAACACATACAGCTACTGGGAGTGCACAACCTCCTTGAGTGATGAGCAATTACACCGGGAGGGGTCAGATGATTCAGTAGATGTTATTTCGCTGCATTACTTACTTTATGGCAGCGGGGGAAACGCTAAAGAGGATGATGAGGATGAATCCAGGTCTGGCGCTTCCGAAGAAGATAGCCCACACTTTGACATCCTTTTTCATATTTTGAGTGCTGCAAAAATATTGGCCCTTGATACTAAAGAAGACGTTAGTGTCTCAACCCCACAGCAAGGTGTTTGGGCAAGTATTTCCCATGTCCAGCCCCCTGTGTTTATCCCTGTGGCTGATGATTATTCTCAAATGTTAAGAAAAACATGAATAATCCAATAGCAGCACACCAGTTTAATGCAGGATGCAGGCGATTTTGCCAAGATAAATTATGCTCCTGAGAGTGGCATGGGTACCATGCCTTCAGTAGAGAGAGAAATTGCAGCATTAACCTTTTTAGGACCTGACCAGGTCACAAATAACCCTAGGTGTCCAGGTAGAAAATGTCAGAAGACAGAGCGACTAATGAGCCAGGCATACAATGCAGCGACTCGGGCAGCCCAATCGGGAAATGCTCTGGCAATAGTCTTGGCAGCCCTGAGAAAAGTGATTAGCTCAGACGATCGTGATGTTGTGACTCTGGTTGATGCAGCTCTTATCACACATTTACAACTTACCAGGGATATTGGCGCGTCTATGTCTTCAGCGGTCATGGCCCGGAGGCAGATTTGGTTGGCTCAGACATCTTTGCCTGAAATCATTAGAAAAGAATTGATCAATATGCCCGTGATTCCTGTTTTTCGCTCAGATGCTCAGTCATGTTGGACACCGCCGACCTGGCAAGGTGCAGAAGGTAGTCTGTACAGCAAACATTTGGTCATATGGCATCCACTAGACTTGACCATAGAGGTGCTCAGCTCTTTCGGCCCCCACACTCCCACTGTTCAGATCATTAGCTGCATGATAGGAGACAAACTAAGGGTTACCAGCCCCATGAAAAAAGCACCAGACCATCCTACCATACTCCCCAGATTGATCAGCCTCCAGCATGGGAAGGATTCCCAAGGAGGCGCACCACCAGGGGTTCCAAACCCCGGGGAGGTCCTGCATAACTGTCTCAGAGCCACCGGAGCACGCTCCCAGCTTTGCCTGGACAGCTAGGAAAAAGTGCACATCAGATCCCTGGGTCCTAGGTATTGTCAGGAACTAATAGTGGATACAACTCTGGCGTCCTCCTCCTATTTTTTTTAGGAGTCCACATGACCATAGTCAAGGACCTAATCCAGGCACAAATTTTAGCCAATGAGGTTGCAACCTTATAAAAAAATCGGCCAGATAAGCCCAGCGAACAGCCCACTGGGCATTATTTAAAATACTTCCTTGTACCAAAAAAGGATGGTGGACTTGCAATCCTGGACTTGCGGCAACTGAACCGGTTCATAAAAACACTACCGTTCAGAATGCTGACAACAAAACAAATTCTAGAGTCCATAGAGCCGGGCGAATGGTTTACTTCCATAGACCTAAAGGACGCGTACTTCCATGTACCCATCTGTCCAGATCATCACCCATTCCTTCGCTTCGCTAAATATTTAACCCAAATGCTAGGTCATATTTAACTATAATGCTGGGTTAATTCTACCACATAAATTGGTCAAATGTTCTACCAAGATGTTGGTTCATTTTAACTGGAATGTTGGGTTAATTCCACCTCACAAATAGAATTAGAAGAAATAAAAGTTATTATTATTTTTATAATAAGTTGGTAGTGAACCTGAAAAAAAAAAAACTAACCATGTCTATTAAACAGTTAAATTACTTTGATATACTGGTCTATTACAAAAAAAAAAAAAAAACTTCCAAGGTTTGCAAACCATACGTACTGTATACACAATAAACAAAATCCTATTAAATGTTCATAGAAAAAAAACATTTATTTTTGAAAAGCACAAGAGCAGATAATTAACAGCGACATCATTACTATACTAATACTCACAAGGCCAGAATGGAGTAATTGCACAAATAGGCTGAGGCAGCTTCTACAGAGTAGGATTTCTCTGTGACTTCAGAAACCTTTTTGCAGAACAAAACTATCCAGCCCTGGTCTCATTTTAACATACAAACACTATGACATTTTTTAGGTAGGCCTCGCTATTTCATAGCAACATTACAATAAGTCCTATACAGGAGCACACTGCTTTGGATAGTTAATGTAAAAAATATAAAATGCCTTGCAGCACACATCAACCGCCCCAAGTAGTGTGCATTGCTCCAGAGCCTGTCCCACCAGAATGACGAAGAATAACTTCAACCTGCTGGAGGTATTCTAAAAAGAAAGAAAGAATGAAAGAACGCAAGATGCAAGATGACCCCCGTGAGACTCCTCTGACCCCCTTTTCTTTGTTTTTGTTTTTTAAGTTAGTTTTCAGCGTTTTAAAACCGGCAAAAATCACCACTATTGAGTACATTAGGTATGAGAGAGACACTCTTGTTTCTATTGGTATACAATGTACTCACAATTCAACGTTTTTAACTCCAGAACCGAGCTGGCCGAGCGAGATCTCGAGGGAAAACGAAGGACGCGACGCGAATCGCCGGCCCCGAGAGAATCGAGCCGGCATCAAGAACAGGCTGAGAGCCCGTGCACACCGCACACCTCTGCCTAGCATCCTGCTCGCCAATGTACAGTCAGTGGAGAACAAGCTAGATGATCTCAGGGCCAGAGTAAAGTTCCAGAGAGACATTCAGGACTGCAATCTCCTCTGCTTCACCGAGACATGGCTTAACCCAGCGGTGCCGGACCGAGTTCTTCTCGGTTCACCGCATGGACAGGACACAGTACTTGGGGAAGTCAAGGGGAGGCGGCGTGTGTTTAATAGTGAACAGCAGCTAAGACATGTTCTGGAACAGCTCCAATGATGACTTCAGCGTGTTTACGGAAGCGGTTGCGGGATTTATCGGGATACTAGCGGATGATACCGTGGAGAAAAAGACTATTAGAATGTTTTCCAACCAGAAGCCGTGGGTGGATAAAACCATCCGCGACGCTCTGAGATCTCGCATCGCTGCCTACAACACGGGATTTGCGTCAGGGGACATGAAACTGTACAAGGTTGCGTCATATAACGCCCGGAAGGCGGTGAAAGAGGCGAAGCAGCGCTACGGGAGAAAACTAGAGTTACAACCCCAACAAAGTGACTCTAGGAGCCTGTGGCAGGGACTTAGGACAATTACGGACTATAAAGCAACAACATCCGGTATGATGAACGTGGTTGTGACTCTGGCAGACGAGCTCAACACATTCTATGCTCACTTCGAGGCTGCAGCTAAAGATGCTAGCGATGCTAATGCTAGTGGCGCTAACGGCTGCAGACAGGAAGACACTGCCAGCACCGGAAGCGCACTCATCATCACAGAGCATGATGTGAGGAGAGCCTTCAAGAGAGTGAACACCAGAAAAGCAGCAGGACCAGACGGCATCTCAGGTCGTATCATCAGAGCCTGCGCAGACCAGCTAGCACCTGTGTCCATCATTGTTCCGATTCCAAAAAAAACTCATCCTGCTTCTCTAAATGACTATCGCCCTGTAGCCCTAACCTCAGTAGTGATGAAGTGCTTTGAACACCTGGTCAAGGAATTCATCATGTCTTCATCACCAGACACACTGGACCCACTACAGTTCTTCTACTGATGATGCCATCTCTCATCTCCTCCACACATCACCTACTCACAGCCCTGCATTTAATACCATTCCAATTCTTTCCACACTCACCACCAAGCTGGAGCACCTGGGACTTAGCTCATCTCTGTGTCAGTGGATCTCTAATTTTCTAACTGGCAGACCACAGGCAGTAAAGATGGGCGGACATGTTTCAGTCTCCATCACTCTTAGCACTGGAGCCCCCGAGAGGTGTGTTCTGAGCCCCCTGCTGTACTCTGTACACATATGACTGTGTTGCCACTACTAGCTCCACCACCATCAAGTTTGCTGACAACACTGTCGTCAGCAACCTGGGCCTGATCTCTGATAACAACGAGACGGCCTACCTGAAGGAGATTAGGAATCTGGAGAACTGGTGCCAGAGGAACAACCTTCTTCTAAACATCAGTAAGACAAAGGAGTTGATAGTGGACTTCAGCACTAAGCAGGAGAGGAACTACCAGACCCCCGTCATGAACGAGAGCCCAGTGGAATAAGTGGACAGCTTAAAATACCTCAGTGTTCACATCATGCAGGACCTGTCATGGTCCTGTCACATCAACACCATGGTGAAAAAGGCCCGGCAGCGTCTCTACCACCTTAGATGCTTGAGAGACTTCAGACTGCCCTCCAAGGGGCTCAGGAACTTTTACTCCTGCACCATGGAGAGCATCCTGATGGGAAACATCTTAACCTGGTTCGGGAACTGCACCATTCAGGACAGATGAGCTCTATAGATGGTGGTGCGATCAGCAGAGCGCATCATCCGCACCGAGCTCCCTGACCTGCACTTGATCTACAGCAGGCGGTGCTGAACCAAGGCCAGGAAGATTGTAAAGGACCTCAGCCATCCCATCAATGGACTGTTATCTCTGTTGACGTCAGGACACAGAGAGACTGAGGAGGAGCTTCTTCCCGCAGGTGATACGGTCTCCTAATCAGTACACCACACAGTACTGACTTACAGATATGGTTTTTATACTCACTCTGGACATTCTGGACATTCACACTAGTGGCCACTGCACAACTACACTTTGTGGTCATTAGTTAAATCACTATCACAGGCCACTTTAAATAAATCACTTTGCACTGCACCTTTAAATATGTGTATTGCACAAAAGAACATTACCATTTTCTTTTTACCATTTTATCTAACTTCAATCCACAAAATGACATAAATCCTTACCTACTTTGTAGAGCTGTTTTCTTTTTGTTCTATATTTCTTTATACATTTTCTATATTGTGCATTTTTGTTGTACAGTTATTTTTTTTACATTAATTTTATATTTTATTTTAGTTAAATTGACCTTTTAATTTGATTTTTCATATTTATTTCTTATTCATAGTCTTTTATTTTAAGGTCACGAGAAGTTGTCTAAGCATTTCACTGCATAACGTACTGTATATGACTGTGTATGTGACAAATAAAATTTGAATTTAAATTGTAAACGAAAGAAAAGAAGAATTTTGTTGAATAGCAAACATCAAACTGAATAAGACTATTAATTTAATGTGGAATAGGATTAATACTAAATAAAAAAATGACAAAGCTAGGGTATAGGTAACCTGAAACAAAAACATGAAGACAGCTTCTACCAAAAATAAAACAGCAAAATAAGCATGGCTTTTAGGATAAAGCTTCTAAATATTTTTATTTTTGTTTGTCAATCTAGTTGATCTTGTGGTCTGCGTTGATTTTAAGCTAATTACCAAAAAAAAAAAAAAGAATCATAGCTGGGGTCATACTGGCACATTACAATCAACCAAATATTAATACTTTTTCCTGTAGTTGGCGCGTTGACTGATAGTTAATTTAGTCTGAGTGACAAGCAACTTTGGTTAAAGAGGGCTACCTGGTTAGCTTACATGCAATATGCAAGATCAATGTTTTGTAACACCCCAGCATTTTATTGTCTTAAGCAGTGTGATTAATAAAGTTCTAATGTTAGCAACCTAACTAAGTGCTAGCGTCATGCTGGCACTACAGTTAACAGTTTAGCGTTCATTCATCACTTCACCATCTTCATCACCCTGCAAACATTCTACAAAGAAAGCTAAAAAGCTCAGACATCTTAACCGTTTCTTTCATACACAGGTGGGGTTCTTTGGCTAACTAGCAGCTATTGTCAGCTAAATTATCATACCTCAGACCAGCCTGAAAGTTTGAGTGTAACCTTAACACGGTAACAGTAATAAATGTTACATATAGTGATAATTTTTTAGTCATATGTGACTTACTGTAGGTGAGTGAACATGTGTATGTATTTAACATCATTTTCCCTTAAATGCACGAGGAGGATGAACCATCATCAGAGCTCAAAAGAGAAGACAAAAAGCTGGCAGCCACTGAACACACCGGTGAACTTTGGGGGAGGGGCTTATCAAACTCCAACCCAGCAGCTGGGTTACACAAAAACTACCCAACTCTCTGTAAATAACCCAGAAAAATGACCCAACATAGGCAACCCAGCATTTGGTTGGAAAAAACAACCCAGCATTTTTTTAGTGTGTACTAGTAAGTTGTGTGCTAAGTCAAAAGTCATGGAAGATGGCGGACTAGTGTGAACTTCATTCAGTTCTACTCATTTTAGCTGATCAGATGGAGATAGATAATTTACCAGTAGACACTGTACTGCCACCTACTGCATAGAATACATATTGCACCATTAGATCTAAATCAATACTTCATGCGCTGATACTTATGTCTGAATAAAGAAGCAATCAATCACACAGCTGGCTCCCCCCTATTGCTCTGGATTGACAGACTGACTCATTCTGCTGAAAAGTCGCATTATAAAATAAATAAGCCATCGTGAAAAACTGGATTTTAAAATAAAAACAGCTGTAATTTAATTCAATTAAATGCCTCTGCAATAATCTCTGTTATTGGGAAAAATAATGACCATGAAGTATTATTTCATAATAATAAGTAAATTTATATAGCAGAGTGCAATATATTTCACATTAATATGCTTTTTTAAAAATATGTTCCATTATTTCACAATATCATTCTCATATTACGTATATATGTCTTATTTATTCACAGAGTTATTTATTTCATCATGTCCTATTTATTTATTTAATTATCACTTTGGAGTTCCATAGTATTTATCTCGTGTTTTTGTGCTATTGACATTGATTTGTGCAAATGTCATTGATGAAAGCGCGGTCCTTTATGATGATGTCCCAGATCTAAGAGACGCTTGCAGGCTATCTCTCTTCTGGGAGCTCACCTCCGGGGAAAAATCCACACTCCCCACCAAGCGTGTAGACTAACATCTTCATTGGTGGGAAAAGATTTTTCAGACAGCGGGTCAGGCTGGTGCTGTCATGCACACAATGGCTTTGCAGGTATCCCAGACTGACCTACTGAGAGCTGAGCACTGGCAGGAGGCCATGGTTCAGTCCTGACTGATGGGGTTGTGGAAAACACCCTTAGTTGCTGGCTTATTCGCGGGCCTGATCAGTCTTAGACTCTTAGACGAGTCGAGTGAGAGATGCTAGCGTCCTAGCCTGTGAGGGGCGTGGCACACTTCGCCTCTAGTGAGTAGAGCCCATTCGACCAGGAAGCTTGCCTTATCAGTTCCTCCGGCTAGAGGTTGCCTTTTCTGCAAGACATTCGTGTAAAAGTTAGTGTACGTACTACCTTTCAAAATGTCTTTTGTGTACAAATATAATAAAAATCTTAGTTTTAGGCAACAACACATACAACTTTTTCACCATGCCATTATTAATTAAACAAAAATGAAGCCAAGGAAAATGCTACAATATTAAATAAGAATCTAGGATTGTCTAGAAGTGGCAAGATAAGCTGACCAACCAGCACTAAGAGTTTTTTTATAGTTCAAATTTGTCTCTTTCCATGCTGTTTAAAATACTTTCAATTTAGTTTATCATCATTGACCTTCTAGTTTTTAGGCATTCTGTTTTAAGGCCTGTATGTAATTGTTATATCCAGCAGCAAGTTTTTGCCTCTCTAGTTATTTTACCTTTAGCCTGAAGCTACTGTACATTATCTAGAGTATAATAGAATGTTGATTTTTTAAAGTTGCCTGATTGAATTCCATGGAGTCCAACTATATCAAACTCCTGATCAGTAATAGTTTCATTAACAATAAGCACTTTGATATGAGAGATATAATATTTAACATATTTAACAATCTTTAGATTGTGTTGCCAGTGTATTTGGTAACTCACTTGCCTGGAGGCTTACCATTTAGGTGTTGTGTATGGTCTATAAAAAGTCTGCGGAATCCCAGACCAGTAAGTAAATCCTTTTTGCAATAGTCACTTACTATCCAATGCTGCGGATTCCACGAGTTTAAGAAAGATCTCACCAAGAAGGAAATAGCGTGCCAGACACCCTCTGTCTTTAATTCGTCTCCTGCTCCATGCCATGCGTCTTACCTGCTCCGCACATCATTCTGCAATTCCGAGCACTGATACCTGCACCGAGCTACGCCAAGTGGACCTACAGCCCTGCCCTAGGCACCCCCACAGAAGCACTGAACCTTCAGAAAGCACACCTGAGTACATCTTGCATTATTTGAACTATACTTGGTGACACATTCATGAGTAAACAGGGGGCTGTGAACACATTCCTGTGGAGCTCCTGTGTTCAGAAACAGTGTGGCCAAGATGCCATTACCCACGGTCTGTTTAACAGATGCTATTACCCATGCTCGTTTCAACAGATTTTCTATGATCCAGTTGCATAGATGAGTGGTCAATCCTTGGTCCTTGAGATAACTGATGAGTTTAGCTAGAATTATGGTGTCAAAGGAAAAGCTGTATTTAATGAACAGCATTCTCATACATGTTTTTTTTTTTTTTATATCCAGGTGTATAAGAGCACTGTGCAAGATCAGAGCAGTGGCATCCATCTGTTTCTGCAATATGCAAAGTCGGGAGGGTCTATCATTCAATTCAATTTTTTATTAAATTTTATTTGTATAATGCTTTTAACAATTGTCATTGTCGCAAAGCACAATCAAAAAATAATTTAAGTCTATATGGAATGTAAGTCTGCATGAATTAAGATAAGCAGATCGTCCCTGGTAAGCAAGCCGCAGGTGACAGTGGCAAGGAAAAATTCCCTGAGATGGTAATAGAAAGAAACGTTAAGAGGAACCTCAAGTCCTGAGAGAAACAGCCGTCAACACCAGCTGAGGCCAGAACTGTTTTTATGGTAGAGTGAAACCATCCCCAGACACCAGATGCATCCCAAAAAAACACACGGGGCATCTATGCAACGAGATCTCCAACCAGAAGCGGGGCACCAGGATGGGTCAGGCAATTCCGGAGGGCAGAGAGAGTCTGGATTACTGGCAGGTCAGGAACAACATGTGTGGCTAGACAGAGAGAGGGAAGAGAGAGGGGGAGATAGGGAAGAGAGAGAAGAGGGGAGAGAGAACAGAAGAGGGGAGAGCAGAAAAGAAGAGATAACAGTTATGTATGGTCGCAGTCACATAAATGTATAATGTAGATGTACAGATGGAGCCACGCCAAATAGCCGCGGCCGTGTGAATTGCGTACGAATGGCGTACGGCTGCCCTATGCACGCCGTAATCCCCCCTCCTTTTCCTTCGAGAAAGGCGTGTCAAGATTTCACAGTAAAAACGCCCATTCAAGCCCTATTTATGCATTTACCTGGTTCCACCACTAAAAGGCGCTTCGTTCTCAAGGACACGTTAACACAAGCCAGCAATTTAGCTGCGCTGAGTTGCAATCACGTGATTTTAACAACCCACCCCCGCCGAACTGATGCTGCCAAACTGCACTAGAGATGAAGATGGCGTCTTAATGGACTATTCGCGGTAAGTGGTGATTTAATTTATAAAATTTGTTTGGGATTAGTTTACAGTTTATTTACCGGGGGGGGGGGCGGAGGTGTGGGGGGCTTCAGTACTCGGGAAGTTATAGTTTGGCTTCAGAGATGAATTAATATATACGAGTGTTATATCGCCTAAATTATTTGTATGAAAAGTGCATTAAGTAAATTCTCGGTTAATTTAATGCAGACGATAATACAGACAGACCGACACTAACAAAGGTCAATGGTTAAAGTTATCCCAGTTTATTTACATTCCAGAATTCCCCAAAACAGTATTTTACACACTCTTACGGTGTTTACTAATATCTTTTATATTTATTACAACTAGATATTCTTTAAAGTTTATTTATCTTTGTCTTCACTAAATTCTCCTGTTGTCTTTAATCGGGGCTCCGCTGTGGAGGATTGGGGTGTCAGACGGATGACGGTTGGCCTTTTGGAGCTACTGGAGGAGCCTGAACAAGCTGTTGAGGGAGCTGTAGGAGGGATGACGTCACAGTGCAACAGCTTTAGAATGATGTTTGGTCAGGTCTACTGTATGTTCTGGACATAGAATTGCAAAACGTCTGATACTTTGGGGGGGAAATAAAGAATTAAACAGTTCCCTCTTTAATATTTTTTTTAATGATATTTTAATATAAAAGAACCAGATAGAGACTGATAAGCAGCTGGTGTTATCCGGATATTTTAATGACCTTTAAGCAAAAATTAAACATGCTTTTACCTGTTTTATACAAATTATTGTTTTACCTTTGACTAGTTTTGGAAGAATAAATTTTATTTTTAAAGTCATGTGTGCGTGTTTTAATTGTTGGGGAATTTTTGGTTTAAGTAAATGTATTTTTAAATACACAAACAATTTCAATGTGCAAAAAATGTGACCCGACGTTTTAAATAGTCAAAGAGTTGGGCTAATAATAATGATAATAATTATTATTATTATTATGATCATTATTATTATTACTGGTTATAGAAACAAACGAAAACAACAGTTAAACACTTGATCATATGTATCTGTGCTAGTTTGTGTTTGTGATTATGTGACCCATAATCATTTTTCTCAGTATAAAATTTTGGGGGGGTTTTAAGAACTCCATCAAAAGAGAAACCTCAGTGGAGAATACTGACTATGATATGGTGCTAATTGCTCTGTGTGTGTGTGTGTGTGTGTGTGTGTTTTGGCGGGGGGAGGGGTACTTCAGACTTACTTGTCTGTGCTCAATAGTTTGTGTTAAACCAACGGAGAAATGCACACACACACACCTCTCATCCACAAACGCTTTAACTGTTGTCTTGTAAATCGTTGATTAAACCTATAAACACAGCTGTTCAGCATCAGTCCTAAACACAAGCGCAGGGTCTGTTTTTGTCCTTAATTAAAAGACATCAAGATGTTAATAATTTACACAATGAGAACATGTTGTTTATGTTTAATGTTTATTTTGCGGGAAAAGGTAATAAGCAATATTTAAAATAAAACAAACCAGGAAGTAAGTGTTTCATACATTAAAGTGCTGTGTATAACAAAGTGCCCCAACAGACATAGCAACAGTATACAGAGTGTGTGCACTGTGGGGGATTAGAAGGTGAACGAAGATAATCATTTACAAGACACAAGACGTTCAGAGGTTTGTAATGCCCTAAAACGCCCCCTGCCCCTAAGCTGTTCTCTTCATCTCAGCTTAATTTCATCTCATGAAATAATAGTAAGTTTTGGAAAGTCTGAGTTCATCTCCCCAGCCAGTGTTGTGTATGGGCAGGGTAGCATCATGGCAGGATTGGTGTCATTTTTATTATCTTTTTAGCCGTGCTGCGTAAGAGAAGAGTAGTGACAAATTCATTACTTTCGTTACTAGACTATTTTGTTTGCAAGTGAAATACATCGATACGTTAATAATTTACACCACGATAACATTACTGCAAAAGGATCTAGAGACGTGACTTTGAGACGTTCACAGTATATTCGAACCATAGACAGTGTTTATTTTGCAGAACATTACAAAACAGCCATGTCCAATAAAACAGTGCATCTTTAATTAGCCACATTGGTTTCAGGTTAAAAGTAAAATTAACGAACTTGACCCTGACAATAATAGTCGATTGTTTTTATATTTATGTTATATATATATATATATTTTTTTAATGTTCAAATTAACGTTTCAGAGTAGCCTATATAATTTGTCTTGTCATCTGTTTGCAGCGTTGGCTGATTTTGTGATTGAGACCCATGGGTTACATTGAAATATTTTTATTAGTAGTAGTAAGCCAGGCTTTAGTAACCTTGGACAAATCACAATATAAGCCCTCTCTCGCGCATGCGCTCTCTCTCACTCTCTCTCTCTCTCTCTCACTCACACACACACACACACACACACACACACACACACACACACACACACACACAAACAAATAAAACATGAAATCACGTAAAACCAAATAAAACTATGGCAAAAAATATAAGCAGTACAAATTACAGTAGTATCCTGTAGGTGATCCTGCGATAACAGGCGCTGACCCTCTGGAACTGTTTAGTTCTGTTAGTATTGTGTTCAGGTGTGAATGTTTATGGGGATTTAGTCCGTCTCTCCCGCCGCATCTATTTACCGTAGTGATAAGTGATTAATGTCCCATCAGATCTTTGATGGGGGACGTTATACTGGTTAAATGACTAAAAACATACTGATCCGTATTGGCAGATATTTGTTCTAGATATTATGCGTTATTAATCGATTTGTTTTGCCAATTTTTGACTATTAGCGAAAAAAAAAAACATCAGCGAAAACATCAAAAATATAACGATAACAAACTCAAGCAGAAGTTAAATTTTAAGCTTTACTTTGCAGCAAAATATTATCTACCAGTGTATTAAACGGAAATAGATAAAATACACCGTAATGTAAAATACTGTACATAGCCCGCATTTGTATTCCGTACCTACAACGACTGGTATAGATAAATTACAGATGTTACTGTGTCTTTAAGTATTATTAAGGATGTCGTGAAAAATATTGCAATAAGTAGTTTTATTAATTAATTAATTTAATCATTAATTAAAAATAGCATAAGCATCATGGGTTGTGTATCGAGTGATTTAAATCTGTTTTATGAATCGTTTTTTATCCCTCTTTTTTACCACATCATCTATTTATGAAACTATGTTGACGTAAGTTATGTTATATATATCAAATATAGTAACCGGCTGCTTGGACACTGCAGTTAACTGAAGCAGTCAATGCTCCATCTGGCGTAATTATACAGCATTGCAACCATCTTTTTAGAAAGCGCATGGGGGCGTTTATGGGGCGGGGCATCGTTAACTACGTCATCGCGGGGGATCACATTCCGTGCACGGATCAATCATGGTCCTGTCACGGTCCTGTCATGGACCTATCATGCTCCAAGCGGCTGTTTGACGTGGCTCCCACTGTATATTTAGTATACAGGGCATGCAGAGACTCTGGCAGGACTAACTAAAACAGCATAACTAAAAGGGGAGAGCCAGAGGGAAACACAGGCATGAGGGCTCTCGCGTTTAGCGACGATATATTTCTTATCTTGGCAATATTTCTGAGGTGAAAGAATGCTTTCCTGGTAATATTATCTACTACATGTACTTTAAATGAAAGGCTGGAATCTATAATCACACCAAGGTCTTTTACTGTTGCACTCGATGGAACAGAAAGGCCATCTAAAGTTACAGTGTGATCTAAAATCTTACTTCTAGCTGAATGTGTCCTATGACTAGAACTTCTGTTTTATCAGGATTAAGCAGAAAGAAGTTAATTAGCATCCAATCTCCTATGTCCTGCACACATTGCTCAACTTTTGTAAGCTATTTTTTTTTATCTGGTTTTGCTGAGACATATAACTGTGTGTCGTCAGCATAACAATGAAAACTAATATCATGTTTACGGATTATGTTGCCTAGAGGAAGCATGTATAAGACAAAAATCAGTGGGCCTAAAACCAAACCTTGTGGAACACCAAAATCCTGACTGATACAGTTCACGTATGCTATTCCTATGTAGATATGAGCATAGCTGCTCCGCTACTATCTTTTCGAGAATCTTAGAGATGAAGGGGTGGTTTGATATTGGTAACTGGACAGCTGACAGGGGTCGAGGTCAGGTTTCTTAACAATCAGCTTAATAACTGCTAATTTAAAAAATTTTGGAACATACCCAATGCTGAGTGAGGAATTAACTATTTTCAACAGGGGTTCTGTTATTGCTGGTACTATCTGTTTAATAAAATGTGTCGGTATAGAATCTATAATACAAGTTGATAAATTTGCAGAAGAAATTAGTGAAATTAGTTTATTCTCTTCAAGGGTTGTAAAGTATTCTAGGTACTGATCTGACATAGTTAGTTTAATATCTGCATCAATTGCATTGTCCAATTTCAAAGCCTTAATTTTATGCCTGATATTTACAATTTTATTATTAAAAAAGTTCATAAAGTCCTTTCTATTGCACGATGTTGTTGTGGAGATTTCTGGAGTGGTCTTATTTCTAGTTAATTTGGCAACGGTATTAAATAAAAATCTAGGATTACTTTTTTATAAGAGTGAAGAGATACGTTGATCTAGCTACACTAAGAGCTTTTCTATAATTCAGGATGCTCTCCTTCCATGCTATTTGAAATACTAACAATTTAGTAGGGATGCACCGAAATTTCGGCCGCCGAAAATTTTCGGCCGAAATAGCATTATCGGTTTCGGCCGAAACGTAAGAAAGCGCCGAAAATAAAAGCCGAAATTGTCGCCACGCCTCTCCCATCCTCCCGTCTCGTTCGCGCTGTCATTACGCATCAAACACGGAGTATGTCGGCGGTTTGGAAGCACTTCAAAGTTTCAGATGAGGACAGCAAGTTGCAATATGCAACATTTTTTTAATACAAACAAAAAGAAAATATTTTAAACATGTTTTCTTAATGAAGCCATTTTCAGTTTCGGTATCGGTTTTCGGCCAAGTGCATCCAAAAATTTCGGTTTCGTTTTCGGCCCAGAATTTTCATTTCGGTGCATCCCTACAATTTAGTATTTAGTTTGATGCCATTTGCATTCTAAGTTCCGAACTGTCTGTTTTAAAGTACGTGTGGTCATTATACCAGGGAGCAAGTTTCTTATCTCTAATAATTTTTCTTTTAACTGGAGCTACATTATCTAAGGTATAATGGAACGTCAACTCTAAATATTCAGTCGCCCGATCGAGTTCTGTGGGGTCCAGTGATCCAATCAAAGTTGTTAACTCTGAGAGATTACTGGTAAAGCTCTGCGTGGTATTTAATGTGAATGTACGTTTAGTAAGGTAGCGTGGTGCTGCGCATACATTATCACTATAACACACTTTAATTGAGACAAGATCGTGATCTGATATAACTTGAACTGTGTGGAACTGTAAGCAAATTTCTTATGCTTACCTGGAAGATATTATTAAATCTAAAGTGTGACCCGCCTTATGAGTGGGTCCTCCTACACACTGATTTACTCCTACTCAGTCCAGTATGGACGTAAATGCTCTACGCAGAGGGTCTTTTGGATTCTTTAAATAAATATTAAAATCTCCAGCAATTAATGCTTTGTCTACAGAAACGACTAGGTTTGAGAGGAAATATGCAAATTCACAAAGAAATTCAGAATACGGCCTCGGAGGTCTGTAAATGATGATTATCGCGATCGACTGAGCTGACTTAATATTTGTAGCTACACTTGTTATGTAGGGCTGGTCTGAATACCATTTTTTGAGCTTCGAGTATTCGGTAGTGATCGACATCGAATATTCGAAGCTTCGGTGGGAGGGAGCTGAATATATAATTATCTCTAATAAAGGCAGGAATCTCTCTGTGTGTGTCTGTTTGTTGCATTTTTATGTCGAGAACCATTTATCCAACTGCTGCGGACGCAAGGGAGTGCAAAGTCACATTTTTGTGTAATATGGATACAGGCAAGTTGTCATGAACTAACCTGAGTAGACCAGAAGACGTAGCTTTAGTGGTTAGCTCTTTGTAGCATGGATGGTAAACCTAAACGCGGAGTAACACGAGTAGGTAGGATAACCACGCGATTGTTTTAAGGACCCTCTCGAATGGGGAGCAAGGGATAAACACAATTTAAACTGCGTCCTATTAACACACACAATCTGAAAGCAAACCCAAGAAAGTGAGTACTTACAAATCGGCAAAAGCATCCGAAGCGACATGGGCGAACTCAATGACTGAGCGATGTGCCACACCATCTTGTCTCCTTTTATGCCTTCTGGTTCACGACCGTATTATTTTCTGGGTCCTAGTGCTGGTTGCGGACAGAGTGTGCATGACACAAGTTTGCCACAAGGGGTAGTCATTTAAGCGCGAATGAGAACCGTTTCGCAGGGATCGATGTCATGGGTTAAATTTTTTTTTTAAATATTCGAATCTTAAAATTAAAAATCAAATGCCATCCCTCTGGTTTAATTTGTGTCCGTGTTTTTTTACGATAGTCAGATTATCATTGTAAATAATTGTGACACCTCCACCTCTACCAGTTAACCGAAGCTGGTGTATGTAGCTGTATCCAGAAGGACTAGCTTAATTTAGAGCTACATACTCATCCTGTTTAATCCAGGTTTCAGTTAAACAAAGAATATAAAATTCCTAATCCGTGATAATGTCACTAACGATAACTGCTATGGAGGTGAGAGATCTTATATTTAACAGTCCTAGCTTCAGATCAGAGGTGCCAGCTGTGCGTCCAGTGTGATCCGAGTTTGTGGTATCTATGTTAATTAAACAGACTTTGAGTCTTTGTACATTTTTGCTTAGCTCTGGGAACAGACACAGTTTTAATATGATGAACCCTGAGTGACAACTCTATGCAGCTAGCAGATGGTTGCTTTAGCCTGTCTACTCCCTGGCCTGGGCTCTGGATTGTCACCAATTAACTAGGCCTCTTCTGAGACTATGAGATATATTACAAGAAATGAGAGCAGCACCTTTCCGAGTGAAATGGACATCGTCCCGCCATAACAGGCCAGCTTTGTCGTCAAAGTTCTTCGAATTCTCTATGAAGCCCACATTGTTTTCAGAGCACCACCTGGACACCCAGCGGTTCAGCGACCATAACCTGCTGTAAGCTATGTTGCCACGTCTCATTGGGATGGAACCAGAGCATATTACTTAATCGGACATCGCCTTTGCTAATTTAAACACCTCTGTAAAGTTACCCTTACTAACCTCTGACTGACGAAGGCGTATATCATTAGCTCCAGCATGTATCACTGTCTTTGAGAACCTGTGCTGTCCTAGAGCCTTATGATTACCTGATATGTCCGATATGACACGTGAAGCGCAGAAGAGGTGTGCTCAGATGGGTGTAGCCTTAGCGTTTGCTTTGCCTGAACGAGTATGCCGCCGAGTCGTCACCCACCCGCCCCGCTGTGAGGGCTCTAATGCTGGAGTTGGGGGCTGTTTATCTCTGTCTGTGGCACCCAGACTTTCCGCTACGGGAATAACACTGCTCTCTCTAACCCTAAGACTATCTCTAAAGTCTGGATGCGCTCCTCTAACGCTGATATCTTTTCCGTCAGAGTGCTAACTAACACACAACTATCACAAATAAAATGACCACTAACTACGGAGGAAGAATGTCTTAAAATCCTGCACTCCACTCACTGGACAAGCTGAAAATTATCCATTATATCATACCTGAGTCGGAGTTTAGTTGTTCTGAGCTGAATTTCGTTTGTTGTTCTTAGACGAAGATACTCGCACGTTCTCTAAAAAGCGCAAAAAAGGGAAAAAAAGGCAAAGCCCAATAGTATGAAAAACATAACAAAAACTAGTTGCTATTAATGTTATTATTGTATAAATGGAAAAGCTATATAATTTAAACGCTGATAGAAATGCGAAACTTTCATGGCGATACAAAAACAGGAAGCTACATCACCAACAGGAAGAGAAGGAAGTCCAAGATTCAATATCATGGCCTAAAAGAAGCAATAAATGTGGGTGTTGATTAAACACTCAAACCCCTTTAAGATTGTGGCGTTTAGAGCTACAGTGTGGTAGCAAACATAAGCAGCCATATACTGCCAAGCATAACCTTAAGTTTAATGAAGTAAAAGCTGTGATCTCAGAACCCAGAACAAATTTTTGTTAAGCTGTTTTGTTTCTGTTGAGTTTTTGAAAGTGTGCTAAAAAGCACAAACTGAATATATTGTAGCGTTTTACCGCTGGAAAGGATGTTGGAGAGACGAGTGAGCTTACTTGCTGCCCAATGCAATGTGCATAAGCAGCACATTCCCACAAGAACCACATCCAATTTAGCCTAAGCATAAACCGGCGCACATTCAACATGTCACACAGACCCCCACACACAACATGGCCGAAGCCACTAACCCAGACACACTCTTCCCCAATATGAACACATAGCAATCCCTCCCGCAAAGCATGATGGTCGCCAGCCGAATCCCCGCCTATGCCACACTGCCCCCACCCGACCTGTGACCATCCCCGGTTACCATGACGAACTCCGTCTCGGAAGCGTGAAGGCGCTGGCGTTGGGAACGCCGGAGTCCTTTGGCGGGGGAGGGATGAGCGCGAACAGTGTCCTGAGGCAGTCCGGCCTCCACAGAGTTCGATGTTTCGTCGGCGTGCGGCTGGTATGGCGCAAGACGGTCCCGCTAGATGACATCAGAAAGCTGGGCAAGGACCGAACAGGGGCCCACCCAGTGGGACATAAGCTTGGCCGAGAGCCCCCTTTTCCTTCGGAGGAACACACCCATACCTGCTCTCCAGTAGCAAAATCCCCCCCCCCCGATGTGAGTGTCCACGCCCATAGGCCACCCATAGGTGCCACCACCCGAAAGTCTTGCAGTGGTGCCCGCGAGCACTGGGTGGGGCCCTTCTCCTGCTTGACAATGAGCGGATCATGGTCCAGCTGTGAAACCGGGGAAGGGACTACGGGTGACGCTCTGGGTGATGCACGCTGGCTCGGACGGCTGATCACGGCCGGAGAGCCTGGAGGACTACACGGGGAGAATGTTCGGAGTCGAGGGTTCTACGTCGCCACGGCGCTCCACTCACTTGCACTACCGACCCCGTGTTTTGCTGCCCCGGCCGACGAGATCGGTCTGCTACCGAAAGTTCCGCCCCCCCCCCCGGGTGTGTGCTACTAACCTGTCCGGCTGTGGTTTGGGTCCTAGCAATCTGGCTACCCCGAAGTTACCACGCGGAGTTCTGTTAGCCAAATTCAGCACCGCACCCCATCTCTCCAGAATGTCCAACCCCAAAATGCAGTCCTCCTCGACATTTCCCACAAAGAACTTGTGTGAATAAGTTCGCTCAGCTATTTTAACTCGGACTGTGCGACACGCCCGTACCTTTACATATCTCCCAGTAACGGTGCGGATGTCAAAGGCAGGATCATGCAGTCTGCAGACGCGCTTGCTTTGCCCCAGTAATCCACAGCGCAGCAGCGAAACAGTGGAGACAGTGTCCACGAGCGCCCGTAGTAAGTTTGTCAACTGTGTGCTGTCCCTGCACGATGTCCTACCCGTCCCGAACGGAAGTTGACTCCACCAGTTGGGGGAGCAAGAACGGTTGTGGGAGGTGGCTTCCCCTTAGCGCCCCCCGGAGTACGCTGTCCCTCAGGCCTGAGGACGTTGCAACGGTAGTCTCGAGGTCCCTTGCCTCGGCATCGCCGCAAAACCTCTGAGACTTGCTCGTTGTCTAGCTGCGACAGGTAGCCCTGTCCCTGGCTAGGTTCACCTACCGAGCGCCACTGAGCTGCGGACGGTCGCTAGGCTCTTTCGCCGTGATGTTCCGCCATTATGGGCTCAGCACGCTTGGCCTCGCACAGCGCCTCGGAAAGGGAAGCTAGTGCCGCTAACCTGATGTGCTCGCGGAGCCGCGGCGGTCGGAGTCCCCGGACAAATGCGCGACAAGCTAGCTTTTCCCGCTTGTCATGTTTGAATTCCGTATAGCACCTTGCAGACCGCCAACTCCTAGCACGCTGCCTCCTTACGGTCACCTGTGCCGAACCGGAAGTGGAGCAACTCCCATAGCTTTGCCCAGTCCTTCCGCTCATCGGTCCGGAGGTCTTCCAGCGCCCAGAGTGCGTCGCCCTCTAGCGAGAGAGCTGGGAATGATCTCAAATATGCATAGCTGCTAACCCTCCCGATTTTCCCTGGAGACTCACGTTTTTCACTAGCTAGTAATTTACTCCTCAGTTGAAATTCTCCCGAGTTTCTCCTGAGTTATAACAATATTTTACACCTTTCCCACTTTGGCAAGTATACAAATATGTCACCACTAACTGCTGCATGTAAGCTAACCAGGTAGCCCTCTTTAAAAAAAAGTTGCTTGTGACTCAGGCTGAATTAACTATTAGTTAATGCGCCAACTAGGGATGGACCAAAATTTCGGCCGCCGAAAAATTTTCGGCCGAAATAGCATTATCGGTTTCGGCCGAAACGTAAGAAAGCGCCGAAAATAAAAGCCGAAATTGTCGCCACGCCTCTCCCATCCTCCCGTCTCATTCGCGCTGTCATTACGCATCAAACACGGAGTATGTCGGCGGTTTGGAAGCACTTGGAAGCAAGTTTTGTTATTGTTAAACAGCCTTATTACTGTTATTTATCATCAATAAAAGTTTGATTGCTTAATTAATTTGTAATTTTTTTAATACACACAAAAAGAAAATATTTTAAACATGTTTTTTAATGAAGCCATTTTCGGTTTTCGGCCAAGTGCATCCAAAAATTTCGGTTTTGTTTTCGGCCCAGAATTTTCATTTCGGTGCATCCCTAGGCCAACTATGGGAAAAAGTAGCACAGCTGTACAGATAACTACTAGATGGAAGCATTAATATTTGGGTTATTGTAATGTGCTAGTATGACACCAGCTATGACAATGCATTTCCTCAGTAATTAGCTTAAAATCAATGCAGAACACAAGATTAACCAGTCTGACTTAAAAAAATAATAAAATATTTAGGAGCTTTATCGTAAAAGCCATGCTTATTTTGCCGTTTTATTTTTGGTGGTAAATGTCTCCATGTTTTTGTTTCAGGTTACCTATACCCTAGCTTTGTGTTATTGTTTTTTTATTATCAATCCAATTACACACTAAATTAATAGTTTTATTCAGTTTAATATTTGCTATACAACAAAAGTTTTACTTTCTTTTATTTCTTTTTTTTTAAGGTTGGAACCAACATGGTAAAATACCTCCAGCAGGCTGAAGTGTCAAGACCAACATCCTGACGTTGGGAGATAATGAGCAGCGCTGCTCTCAGGCATTCGTCATTCTGGTGAGACAGGCTCTGGAGCAATGCACACTACTTGGGGCGGTTAATGTGTGCTTCAAGGCATTTTATATTTTTTACAATAACTATCAAAAGCAGTGTGCTACTGTATACGACTTTTTGTAATGTTGCTATGAAGTAGCAAGGCCTACTTAAGAAGTCATAGACAGCGTTTGTATGTTAAAATGAGACCAGGGCTGTATAGTTTTTTTCTGCAGCAAAGATATCTAAAGTCACAGAGAGATCCTGCTCTGTAGAAGCTGCCTCAGCCTGCTTGTGCAATTACTCCATTCTGCCCCTGTGAGTAATTGTATAGTAATGATGTCACTGTTGATTATCTAATCTGGCTTTTAAATTTTTTTTTTTTTTATGAACATTTAATAGGATGTTGTTTATTTCATATTGCATATAGGTATGGTTTGCAAGATTTGGAAGTTTTTTTGTAATAGACCAGTATATCAAAGTATTTTAACTGTTTAATAGACATGGGTAGTTTTTTTTTTTTTACAAATTTACTGTAAAATATGAAAATAATAATAACCTATTTGTGAGGTAGAATTAACCCAACATTCCAGTTAAAATGAACCAACATCTGGGTAGAACATTTGACTAATTCATGGGGTAGAATTAACCCAGCATTATAGTTAAATATGACCTAGCATTTGGGTTGAATATTTAACCCATCTTGCTGGGTTAAAAACACATAACCCATTTTGCTGAGGTAAATTAGCCCAGCATGTAGTTGGTCCAATATTTACCCAGCAGCTGGGTTAAAAACAACCCAAACTTGTCAAGAACTAACCTGAGATGACCCGAAGACGTAGCTTTAGCGGTTAGCCCTTTGTAGCGTGAATGGTAAACCCAAACGCGGATGAACACGAGTAGGCAGGATAATCACGCTTTTAGTCTAAGGACTCTCACAAATTGGGAGTTAGGGAAAGACACAATCTAACCCGCGTCCTATAGATACACACTCGATCAGGAATTGAAACCAAAAGGGTGAGTACTCACAGTTAGGTGAAGGATTCCGACGTGGCATCGGCGAAACTCAATGACTGAGCGAGGTGCTATGGTTTGTTTACCTCTTTTATACTTCCTGGTTTGCGACCGCTTAACTTCCGGGTCCTAGTGCCGGTCGCGTTCCGAGTGTGCATGACAAAACTGGGTTGTTTTTAACTCAGTATTTTTAGGGTGTATGAAATGACTTGACATAAAGCATTGTTATAAACATGCAGCATTTGTATGTTTAAAAAACCATTAAGAGCATAGGTACTGATTGGTAGAAATGGAGAAATTGAGAAGAACAGAAACACTAAATGTTCTAAAAAAGAAAAAAAAAGGCAAGCACAATGATGCATATGTGTGAACTTTAGCTTGCATTTGAAACTTGGTTGTGACTTGGAATGTGGGGGAGCAATGCACTGCATTTACACTTATAATCTAGTATAAGTAAGTCTTGTAAGCAACATAAAAAGATTAACAATTGCAATATGTATTTGCAGGAAATAAAAGAGACCTTTTTGTCTTTATTGGACACTGCAGAGGTGATGGGTCAATCAGATGGTAGCATATTGTGTCTCTGACTGCTCTTCCATGTTATGCATCAACAGTGTGGTCAGAATCAGTATCATGATGGCTCAATGGTTGAGTAGGACATAATTCACGTTGTTCATAAAACACGTAATTCTCTAATTGTGGCAATGTGGTGTAATAATGTAATATATACTTTCATACAAATGTCTTACTTGGACATATGCCAGAAATTCTCTCTCTTTTTCTTTTGTTTTTAATGAGCCTCCTTTGTGTGATTTGATGAATATTTATAGGAGGAATAATTAGAGGAAGAATTTAGAATGTTGTTTAGATAAATAATTGATTGTGCAGAAAAAAATACTCAACACATACACGTAATTATGAGGGAGTCTGACTGTACGTGCATGTTATTCACAAGTTCTGATGTGTGTCTTTTGTTACACAGTGTCACTCACAACTTCAGACGTTTCGTTGATTTCTTTGTCTCTTGTTTATTTTCAACATTAAAGTACAACGGTTGTTACAGTTTCTTGCATAAATCCACTGTAGTCACGACAAGTCGCTTGCTGTGTTCTGTAGCTTCGTTAGATTACAGTTACTACAACTTATTTTACTGTATTCCTTTTAGCTTACTGTCTCACGGTCAAAAGCTTGTGTGCTCCACACCTTTCTGTATCCTTCCGTGTCCTAACAACAACTAACAACTAACGTGCGTTATAGTCATGAAAAACTCATGGAAAAACTCATGGTAGGTTCAAGTAAAACAGCTAGCAAGCAGGTTAGCTTTACTAAGTATGTTGACATATTAACTAACTTAGATTTAAGTTGAATTGGTCTTTAGAAATAACCTTTTATTTTGCTGGTTTGATTTCTCTGTAATTTTAAACAATAAGGCTGCAGTTTACAGGTCTGTGTCTGCCACCAAATAATATCTGGCATAAATTTACTAAATAACTACTTTTATTAGCTTTGTTCTGATAAAATCCAAGCAAATAGCTTAACAAGTGATTGTGAATTTTCTACACAGTAAAATTCCCAGTGTTGATTTACTTATTTCAGAGTTAATTTGAGCCTAGATGTACTCATAACTTTTTTTTTTTTTTGTCTGTCCACATGCCATCTCGCACATTAAGCAATGAATACTCCCCACCCTGGAAGTATATCAGGTATATTTCTGTGGCAGTTATTTAAGTGTTTGGGTTGCTAGTTCAATGCCTCATTCTCATTCACACACACTATGGGCAATTTGGGAACACCAGTTAGCCTAATCTGCATGCCTTTGGAGGAAACCGGAGTACCTGGAGGAAACCCAACCAGCATGTGGAAAACATGTAAACTTTTATGCAGACATACCCAAGGTGAGAATCGAACCTTGTGTCCGTGGTGCAAAGTGACCATGCTAATCACTAAGCCACCGTGCCACCCATATGTTCAGTGCTGGGTGTTAATTCAACACTGGGGAATTTGCTGTGCACAGCTTGAACACAAGTTAAGTTTCTGTTCACTTATGTGATAGAAAATGTAGTTTATTGTTTATTTGCTTGATAAACAAAGCCACTCACAGATCTTTTCATTATACACAACGTAAATGCTGCCTTGCATTACTTGATTAGCCTCATACAAATATTACAAGATTTTCATGATGTCAAGAATAATCCAAATATTTTTAATACATCATATGTGTAAACTAAATGGGTTATATAGACTAAATAAAGACAGTCATAAGCTGTTCAGAGTATTATGTTTTCTATGCTTTGTGTCCCTGTGAGCCTTTACGCCCTCTTTATGTAAATATTAAAAGAAAAACACAATAAAAAATTACCCCCACAATATTTTTTTGGGAGGTCTACACACTCTAGACACAATTCTCAACATTGTGTTTCTGATTTCTTTGGTTCTAAAAGAATAAATGAAAGGATTTATTAAGGATGGACCAAGAATTGTGGCAATTCTGAATCCCTGCCGCTCCTCTATTGTAAGAAATATACCTGTCCGAGTTAAAATGGTTATAATAAAAGTAGGGCCATAATAGCACACAACAACAATCAAATGACTAAAGCATGTGTTAAACACTTGTTTCTTGCTACCCTTGGAGGTCATATTGACAACAACTATAACTATCATTATGTAAGACCCACATATAAAACTGAATGTTCCAAACAGCAAAAAGAAAGTTAAAACTGCCATTAAATCAAAATATGGGTTAGGATCTACACAAGTGGCTCTGACAACAGATCCATAGTCACAAAATATGAATTTCAGTGTTGTGTAACAGAATGGTAGTGAAAGAGCTGTTCCAGGAACAACAGCAATTGTAGCAGAACCCAAAATCCATAGCAGGAAGGTGAGAATAACGGAACGAACATTTGTCAAAATTGAATGGTAGTGCAGTGGCTTGATTATGGCAAGTAATCGGTCAAAAGCCATAACAGAAATAGTAAACACCTCCATAACAAACCCTAAACCGAACACAAACATCTGAATAATGCATGGTACAAAAGATATGGTTTTAAAGCCAACTAAAAGGTTTCCTATCATTGTTGGACACGAGCATGTACAGTAGAGCATGTCTACAATTGCTAAATTGCAAATAAAAAGGTACATTGGCTGGTGTAAACGTTTATCCATGACAATAAGGAATATGTTTGTCAGGTTCCCAAGCATTACAAAAATGTATACAGAGAGTATAATGATTCCGAGAATGATTTTTTTTTCAAAATTGTCAAATCCTGTAATAACAAATTCACTGATTGTTGCTCTGGAAACATTTTGAGCCATATTTACCTTTGCTTTATATATATATATATATATATATATATATATATATATATATATATATATATATATATTATCTTAAAAAATTAATCTGGGTAGTAGTCTCTTGTTATTTAAATTTCCTGTTATTCCATAATTAAAATACAAGTATATTTTACTCTATATATAACTGTAAGTTTATTTAAATATAAATTAAATATAAAAGTATATAGTCCTTAGATTATAATGCGGCAATAATGTATAATGTGGTGTCCACTTCTTCTGCCAAAAGGATAAAAATGATCTGGGAGAACATTGCATGTTTATATACTTCTGTATGTTTGAGCTCATAAGTTAACTAAGCAGATGATGTCTCTTATGGACTCTTCCCAAAGCTCTGTGTAATAGAAAAAGTAAAAAAAAAAATCTCTACATCACAATCTTAAGGCAATAGACCATGTATCATAGCATTTCTGGACACCATATGTGCATTATTTCTATGTAAAAATAATATGATATAGGTTGTTAAATGTCAAATATACATTTTACAAGCAGAATGTAACAACATAACAAAAGGCTTCATTATCTTACTGAATGAGGTCACTTTACTGCCATGTGTAAAATATGGTTGCCCTAAAGGTTTGTTCATGGTTTGCAACAAAGTTTAGATAGGTGGTAAGTATATATATAAAAAAAAGCACAAACTATTTGCCCTTAATGCCTGCTAGTGTCATTTCATTACTAAGTAAGTGATGCACACAAACACAGCCACCCATTCAATGGTTGATCAGGTCGTCTTCTTCCACAGTGTCATGGTCCATGATGCTCGCATCCCCATTGTAGCCTAGTCTGATCTCATGTGCTAATTGGAGGCACTTTAGTGCTTATCAGGGTTAAGCATAAGCAATCTGAATGGTCATGGTTATCTAGCCTGATACACAGAAAGCTGTGATGCACTGTGTAGGGTTTCCATAATAATGACAACGTCGCATTCTTCACCAATATATGTAGGTATTTTAATGTGGACACAATGCCTAATGCATTCTTCACCATTAATATGTAGTGTTTAGCTCTGGGTCAAAGGTGTATCGAGTCTTTAACGATTCGAGTTAATTTAATTAACTGAATAAAAAAATATATAATGTACACTTTATCGACTACCCATCCAGCGTTTAGCACAACTTCGTGCATCTTACCAGTTCTGCTTATCACGTGGCTAATGATGATAACACAAAATCTAGTATTTAGGAAATCTAGGAAATCATGGCGTTGCTGATTGGTTGGGGCGCTGTTGTAGAGATGAAGTCTTTTGGGAAGGACCCTCAGTAAGGGCGTTGGTTGCCTGGTTACCGATGGCTGCACTCTAGAACTTCTCCTGAGGGTTTCTTCATTGCGGACTTTGCACGGGTTCTGGCACGAAGTCTCGTTGAGAGTTTCTGAAGAGCGGATGACGCCAGTCACGGTGGTGTGGCGCCCACAAGGTTAAAGAGGTTGTTGAAGGTTGCAAGTTGTAGTAGTGGTCGTTGTCGTTGACAACAATTCTGCTTGAGCATACAGGTTTTGACCTTTCAAAGTCAGTCCATTTCACGGTGATAGGATGCGGTTGCGGGGCTTAGCCACGCCTCACGTGGTTCCCCCTTTTGTGCATACATTAGCCCGTGTTTCAGCTGTCATCTGGGCTCATCCGGTTGGAGTTTTAATACCTTTTATAAAGTAATTTTACATTAGCTCTGTTCATGCTACCAATTTTCCGGGTTTACCAATGTGATGTGTGGCCACTGAATGAGAACTAAACCAAAGATTTCGGTAACTACACTGAGTGTAACATCTGCATAGTGACACTAAACAGCTGAACAACTTCACTTTTCTGTTTAACTCTGAGAAAAAAAAAGCTGTATTTTGTTTGTTCATATTTAGAATGCTTATAAAAGTACACGAAGTAGGCGCGCACACACACACACCTCCCCTGAGCCCTCGGTCAACATCTAATCACCGTCGATATGCAAATGAGTCAAGACGTAGCCTAACGTGGTGTCGTGTCGGATTTCAGCGGTCACGGAGAGGAAAGACTTTAAAGCAGTTGCAGCATTTTTTCAGTTACAACAAGCACAGCGATGAGTCCACATTGTTTCACTGGTTATGCCATAGTGACACTAAACAGCTGAACAACTTCACTTTTCCGTTTAACTCTGAGAAAAAAAGCTGTATTTTGTTGGTTTATATTCAGAGTAACACCTTCCAATCACCTCTCATAGTCTATTGTTAGTTTTAGTGATTTGGCAGAAACTAATTATCACTACATAAGTACCCCAACACCATTGATCATGAGTTTCAGCTGAAACTAATTTTATACATGCAACAACAAATGTAGATGCAGATTCCAAATGTATAAAGATGCTCTCTCTCTCTCTCTCTCTCTCTCTCTCTCTATATATATATATATATATATATATATATATATATATATATATATATTTGGTCTGTATCCACACTCAGTGGTCACGGAGTGAAAAGACTTTGAAGCAGTTTGTATATTAATCTAAGCTTGAACTTATCAATATTGTTTCGTTCAGGTTCCGCTATATATATATATATATATATTTTTTTTTTTATTTTTTTTTTTTATAAAATCGCTATTACTTGACCCTGGAGTTGAGTTCACAAAAAACTGAAAAGTCCTTTCTGGTAAATCAACTGCATATGTAGTTTATTTACAGCAACTAATTAAAAAATGAATATATATTGTACAGTACAAGGTAAACACGAGAAAGATTACAAAATGAAAAAAAACAGTGTCTTCTTTATAAACAGCTTATACTGTGCGTCGAGATGCTGAAATCCCTTGCTTGTTGCCCCTCAATTTTGTGCTTCCATTTCAAGTGAAGAGATATTTGACCGACAGCTTAGAACAAAAGAACTGTAGGTGTGATCACAACCCCCTCCGAACGACCGTGCCATCAATCACTGACCACCTCAGAAGTTCCCTCCAATGTACTGTATGCTGATGTTTTGCAAGTATTTTTGCAAAACTATGGCACTCTCTTGAGAGGTGGTTGGAATGTGTTTTTCATTTATTTATTCTATACAAGGGCACTATAACTACACAGACCAAACTGTTACCTTATTTTATTCTTATACTCATCGCTGTGCTTGTTGTAACTGAAAAAAACGCTGCAACTGCATCAGGGGAGGTGTGTGTGTGTATATGTGTGTGTATATGTGTGTGTGTGTGTGCGCGCGCTGCAGCCTGTGAATGAATACGCACAGCAGAGGGACAGAGACATGAGGGACATCTAATACCGTATTGTATAGTGTCCCTTTTTCAGCGGATTTCTCTGATACCGCAGATCAGTTTATCAACTTGTAATATATTAATTTTAAGAATATATTAACATGTGCAGACATTTAGTTGAGGGGGCGCTGCCCCTCTTGCCCCTGAATAGAGCCAGCCTCGATTACACACACACACACACACACACACACATATATAGTATATCATGCATCTTTATACATTTGAAATCTGCATCTACAATATAGAATTAGTTTCAGCTGAAACTCATGATCAATGGTGTTGGGGTACTTATGTAGTGATAATTAGTTTCTGCCAAATCACTAAAACTAACAATAGACTATGAGAGGTGGTTGGAAGGTGTTACTCTGAATATAAACAAACAAAATACATCTTTTTTTTCTCAGAGTTAAACGGAAAAGTGAAGTTGTTCAGCTGTTTAGTGTGACTATGTGATAACCAGTGAAACAACGTGGACTCATCGCTGTGCTTGTTGTAACTGAAAAACTGCTTCAAAGTCTTTCCACTCCGTGACCGCTGAAATCCGACACGACACCACGTTAGGCTACGTCTTGACTCATTTGCATATCGGCGGTGATTAGATGTTGACCGAGGGCTCAGGGGAGGTGTGTGTGTGTGTGTGTGTGTGTGTGTGTGTGTGCGCGCACCTACTTTGTGTACTTTCATAAACATTCTAAATATAAACAAACAAAATACAGCTTTTTTTCTCAGAGGTAAACGGAAAAGTGAAGTTTTTTAGCTGTTTAGTGTCACTATGCAGATGTTACACTCAGTGTAGTTACCGAAAATCTTTGGTTTAGTTCTCATTCAGTGGCCACACATCACTTCCACATTTCCCTCGCGTTTATAACATAAACATAAGCAGTGAAACATTCCGCAGGTTTATAATACACCGCGGCCAAGTGAACCACGTTCCCGCCGATTAGGCGCGTGGTCCTTTGCCTAGCAACACTGAACGAAACGAGGTTAATAAATTTTCTCCATACGATATAAAATTAAGTAGAGCTTTCTTTTTGTTATAGTACGAAGTCCCTAGATGGACAAAGGAGGAGAAAAAACGGCAGAAAAAAAAAGTCATGACAAATACTTTGGGTATAATGCAAAACATGACTTGTTTTTTTTTATGCCGTTTTTCTCTCTTCCTTTGTCCCCTTAGAGACTCTGTAGTACATTTTTTCAGTTGAATATGAAAATAAGATACCGCTGATTATCAATGCGGGAATGAATGGCGCATTGTCCAAGTGCAAGTTGATCTTGGAGCTAAACTATTTGCTTTGGGTGAAAGCGCCATCTAGCGATCATTGTGTGTCAGCAACAGCTTCCCATTCAAAACAATAGGCGGTCAAATGACCGCTGAACCGCGTTATTAGTAGGTGACACTGGCGCAGCGCTTCTAGTGTTAAATAAGCTAGCGCACCAGGTTCTGCTTTGGGCACAGGACAAGTTCCTGTCCCTCAGGGTGATTTACATTCCAGGGCATATGAATGTGGAAGCAGATGTACTGTCCAGTCGAGCTGTGACACACAGGGAATGGAAACCCCACCCCGAAATAGTCAGTCAATCTGGGAGAGATTTCATGTAGCAGAGGTGGACCTCTTAGCCTCGCAAGAAACAGCAAATGTCCCCTTTACTACTCTCTTACTCTTCCAGCTCCCCGGGGTCTGGACGCCTTGGCCGTACGTGGCCCAGATTACGCCTTTATGTGTTTTCTCCGATAGCAGGTTCTATCATGTTCAGAAACAGCTCAGATGATAACGTCAGCGTGTTTACGGAAGCGGTTGTGGGATTCATCGAGGAAACGGATAATACCGTAGAGAAAAAGACCGTTTCCCAACCAGAAACCGTGGGTGGATAAAACCATCCGCGACTCTCTGAGATCTCGCACCGCTGCCTACAACACGGGACTTGCGTTGGGGGACATGGAACCATACAAGGCTGCGTTGTATAACGTCCAGAAAGCGGTGAAAGAGGCGAAGCAGCGCTACGGGAGGAAACTAGAGTCACAACTCCAACAGAGTGACTCTAGGAGCCTGTGGCAGGGACTAAAAACAATGACGGATTATAAAGCACCAACATCCGGTATGACGACCACGGACGTGTCTCTGGCAGATGAGCTGAACACTTTCTATTCTCGCTCTGAGGCTGCAGCTAAAGATGCTAGCAATGCTAATGCTAGCAATGCTAATGCTAGCGGCGCTAACGGCTGCAGACAGTAAGACACTGCCAGCACCAGAAACACGTTCATCTCCGAGCATGACGTGAGGAAAGCCTTCAAGAGAATGAACACCAGGAAAGCAGCAGGACCAGACGGCATCTCAGGTCATATCCTCAGAGCCTGCGCAGATGAGCTAGCACCTGTGTTTACTGAGATATTTAACCTCTCTTTATCTCAGTCGGTGACCCCACATGCTTCAAAGAGTCCATCATTGTTCCGGTTCCAAAGAAACCTCATCCTGCTTCTCTTAATGACTATCGCTCTGTAGCCCTCACTTCAGTAGTGATGGCGTGCTTTGAACGCCTGGTCAAGGACTTTATAATTTCTTCATTACCAGACACACTGCAGTTCGCTTACCGTCCAAATCGTTCTACTGATGATGCCATCTTTCATCTCCTCCACACATCACTTACTCACTTGGACACTACATTTACATTTACATTTAGGCATTTGGCAGACGCTCTTATCCAGAGCGACTTACATTTTTACCTCATTACACATCTGAGCAGTTGAGGGTTAAGGGCCTTGCTCAAGGGCCCAACAGTGGCAACTTGGTGGTTGTGGGGTTTGAACCTGGGATCTTCCGAACCGTAGTTCAATGCCTTAACCACTGAGCTACCCCTGGCCCTACTTTAGTGTAGTAAAAGTACCCTAGCATGAGTTTATATATATATATATATATATACACATGAAAATATTATGTATAAAGAAAATATAATTTATGTATTCGTGTTTAATACAATTCTTAACATTTTAATGGTTAGTGATTGTTGCAGACATTCACACAATTTTTAGGGCAAGGGATTGGCTTGTACAGTCGGCGCCCCGCTGTAATCAGTAGATCAAAGGAGCAGTTATCTGCTATGACACGTAACTTTCTGAGTTTGAAGGCCTGAGTTGGTTGGTTGGAAGCACAATTGAAGGAAAAGATAACGTCACAAACACACACACAAACTTTACGTGCACACATACACAATCTCTCCGTGCAGATACAGCGTACGATATTTGGGTCACGGCACCAAGAAGGAATTTTGTTTATTGTTTTGGCCTTGTCGGCTTCTGAAGCTCACAGCCACCTTTTGTCGATTTGCTTATTCACTTTTTTTTTGTAAATAAACACTAAAAAAACGCACTTTTGGTCTCACCCCCTTTTTTTTTTTTCACTCCTGTTATGGCCCGACCTAGACCGGGGCATAACAGAATTGGGGTCCCGTTTGTTTCAGTGCACTTGTGTTTGTCTGGCGGCATTTGTCTTTGTGGTAGAGGAGTGTTTAGTTTGCTCTTCTTTAAACAGCTGGACTTGGAGTTAAGTCGGCAGCAGTACAAAGCTTAGCAGCTACAGTTCCAAACATTGGATCTGGAAACTAAGAAGGAGATGAGGCTAAAAGAGCTGGAGCTGGAGTTGCATTCAAGGTTTGAGCCCACCAGTGCACCTGTGTCTCCTGTACCTGTTCACGCATCCTTGCCTGTGCCTGTTCACGCATCCTTGCCTGTGCCTGTATCTGAGTTGTCACCTGTGCTAGGACCCACTGTGTCTGTAAGTTCTGGATTTGATGTAAGTAAGTGCATTGCTTTGGTGCCTATGTTTAGAGAAAGTGAGGTGGATACTTATTTCCCTGTGTTTGAGCGCATCGCTGCCACTCTGCAGTGGCCTAGGAGTATTTGGTCCTTGCTTTTACAGTGCAAGTTTGTGGGTAAAGCTCAGAAAGTGTGTTCTGCCTTAACACTTGAACAAAGTGTGGATTATGAAACTGTTAAGTCAGCTGTGTTACGGGCATATGAACTTGTCCGCATGCTTATCGACAGAAGTTTAGAAAACATGCCAAATCCGCCAGCCAAACATTTGTAGAATTCGCCCGTGAAAAATGCACTTTGTTTGACAAGTGGTGTGCAGCCAGTAAAGTCACCACCTTAGACCAGTTAAAAGAACTGATACTATTAGAAGAGTTTAAAGACTGTATTTGGAATAAAATAGTTGTTTATTTAAATGAACAAAAAGTCTCGTCGCTTGCTGATGCTGCCGTTTTGGCTGATGAGTTTGTGCTCACTCACAAAACTGTGTTTTCGCCTCCGTGGCGCAATATTACTAATCGTAGCCCTAAAGTTTCCGCTAGCGCGTCTAAGAATGGTAGTGATTCCCGTGAATGTTTCTATTGTCATGAATCTGGACATTTCATCGCTACCTGTCCCGCGTTATCTCGTAAGAACCGTCGTAAAGCACAGAACTCTAAGAGTGTGGCTTTAGTTAATGTACCACCGCAGCCAGCTAAAGGTTCAATTTCGCTTTCATCGGTGGATGCTGCGTTTAACCCTTTTATCTTGGATGGTATGGTTTCGCTTTCAGACACAGATTCTGAGCCTAAGCCTCTTCGTATTCTGAGAGACACCGGTGCCGCACAGTCATTTATTTTGGAAGGTGTCTTGCTTTTGTCAGACCAGTCTAGTTGTGTTGCAGATGTTTTAGTTCAGGGAGTTAAACTTGGTGTGGTAAAAGCTCCGTTACATATTATTTATCTTTATTTGACTGTGATATTGTGTCTGGCTTTGTTAAGGTCGCAGTTCATCCTTAGTTGCCAATTAAAGGAGTTTATCTTATTTTGGGTAACGATTTAGCTGGTGGTAAGGTTTTTCATTTGCCTATTGTCACAAATACTCCTGAGGTGAATGAAACTGACACGCTGTCACATGAGTTCCCCTCGGTTTTTAGTACCTGTGTGGTGACACGCTCTCAGGCTCGTAAAATGAAGGATGCTGCCGACATTTCAGATTCCTTTATATGTAGCGATAATCCAATATTTGGAGACGAGAATTTGTCGACTTGTTTCACTGGAGGATAAGGCCTCCTCCATACAAGATGATGTCGTTACTTTGGGTGTTCGGCAAGAGCAGTTCGTTGCCGCTCAGAAATCTGATGCGTCTCTCTCTCGTTGAATTGCTGCAGCTGAAGATAGTGCTGAGTTACCTTAACACTTAATGGCATACTTCTTTGATGATGTTTTAATGCGAAAATGGTCACCCTCTGATGTTAAGCATGAGTCAAGGGCTGTTTTCCAGGTTGTGGTTCCAAAACCATATAGAACACAAGTTTTGCGTATTGCCCATGACCATAATCTTGCTGGTCACCTTGGTGTCAGGAAAGCTTACCTCCGTGTTTTAAAACATTTCTTTTGGCCTGCCATTAAGTCTGAAGTTGCTAAGTACTGTTGATCCTGTCATTTTTGTCAAATTGCAGGGAAACCTAACAAGGTTAGTCCCCCTGCTCCACTTCATCCTATCCCTGTTCTGGGAGGGTCTTTTGCGAGCCTTTTGTTAGATTGTGTCGGTCCCCTTCCTCGAACTGAGTCTGGTAACGTGTATCTGCTAACCCTGATGTGTGCTGCCACTAGATATTCTGAAGCCATAGCTCTGAGTAGCTGACTCATTGTCTCGATGCCATGATTATAATTGTGAACAGGGTGTTCATTCTTAAGAGAGGGGGTGTTACGATATTGGATTTATTTGTTTCTTGTGTGTCTGGATTTATTTGTGTCTCTGCTGGTGGGGGGATTGGGCTTGTGTCTTCCTTGTCTTTGCAGGTTCCGCCCACTTCTGCCATTGCCAGAAATCTATTGGCTGTTGCTCTGCCTGTCCTTTGTTGGTCCCGCCTCCTCCCAGATGATTGGTCCTACAGTCAACCCAGAGGCCTACTTAAGGCCTTTTTTTGCTTACTGTTTATCCTATGCTTGATCCTGAGTGTTATTCTGTGTAGGACTCCTTAGCTACGTTTCTGAATACTCTTAGACTTTCCCCTTTTGATGGTTGCTTGGTTTTGTTTACCTATTCTGTGTATGACCCTTTTGCTTGTTTTGACTACGCTTTTGTGTTTGCCCTCTTTGTTTTGTTTGGTTTGTAAATACTTTTGTATATATTTGTAATTAACTCTTTTTTGAGTGGCTTAGTAAGGAGTCGATGCCATTTTTTTGCCCCTTGTTTTTTCTTGGTTTGTGAAAATTAGGGAGTAAAGGAAGAGTCTTGTATTTGTGTTTCTTTATTTTTGGTGCAGGTAAGTTGTCACTTTTGGTACTAGGTAGAGGGAATTTTGTTTATTGTTTTGGCCTTGTCAGCTTCTGAAGCTCACAGCCACCTTTTGGGGGTTTGCTTATTCACCTTTTTGTACATAAACCTTAAGCAAACGCACTTTTGGTCTCACCCCCTTCACCCCAAAGTGTATAATCTTTAATAAAGTTAGCCTAATACAATATTGTTTCCAATACTGAAGCAAACATAATTTTGTTTTAGTCTATTCTCTGAATACAAAGCAACAGCGTGCTCTGTAAAGCCTCTTGTCACCTTTCATTTACAATAGGTGTGAAGTTATTAAACTGGTTTAGCTGCTGGGGGAATTCGCAAAATTGGGGGGTTTAAAACAAATAACAAGACAGAGCAGATATCTCTGCCTAAAATGTATTTTGCCAGCAAAACATAAATAGAAAAATAAACATAAGTAGATATAAAATGTTTAATGGTAACAATTAAATCAGACTTCATAGTTGGATTTGATACTTTGAGCGTAATTCATAAATTTAGCATAGTAAAAGTACCCTAGCATGAGTTAATATATAAACCTATATCAAATAAAATTTTATATAATACACACACACACACACACATTGATTTAGGGACAGCGAGGCTGGATCCAGCAGCCCACCACATCCCACATCATAATACACTGACTCATTAAAGTGGAGATTAAATTTTAAAACTATAAATTTAACCCAATACAAAAACGTAAAAGAAAGTATCACTGAACATATATTGGATCATATTTGTAAAACAAAGAAACAAAGGAAAGAACAATAAGGCAAACAACATATAAAACTATGTATAAAGGCAATATTTTCAGTGTCCAGTAGCACCAGTCTCACAGAGACCCAGGAGGCTTATAAACAGTTTGACAGCAAAATAAGATATTTTCGCAGTATTGTGATTGTGATTTTTTTAAAATTATTATTTCAAAATATGCAAGACAAAACTGCTAAAATATATCATTTACAGGTAAAATGTTAGGCACATAACCCCAAAGAAAAGGTCTTTCTCAGTGTTATGATATAGTTGTAAAATAACAGATGTGCTGAATACTACTAAACCTAACAAGGATTAATTAACCAAGATAGCCCCATACCAGTTTAAAAAAAAATAAAAATAAAAGAATATTATTGTGTATAGAGTAATTAAAAACAATGCAATTTTTTGCTATCATAAGGAAAATCTTAATTTCTTCCGTTCCAAGGATTAAAAATGGTAACAATGTCAACTTTAGAATCTAGAATCGAAAAGATTAAATTTACACAAATTTAAAAAGAAGCCTTAATCACTGAAAGTCTTCAGAAGAGCTTTATATTCAAGAGGTTTTTAAAGTGTGGAAAGGTGCATTACAGTTCCTCTGAATGTATAGGTGAGAACAGCTGATTCACACTTGGAGAGAGTGAATAATTTGTATTTGAATGTTGTCTGGCACACACAGTGACACTAAAAGAACAACAACCTAGGATTAATAGGAAGCAGAGGCACTAAAGAGGAGGATTTTTATCTAGACTATAAAAAAATTAACCTGCGTCTATTTTTAGGCGTGCCTGTAAGGAATGGCCACTAGAGGGCACTGTTTAGCCCTTTGTAGTTTTTGTTTTGCAGACTCAGTTTCCCAGAAGGGACCTCGGTCAGGTGATGCGGAAGCACACCTGAACCGAGGTAGGTCGTTAAAACTTCAATAAAGAGCTGATTAGTCTGGGAAACTGGGTCGGGCATTAAATGTTTGTACGTACTGTCAGTTAAGTGGGCATTTTGTTTTGTGTATTGTTTTTCTTTGTTTATTTTATATTGTTATTTTGTAGTTCATGTTATCCCATAAGTACTAAGCATGTCCCCAGGCTAAAGGTGTTTGCATGTACGTTTTTAGTGTTTAAGTGTGTGTGGAGCTGATTTGATTTTGAGTCATATTGTGTTGTTTGTTAGAGAATAGGTAAGTAGTTAGCCTTTGAGTGTCCCCTAGCCTAGCCTTTGAGTATCCTGAGTCCATAATGTTGTGTTTAGCTATAAGGTAATTGTAGCTATGTGCATGTTAGGCTAAATACATGCTTAGCTAGATGAAGGTGTAGCTAATGACCATGGTTAGCTAATGATCATGGTTAGCTAATGACCATGGTTAGCTGATTGCCGTGTCTCTAGTCCTGTGTCGTGTCTCTAGTCCTGTGTCGTGTCTCTAGTCCTGTGTCGTTACTCTAGTCGTGTCTCTAGTCCTGTGTCGTTACTCTAGTCGTGTCTCTAGTCCTGTGTCGTTACTCTAGTCGTGTCTCTAGTCCTGTGTCGTTACTCTAGTCGTGTCTCTAGTCCTGTGTCGTTACTCTAGTCGTGTCTCTAGTCCTGTGTCGTTACTCTAGTCGTGTCTCTAGTCCTGTGTCGTTACTCTAGTCGTGTCTCTAGTCCTGTGTCGTTACTCTAGACCTGTGTCGTGTCTCTAGTCGTGTCTCGTGTCTCTCGTCTTGTCTCACGACACTGATGGAGGTTTTGAGCTGTATACACATATTTTTAATACAAAAATGCGTGTGTATATGTATTTTAGATGCGTATACACGCATTTTTGTATATGGGTTAAAGTTCATTTGTCAACAAAAATTCCTAAATAAAAAATAAGTAGCCTAAATTTATTCCCATTATGGTAAATACTTGTATCTGAGGCCATTTGTTTTCTTATTTAATGGTTTTTTTTCTGGTAAATTGTAAAAATTACCTTTTTAAAAATATTTTTTTCAAAGGATTAATCATGATTTTGAGCTCACAACACTTGAAATCGTAACTTTATGCATTTTGATGGTAAATAAGTTAACTGAACTCATATTTTTAAGTGTTGGGTCCAAAATGCAAAATTTTAAGTAATGTTTAGTCAACATTATTTGATTGTATAAGTATTAGGGTTTACAGTATGAGATGTAAAGCAAACGATCACCTCACCGTCAAATACTCAACTCCCTTCTGCACAACAGAGATAAGTATTATTTTTTCTAATGATCTTTTTTTGTAAATAATTGCTAATTTTTATAAATAATTGGCAATTTTGTTATTCTTGCAGTTTTTTCTCCCTATTTTCTACATTCTATTTATAAAAACATCTACAAGGCCTCCACTAAAGTGCTGACTAATTGGATGACAAAAAAGTTACGTAATGTGGTTTCTCAATGTGAATGTGGACAATTTACATGTTGTTCACCAAGTACTGGAAAGTACTGGAAGTACTGGAAAAAAGGTAAGAATTCAAATTTCCACTCTGTGATCTTTGTTAACTATGAAAAAGCTTTTGAATCAATCAAATTGAATAAAAATTCTTTGGATTAAAAAACAAGGCATTTGGATTAATGGAGAGCAGCTTCACTATCTTTGCTTCTCTGCCAATATTGTTCTGTTTGCCTACAATGAACAGACTGCTGAGTAAATACTGCAAGAACTTAACAATGCTAGGGCAACAGTTGGTCTGCGAATCAGGAGCACAACCCAGACAATGAAGAAAAACTGCTGCCCCAGAGGAGCAATTACAAAAGAAAGCCAAACAATCGCTTTTGTCGACAAATACGTTTACTTATTAATGTTAAGTACAGATCTGTAGTCAATGCAGAGCAGCGTGGAATAGCTTTAAGAGCATGCAAGTGCTCTCAAAAATCAAAGATATCAAAGCCTGCACACATCTCTTCAACTCCAATGTTCTACATAAACCTAACTAGGTCTGTGAAACATGGACGATGGGAGGAGCAAAGCAGAAGAAGCTACAATGAAGAAAGCTATAGTGGTGAATTCTGAAGATCTAACTCAGAGACAGAATCCACAATGACTACAAGGACGGCTTCAAAGATGAACTGGACAGGTGGTACGACAAGATGACAATCATTGGGCAACTTGGATTGGCAAACTTCATGTGACAATTATTTTAGTTTTTTTCAATTGTGTTATATGTTTTTATTATTGTTATTTTTTAAATTATTTTATTGCTTTGTTTATATCTTGATTATTTTGAGTTGTCATATCATGCCCAACAGTGCCCAGTGCTCTACCATTAGCTTCCTTTGTTGTCACAAGTTGTCACAAGTATAGCAAAAAGAAACATTATTTATAATGCAATTGTTGTTGCTGTATGAGATATGACATGTCAAACTATTACAATATTTAAAAAATATCTTTAAGTGCACACTTTTTTTCCATACTTTAGCAGTTGTTTTTAGTGTAAGGAGCATGAAACATAATGCAATGTATAAAGAAATAGATAATACTGAGTATTAAGCCCTTACATTTGGGCACAGTTAAAAATAAGCAATTGAGTTCTAGTCTTTGGACTGTGGGAGGAGAACGAAGTACCCAGAGGAAACCCACCCACATGGACCATAAAGACAACTTGCAAACTCAATGGACACAGAGCCAAGACATACTTGAAGCCTCAACTCTGGAGGTGTGAGGCCACAGTGCTAATTACGATGCCACCATACCGCCATACAGAAAACTCTAGTTAGGACATATAGTGCAACATAACATATTTGCTCCAGAATAAGAGCATGTCTACAATGTGTCATATGTGTAATTGGAGAATAAAATTATCATGATTATTTAAATACTTATTAGAGAATTATTATTAAATTATCAAAACATTCTAGCAGGGTCTAACTCTCCCAGCGGAGAGTTTTGTAAATTATCTCTTTAAGAAAATTACATGCCTTGTCTGATACTTTTGTCAGCCTGCAGGCTTCTGTTAAAAGTATGGAGAAAAGTCAAACTTCTAGCAAGCAAGTTAGCTTTAATAAGTATGTTGATATATTAACTAACTCGGAGTTAATTTGGACTAGGGTTTAGAAACTACAATCCCAGAGTTTTTTTAACTCAGAGTAAATTAATTTCATGAAATAATTCCCTATCTCACTGTTCCGATTTGTAAGTCATTTTAAACAATAAAACTAGGGTATACCTGCATTTGTTTTTGTATCTGACACCAAATACTATGTTGTATTAGTTTACTAAATATCTACTTTTATTAGCTTTGTTTTAATATACCGAACAAAAATATAAACGCAACACTTTTGTTTTTGCTCCCATTTTTTATGAGATGAACTCAAAGATCTGAAACATTTTCTACATACACAAAATAACCATATCTTTTAAATATTGTTACAAATCTGTCAAAATCTGTGATAGTGAGCACTTCTCCTTTGCCGAGATAATCCATCCCACCTCACAGGTGTGCCATATCAAGATGCTGATTAGACAGAATGATTATTGCACAGGTGTGCCTTAGACTGGCCACTTGTAAAAGGCCACTTTGAAAGGTTCAGTTGAATCACACAGCACAATGCCACAGATGTCGCAAGTTTTGAGGGAGCGTGCAATTGGCATGCTGACAGCAGGAATGTCCACCAGAGCTGTTGCTCGTGAATTGAATGTTAATTTCTCTACCATAAGCCGTCTCCAAAGGTGTTTCAGAAGATTTGGCAGGACATCCAACCGGCCTCACAATCGCAAACGACGTGTAACCACACCAGCCCAGGTCCTCCATATTCAGCATGTTCACCTCCATAATCGTCTGAGACCAGCCACTCGGACAGCTGCTGAAACAATCGAAGTGCATAACCAAAGAATTTCTGCACAAACTGTCAGAAACGGTCTCAGGAAACCTTATCTGCATGCTCGTCGTCCTCATTGGGGTCTCGACTCGACTTTAACTAGTGTTCAACACTTGAGAATTTCCTGTGTACAGCTTGAACACTAGTTTTTGTACACTTTTGTACTTTTTGTACACTTCTGTGGTAGAAAATTTAGTAGTTTATTTGTTTCATTAACATAGCCACTATGCACAACTTAATATTGCTTTAAAACAGATTTTAAACATGTTAAAAATAATTTAAATATTATAGTAGACCATATATGCAAACTAAATAGGTTCTTTATGAAGAATGTATAAAGATTGAAATGAACTGTACAGAACTGCACTTTTGTTTTGTTGTCTAAGCCTTGTGGGCCTGTGAGTCATTATTTACTGTTTATGTAAATATTAAAATAAATACTACTACTACTACTACTACTAATAATAATAATAATAATAAATTCCTCATACTATTTTTTGGTTGGCCCAACTTTAGACACAATTTTAAATATTTTGTTTCTAATTTCTTTGGTTCTAAAAGAATAAATGAAAGGATTTACTAAGGATGGACCAAGAATTGTGGCAATTCTGAACCCATGCCGCTCCTCTATTGTGAGAAGTATACCTGTCCGAGTAAAACTGGTTATAATAAAAGTAGGGCTATAATAGCATACAACAACAATTAAATGACTGAAGCAGGTATTAAACATTTGTTTCTTGCTACCCTTAGAGGTAATTTTGACAACAACTATAACTATAATTATGTAAGACCCACATATAAAACTGAATGTTCCAAACAGCATAAAGAAAGTTAAAATTCCCATCAAATCAAAATATGGGTTAGGATCTACACAAGTGGCTCTGACAACAGATCCATAGTCACAAAATATGAATTTCAGTGTTGTATAACAAAATGGTAGTGGAAAAACTATTCCATCTGTTACAGCAATTGTAACAGAACCAAGAATCCATAGCAAGGAAGTGAGAATAACAGAACGCACATTTGTCAGAATTGAATGGTAGTGCAGTGGCTTGGTTATGGCAAGTAATCGGTCAAAAGCCATAACAGAAATAGTAAACACCTCCATAACAAACCCTAAACCAAACACAAACATCTGAATAATGCATGGTACAAAAGATATGGTTTTAAAGCCAACCAAAAGGTTTCCAATCATTGTTGGACATGAGCATGTACAGTAGAGCATGTCTACAATTGCTAAATTACAAATAAAGAGATACATTGGCTGGTGTAGACGCTTATCCATGACAATAAAAAATATATTTGTCAGATTCCCAAGCATTACAAGAATATATCCAGAGAGTATGATGACTCCAAGAATAATTGGTTTTTCAAAATTGTCAAATCCTGTAATAACAAATTCACTGATTATTTTTCTGGAAACATTTTGAGCCATATTTACCTTTGCTTAGTAGTTTAGGGTATTTAAAAATATATCTTCAAAAGTAAATAAATAAATATCTAAATAAAAATGTCCAGTATTTTTTTTTTAATTGTCATTTAAAACACATGTACTCTATAATTAAACAGCATAACCATCAAGTGACACTAGTCATCTAGTACTGTGGAGTCCTTAGATTATAATGATGTAATAAGGCATGTAGTAAATTTCTTCTGCCAACAGAATAAAAATGGTCTGGGGACATTTTCATTGTGTTTATATAATTCTATATGTTTGAGATCATTGGTCAAATCAACTGAATATGTCTCTTATGGACAATTCCCAAAGCTCTATCTAATAGGAGAAGCAAAAAAACAAAAAAAAAACATCTGCACACTACAATCATAAGGCAGTAGATTATGTATCTAACTATTTTTGGACAGCATGTGTGAATTATAAAGTTACAATGATATATGTTGTTCAATATTAAATATGGATCTTACAGCCAGAACATAACAACAGAACAACATGGTGCATTATCCTGCTGTAAGAGGTCAAAAAATATATTATTTGAAAAAATATATAGTTGTTTTACATGTGTTCAGGGTCTGCAACAAAATTTAGGTAGGTGGTACATATCAAAACGGCATGAACAGTTTGGCTTTGCCCATAGTGCATCCTAGTCCCAAAAAAGTAAGACACACTAACTCAGGCATTCTTTTGATGTAAATGTTCACCAGGTCACCTTTTTCTCTTTCTTTCTTTCCCTTAACAGGAAAAAAATATGCCAATATATTGTAAAATATAATGCAATATATTAAATAATACATTTCCAGATATAGGAAACTAGTGGTTATATTTATTTATATATTTCAATATATGAATGGACCATGTATGAATATACAGTGGCTTGCAAAAGTATTCGGCCCCCTTGAACTTTTCCACATTTTGTCACAATACAGCCACAAACATGAATTAATTTCATTGGAATTCCACGTGAAAGACCAATACAAAGTGGTGTACACTTGAGAAGTGGAACGAAAATTATACATCATTCCAAACATTTTTTACAAATAAATAACGGCAAAGTGGGGTGTGCGTAATTATTCAGCCCCCTTTGGTCTGAGTGCAGTCAGTTGCCTAAACAGTGCCTAATGAGTACTAATGACTAAACAGAGTGCACCTGTGTGTAATCAAATGTCAGTACAAATACAGCTGCTCTGTGACGGCCTCAGAGGTTGTCTAAGAGAATATTGGGAGCAACAACACCATGAAGTCCAAAGAACACACCAGACAGGTCAGGGATAAAGTTATTAAGAAATTTTAAGCAGGCTTAGGCTACAAAAAGATTTCCAAAGCCTTAAACATCCCACAGAGCAATGTTCAAGTGATCATTCAGAAATGGAAGGAGTATGGCACAACTGTAAACCTACCAAGACAAGGCCGTCCACCTAAACTCACAGGCTGAACAAGGAGAGCGCTGATCAGAAATGCAGCCAAGAGGCCCATGGTGACTCTTGACGAGCTGCAGAGATCTACAGCTCAGGTGGGGGAAGCTGTCCATAGGACAACTATTAGTCGTGGACTGCACAAAGTTGGCCTTTATAAAAGAGTAGCAAGAAGAAAGCCATTGTTAAAAGAAAACCATAAGAAGTCTCATTTGCAGTTTGCCACAAGGCATGTGGGGGACACAGCAAACATGTGGAAGAAGGTGCTCTGGTCAGATGAGACCAAAACGGAACTTGCCAAAATGCAAAACGCTATGTGTTGCAGAAAACTAACACTGCACATCACTCTGAACACCATCCCCACTGTCAAATATGGTGGTGGCAGCATCATGTTTTGGGGGTGCTTCTCTCCAGCAGGGACAGGGAAGCTGGTCAGAGTTGATGGGCAGATGGATGGAGCCAAATACAGGGCAATCTTGGAAGAAAACCTCTTGGAGTTTGCAAAAGCCTTGAGACTAGGACGGAGGTTCACCTTTCAGCAGGACAACGACCCTAAACATAAAGCCAGGGCAACAATGGAATGGTTTAAAACAAAACATATCCATGTGTTAGAATGGCCCAGTCAAAGTCCAGATCTTAATCCAATCGAGAATCTGTGGCAAGATCTGAAAACTGCTGTTAACAAACGCTGTTTATGTAATCTGACTGAGCTGGAGCTGTTTTGCAAAGAAGAATGAGCAAGGATTTCAGTCTCTAGATGTGCAAAGCTGGTAGAGACATACCCTAAATAACTGGCAGCTGTAATTGCAGCAAAAGGTGGTTCTACAAAGTATTGACTCAGGGGGCTGAATAATTACCCCACTTTTCAGTTATTTATTTGTAAAAAATGTTTGGAATCATGTATGATTTTCGTTCCACTTCTCACATGTACACCTCTTTGTATTGGTCTTTCACGTGGAATTCCAATAAAAATGATTCATGTTTGTGGCTGTAATGTGACAAAATGTGGAAAAGTTCAAGGGGGCCGAATACTTTTGCAAGCCACTGTATATATGTTGCATCAACATATATACAGCCACTGTATATATGTTGCTATATATATATATATATATATATATATATATATATATATATATATATATATATGTATGTAGATAAATAGAGAGAGCAATGCAGACAAAAACATTTATACTTGTTTTATTGAAACATTATAAAAACAATGCATTTTTACGAATTATACACACACTTTTACTTTGTGCTTTGATTAATGAAACTCCAAGATGAGATCTTATATAAATGTTAAACTTACTTTACGGTCTGTATGCCATTACCAATAAAGAACTAAAATACAATATACAGAATATTTTTTTATCAAGAACTGAAGCAATGAGATAATTTTCGTGTTCAGTAATTTCTGTATACACTTATCATTACAGCCACACATGCTACAAGCTTGCAAATTTTTAAGTCGCCAGTGTGTTAGAGAAACGTGCAGGACCTCGCCAGGCCTAGGCGTAAAGTGTTTCATTCATCCAGATCTTTAGGTGGCGGTAGCGCACCACCTAGATTGCCTGATATAGATGAAACGAAAAAGAAGACAAAGCGGACAGTGAAGGTATGTTCTACTTTTTTTGCGCCGAATTTAAAATTCAGTGCGTAGTTTTTACTGACAAGAAGGCAGACTATTAAAAAATGACAGAATGTTAAAAAATGTTGAAGTTGAAACCACAGAGTATGTGGTCAAGAAACATGTAGTATAATTCAGCTGAAAATTATGCAGCGTACATTTGGTCTTAAATTGCAAAAATAATTCAAATGATACCTGTGGGTGGTTTAGCATGTGGATTAGCATGTCTATGTAACAAACCCTAGTGAGTTGTCGTTTTGTTTGTTTTTTAATGGTTAAAATCAGTCAGTTGGTTACAGTATTATTATTATTATTATTATTAGGCTGGTCATAAGTTAACCAGTGTGGTTTGACTTAAGTTACTTTTTTTTTTCTTTTAATAATAAGTTAGTGTTACTGCATAATCAGTTTTTGCAAACAAGTAGTTTTTTTTATAAATTCTAATTTATTTAAATTAAAATTTTATTTTTCACATGCACAGTCATACACAGTATGATAGGCAGTGAAATGCTTAGACCGTCCTTGACTGTAGTGTAGCAGTGGTCCAGTGTCCTTTCGCCCCTGGTGGGGCAGGTGATGTGCTGATAAAAGTTTGGCGCTGTGCGTTTGAGGTTGGCACTATTAAAGTCCCCCGCCACAATGAGCGCAGAGTCTCGGTGTTGTGTCTGGTGCTGTGTGAGTGTCTCATGCAGCTCACATAAGGCAGTGCTTGTGGTGGAATATAAACGGCGCTGACTCCCGAGTTTACGGTGTAAACTCCCGAGGTAGATAAAAAGGACGACACATGATGGACAGTAGTTCCAGGTTTGGTGTGCAGGAGCGTGTAAGAGAAACAACCGCAGGATGCTAGGCAGAGGTTTGCGGTGTGCACGGACTCTCAGCCTGTTCCTGACGCCAGCTTATTTCCCTTGGAGCCGCGTCGCGTCCTTTGTTCTCACTCGGCCAGCTCGGATCCGGAGTTAAAAACTTCGAATTGTGAATACATTGTACACCAATAGAAACAAGAGTGTCTCTATCATACCTAATGTACTCAATGGTGATGATTTTGCCGGGTTTAAAACGCTGAAAACTAACTTAAAAAACAAAAACAAAGTAGAGGGGGTTGGAGCAGTCGTGACGATAGTTGACCTCACCGGCGCCATCTTGGCACATCTTATACTACTGTACAAGTAGTATATGTGTGTTCAGTGTTTAACAGTAGTCACCAGAACATGTAACTAGTCTCCCCTGCTGAATCTTAGTGCGCGTCTCTTACTGGTATAATCTTACTGGTATAATCTCTTACTGGTATAATCAACATCTGTGCAGGTGTGTTGTGCAATTGTTTACTATAACACTGTGACCATGTCTGTACGCTTAAAACATATTTTATTTTGTGTCTGTATGCGTGTGTGTACAGTGCGTGTGTAAATAAAAAGGAAGGTTAATTAAAGAGCTTAAAAATCAATTTTCTTTCTCTGTATCAGCCTGCTCTTTGTTTCTATGTATGTGCGCATCATTGGACATCGTGCTACATGCACACACACAGACCCCTCCTACTTTCACCTTCACAGACACACATTCTTTCTCTCTGCTCTACCCTTACAGAAAGAAAATATATTTCTCTATAATAATTGTCAATATATTTAATAATTTAGTGTACTGATCTAAATACACTGAACAAAAATATAAACAAAACACTTTTATTTTTGCTTCCATTTTTTATGAGCTGAACTCAAAGATCTGTAACATCTTTTTCAGAAAACCAGTCAGTATCTGGTGTGGCCACCGTTTGCCTCACGAAGCGCAATACATCTCCGTCGCATGGAGTTGATCAGGTTGTTGATTGTGGGCAGTGTAATAGTGGTCCACTCCTCTTCAATTGCTGTACGAAGTTGCTGAATATTGGCAGGAACTGGAACACGCTATCGTATACGCCGATCCAGAGCATCCCAAACATGCTCAATGGGTGACATGTCTGGTTGAGAATGCTGGCCATGCAAGAACTGGGATGTTTTCATGTTTCCAGGAATTGTGTACAGATCCTTGCAATATGAGGCCATGCATTGTTGGCACAACAATGGGCCTCAGGATCTCGTCACGATATCTATGTGCATTCACAATGCCATCAATAAAATGCACCTGTGTGTGTTGTCCATAACATACCCCTGCCCATACCAGAACCCCACCGCCACCATTGGCCACTCGATCCACAACATTGACATTAGCAAACCGCTCACCCACACGACACCACACATGCTGTCTGCCATCTGCCCTGAACAGTGAGAACCGGGACTCATCCATGAACAGAACGCCTCTCCAACTTCAACAAGGCGCCAGAATATGTTACATCGTCCGCCACCGCCTCGCCCACGCCACACTGCCCCCACCCGAGCTGTGACCGTCCCTGGTCACCATGACGAACTTTGTTTCGGGGGCGTGGAGGCGGTCGGCGCTGGCGGTGGGAACGCCGGCGTCCTTTGGCAGGTGAGGGATGAACGCGAACATTGTCCTGAGGCGGTCCGGCCTCCACAGAGTTCGATGTTTCCTCGGCGTGCGGCTGTGACTGCATCACACAGAGCGTCACCCGCAGTCACTCCGCCGGTGTCACAGCTGAACTGTGAACCGCTCATCGCCAGGCAGAAGCGCCCCACCCAGCGCTCGCGGGCACCGCTGCAAGACTTTCGGGTGGGGGCACCTATGGGGCGAATGGGCGTGGACACTCACAGCCAGGGGCGAGATTTTGCTGCTGGCGAGCAGGTGTGGGTGTGTTCCTCCGGAAGGAGGGGGAGGAGGGGGCTCTCGGCCAGGGTGTATGTCCCACGGGGTGGGCCCCTGTACGGTAATTTGCTCGGCTCTCCGATGTCATCTACCGGGTGCGGTTGGCATTCCCCACAACTGTGGCATTCCCCACAACGAACCCGTGGGAATAAGTTCGACCACCCACCTGGACTCGCGCTGTGCAAAACACCCGTACCTTCACGTAGCCCCCAGCAACGGTGCGGATGTTGAAGGCAGGATCAGGCCGTCCGCAAACATGCTTGCTTAGCCCCAGTAATCCAGAGCACAGCAGCGAAACAGTGGAGCCGGAGCCCGGCTAGGTTCCCGACAGTGGAGCCCTGTCCCCAGCTAGGTTCACGAACCGAGCGCCACTGAGCTGCGGGCGGTCGCTCGGCTCTTCCGTCGTGATGTACCGCCTATATGGGCTCAGCGCGCTCGGCCTCGCGCAACGACAGGTCGCCTTCCGGGGTACCCCGGCTGCCGCCGCGCATTGGTTGACGTGGTGTGCTCGCGCTAGCTCCGTCGGGAACGCGCCTCTTCTGTGCGAGTAGTCGCTCCGCTACTTGGCGGCCCGCTTGGATTTTCAGAAGGTCCTCCGTTGTGCGCTCGAACCCGTTACTCTCCATCCCACTTTTGACACCAATGTAGCGTTTTTATCGCCGGAAAGGATGGTGGAGAGACGAGTGAGCTTATTTGCTGCCCAATGCAATGGCTGGGAGTACTTTATTTAGCACACACGCAGTCTAATAACAGCATGAACAGCACATTCACTCGACAACCTATCTCCCAATGAACCGGAGCACATTTCACACGTCACACACCCCCACACACACAAACAGGGCCGAAGCCACTAACCCAAACACCTTTCCCCATCATGGTGAACACACCGACATCCCCGCAAGGCATGCTGGTCGTCCGCCGCCGCCCCGCCCACGCCACAATATAATAATTATACATAAGAAATAAATATGGATAAAGAGAAATATTTTTTATAAAATTAATTTAACTAGTAAAATAAACTGTACAAATAAGGGCATGATAAAAATATTACAAACTATAGAATTGTAGAAGAAAAAAAATCTCTATATAAAAATTTAAAGTGGCAATGGTTGTGCAAATATGCATTAAAATTGACTTATCAAAGTGTCTTGTGCAATGGTCCAGTATGAAAATATAAAACATGTAGTCCAAGTGTGTATGAATGTGTCCAGTCAATGTTGGGAGTTTAAAAAGATGTTATTAGTTCTGTGTGGTGGTGTGATTAAGAGAAGAAGCTCCTCCTCAGTCTCTCTGTGTTGGCCTTCAGGGAGCAGAATCGCTTTCTAGACCGCAACAAAGAGAACAGTCCATTGTTGGGAGGGCTGAGGTCTTTCAAGATTTTCCTGGCTTTGGTCCAGCACCGCTTGCTGTAGATTGATTGCAGGTCAGGGAGCTCGGTGCGGATGATGCGCTCAGCTGATCTCACTCTCTGTAAGCTTGTCTGTCCTGCATGATGCTGTCTCCAAACCAGTTCGTGATGTTTCCCGTCAGGATGCTCTCTATGGTGATGGTGCAGGAGTAGAAATTCCTGAGCATCTTAGACGGCAGTCTGAAGTCTCTAAAGCGTCTGGCCTTTTTCACCATGGTGTTGATGTGACAGGACCATAACAGGTCCTGTGTGATGTGAACACCGAGGTATCAGAAGCTGTCCACTCTCTCCACTGGGCTCTTGTTGATGATGGGGGTCTGATAGTTCCTCTCCTGCTTTGTACTGAAGTCCACTATCAGCTTCATTATCTTGCTGATGTTCAGGAGGAGATTGTTCCTCTGGCACCAGTTCTCCAGATTTCCAATCTCCTCTAGGTAGGCCCACTCATCATTGTTGGTGATCAGGCCCACCACGACAGTGTCGTTAGCAAACTTGATGATGGCGGTGGAGTTGGTAGTGGCCACACAGTCATGGGTGTACAAAGAGTACAGCAGGGGGCTCAGAACACAACCCTGGGTGGCTCTGAGAATACGACCTGAGATGTCGTCTGGTCCTGCTGCTTTCCTGGTGTTTACATTCTTGAAGGCTTTCCTCACGTCGTGCTCAGTGATAATGAACGCGTTTCCGGTGCTGGCAGTGTCTTTCTGTCTGCAGCGGTTAGCGCCCCTAGCATTAGCACCGCTAGTGTCTTTAGCTGCAGCCTTAAAGCGAGCATAGAAGGTGTTTAGCTCGCCTGCCAGAGTCATGTCCGCGTCATACCAGATGTTGGTGCTTTGTAATGCACGCTTATTGTCCTTAGTCCCTGCCACAGACTCCTAGAGTCACTCTGTTGGAGCTGTGACTCTAGTTTCTTCCTGTAGTACTGCTTTGCCTCTTTCACTGCCTTCCAGATGTTATATGACGCAGGTTCCATGTCCCCCGACAAGTCCCGTGTTGTAGGCAGCGGTGTGAGATCTCGAATGGCATCGCGAATGGTTTTATTCACCCACGGCTTCTGGTTGGAAAACGTTCTGATAGTCTTTTTCTCTACGGCATCATCCGCTAGTTTCTTGATGAATACCACAACCGCTTCCGTAAACACACTGACGTCATCGAAGCTTCGGAACATGTCCCAGTTTGCGTCATTAAGTGCGTGCTGTAATGCGGCCACTGATTGGTCTGTCCAGCGCGCGACCTCCTTCTTAACCGGAACTTTCTGTTTCAGGCCTGGTCATATTTACCAAACGGAGGGTGAGATTGTAAAAAACGGTAACTATTAGTCAAAGATAACATAATTGAACACACAATGTTTTTAAATGAAGGTTTACGTTATTAAGGGAGAAAAAAAAATTCAAATCTACATGGCCCTGTGTGAAAAAGTGATTGCCCCCCTTGTTAAAAAATAATTTAACTGTGGTTTATCACACCTGAGTTCAATTTCTGTAGTCACCCCCAGGCCTGATTACTGCCGCACCTGTTTCAATCAAGAAATCACTTAAATAGGAGCTACCTGACACAGAGAAGTAGACCAAAAGCACCTCAAAAGCTAGACATCATGCCAAGATCCAAAGAAATTCAGGAACAAATGAGAACAAGAGTAATTGAGATCTATCAGTCTGGTAAAGGGTATAAAGCCATTTCTAAAGCTTTGGGACTCCAGCGAACCACAGTGAGAGCCATTATCCACAAATGGCAAAAACATGGAACAGTGGTGAACCTTCCCAGGAGTGGCCGGCCAACCAAAATTACCCCAAGAGCGCAGAGACAACTCATCCGAGAGGCCACAAAAGACCCCAGGACAACATCTAAAGAACTGCAGGCCTCACTTGCCTCAATTAAGGTCAGTGTTCACGACTCCACCATAAGAAAGAGACTGGGCAAAAACGGCCTGCATGGCATATTTCCAAGGCGCAAACCACTTTTAAGCAAAAAGAACATTAAGGCTCGTCTCAATTTTGCTAAAAAACATCTTAATGATTGCCAAGACTTTTGGGAAAATACCTTGTGGACCGACGAGACAAAAGTTGAACTTTTTGGAAGGTGCGTGTCCCGTTACATCTGGCGTAAAAGTAACAAAGCATTTCAGAAAAAAAACATCATACCAACAGTATAATATGGTGGTGGTAGTGTGATGGTCTGGGGTTGTTTTGCTGCTTTAGGACCTGGAAGGCTTGCTGTGATAGATGGAACCATGAATTCTACTGTCTACCAAAAAATCCAGAAGGAGAATGTCCGGCCATCTATTCGTCAACTCAAGCTGAAGCGATCTTGGGTGCTGCAGCAGGACAATGACCTAAAACACACCAGCAAATCCACCTCTGAATGGCTGAAGAAAAACAAAATGAAGTCTTTGGAGTGGCCTAGTCAAAGTCCTGACCTGAATCCTATTGAGACATGACCTTAAAAAGGCGGTTCATGCTAGAAAACCCTCAAATAAAGCTGAATTACAACAATTCTGCAAAGATGAGTGGGCCAAAATTCCTCCAGAGCGCTGTAAAAGACTTGTTGCAAGCAACTCGTTATCGCAAACGCTTGATTGCAGTTATTGCTGCTAAGGGTGGCCCAACCAGTTATTAGGTTCAGGGGGCAATTACTTTTTCACACAGGGCCATGTAGGTTTGGATTTTTTTTCTCCCTTAATAATAAAAACCATCATTTAAGAAACTGCAATTTGTGTTGACTTTATCTTTGACTTATAGTTAAATGTGTTTGATGATCAGAAACATTTTGTGTGACAAACATGCAAAAGAATAAGAAATCAGGAAGGGGCTGTCATGATTTATGCCCTGTCTGCCTCGTATTCCTTTTTTTTTTCTCCACGCTGTCACTTTACCCACGTGCCCATGTTTTCCCCCAGCCTGTCATGCATTCTTTCCCACGCCCCCGTTGCCGCCCCATCCACACACCTGTCATCTCCGCCGCTGATTATCCCAGTGATTTAAGCACGCGCTGCGCGCTGCTCTGATCGCTGGATTATTGTGTGTATTTATACCTCGATTCTCTCGCGTTTTCTTTCATCGTCTTTCACGTTACGACCTCGCTTTGTTTTCTCTCGTTATTGATTTTTTGCCTGCCAATTTAGATTGTTCGCCTGCTTATTAATCTCCCGGTTTCGACTCACGCTTCCCCCTTTGATTTACGGCTCCTGTCTCTTGTCCTTTTGGTTTCGCTTTGCCTCGCTGCTTGTCTTCCCGGTTTTGACCTCGCGCTTTTCTTTTGACTACGGCTCTTGCTTTGTGTTTTGTTTTTGACGCTTCACTGACGGACTCCCGGCATTCGACCCTCGCTCACGCCTCCGACCACGCCCCCCCCCCCCCCCCCACATCTCGATACAGTCATTATCCGCGCTTGGATTCATATCGTTCCGCCCTTTCCCCCGTGACAGAATAATCCAGCCAGCTATGGATCCAGCGGCTTCTGACCGTATGAAAGCGGCATTGGAGAGTCAAGGTGCTCTGCTTGGAACTCATCAACAGGAACTGCTCAGCACAAAGCAGTTTCTCGCTGACGTCACGTCCCAGCTCCAGAGGCTCCAACTCTCCCTACCGCAAGGAGCAAACCCCCACGTGCAGCAGGAACCACGCCTCCCCGCCCCTCCCACCTACGAGGGAGATCCAGGCACCTGCCGCTCCTTCCTATCTCAGTGTTCCCTGATCTTCGAACTCCAAGCCTCCGCCTTTTCAACCGAACGATCCAAGGTGGTCTACGTCATCACGCTCCTGTCAGGACGCGCCCGGGAATGGAGCACCGCGCTTTGGGATGCCCACGACCCCTGCTGCTCCAATTACGAGGACTTCACCAGAGAAATGAAGAGGGTGTTCGACCGCTCATGCCACGGCAGAGAGGCAAGCCGAAGACTGCTGAAACTCCGCCAAGGCTCGCGCTCGGCCTATGATTATGCCATTGAGTTCCAGACCCTGGCCCTCTCCAGCGGCTGGAACAACCGAGCGCTATGCGACGTATTTATGGAGGGTCTGACAGAGAAGCTCCAAGATGAGCTAATATCACGAGAGCTCCCCTCGTCTCTCCAAGAGCTTATGGATCTGGCCCGGTTTTCTCCACCCAGGACTCTGCCGCGACCTCCACCTTTACGAGTTGAACCCCAGGACGAACCCATGCAACTGGGCAGAACCCGCATCACCCAAGAAGAGCGTCTCCGCCGCCGAGTGGAAGGGGCCTGCTTTTACTGTGGAAAACCAGGACACCTACTCAGGAACTGTCCAGCAAAAGGGGGCGCCCTCTAGTTCAGCTGGGAGCACTAGAGGGCGGGACTCCAAAGGGGCTCCCAGAGCAACGTCACCTGCTTCCCATCCTTCTCATCCATGAGCGACAGACCCACCTTGTGCAGGCCCTGGTTAACTCAGGTTCGGATCGTAACCTGCTGAATGCGGCTTCAGCCAAAACTCTGGGTATTCCCGCACTGCCCTTGGAGAACCATCTCAAGGTCCAGGCCCTCGACGGGAGTCCGCTCCCATCTATCACCCACAGAACCCTCTCATTGGTCTAAGGGTCTTTGGCAACCACTTGGAACAGACGTCGCTGTTCATCATGGAGGGGTCACATGCCACGGTCGTCCTAGGCCTCCCCTGGTTAACCCAACACAACCCGCACATTGATTGGGTCAGGAATTCAATTGTAGCCTGGAACCCATCTTGTTCCATCTTGCGCCGCCACCACGCCATGCCTCGACCCCGTTCCCACAGAGGAGCCATCGGACCTCACCCGTGTCCCCCCAGAATACCATGACCTCAGGATTGTGTTTAGCAAATCTCGTGCTGTCTCTCTTCCCCCTCACCGACCATACGACTGCACCACTGACCTTCTCCCAGGCACCCCCCCAAGGGCCATCTTTACTCTCTGTCACCCAAGGAACGCCAAGCCATGGATCAGTACATCACGGAATCCCTCGTTGCAGGAATCATTCGCCCTTCTTCTTCTCCGGCAGGAGCTGGATTCTCCTTCGTAGGCAAGAAAGATGGTTCCCTTCGCCCGTGCATTGATTATAGGGGTCTCAACGACATCACAATGAAGAACCGGTACCCCCTTCCTCTAATGTCTACTGCCTTCGAACTCCTTCAGGGGGTCAGCATCTTCACCAAGCTCGATCTGCGCAACGCCTATCACCTTGTCCGCATTCAGGAAGGGGATGAATGAAAAACAGCCTTCAATACGCCAACTGGACATTATGAATATCTGGTGGTCCTCTTTGGACTTACTAATGCCCCCGGAGTCTTTCAGGCCTTAATTAATGACGTTCTCAGAGATTTCCTTAATTCTTTTGTATTCGTCTACCTGGATGATATCCTGATCTTCTCTCGGAACCTAGAAGAACACCAACGTCACGTCAGGCAGGTGCTGCAGAGGCTGCTGGAGAACAACTTGTTCATCAAGGCTGAGAAGTGCGAGTTTCACACCACGTCTAGCACGTTCCTCGGGTTCACCATCGGCCCCAAAGGCATCGAGATGGACCCTGCTAAGGTCCAAGCTGTCACTAGGTAGCCCACCCCTACCTCACGGCAAGAACTTCAGAGGTTCTTAGGCTTCGCTAACTTCACCGACGGTTTATCCGAGGCTACAGCTCCATCGCCGCCCCTCTAACAGCCCTCACGTCTACTAAGACCCATTTCTGTTGGAACCCGGAATCTGAGAAAGCCTTCAGCGAGCTTAAGAAGCGGTTCACCTCCGCTCCTATCCTCACCATCCCAGACCCGTCACGTCAGTTCATCGTGGAGGTTGACGCCTCCAGCACTGGAGTAGGAGGCATCCTCTCACAAAGATCCAACCTGCATAATAAACTGCACCCCTGCTCCTTCTTCTCCCACCGCCTAACTCCTGCTGAAAGTAATTACGGCATCGGAGACCGTGAACTCTTAGCCATCAAGTTAGCCCTGGAGGAATGGAGACACTGGCTACCTACGGAGCGCCAAGAGGCTCAATTCTTGCCAGGCCCGTTGGTCCCTCTTCTTTGCAAGGTTCAACTTTTCCCCTTTCCTACCGACCAGGGTCTAAGAACACCAAGCCGGACGCCGTTTCGAGACTATTTACGACCACCCAAGACCCTGACGCAGGTAAAACTATTTTGCCACCCCCCTGCCTACTCGCCGTGGCCGAGCTCAACATCGAAACCAGTGTCAAGCAAGCCCTATCTCATGAACCAAGCCCAAGCAACGTGCCTCCTAACCTTCTCTTCGTTCCCCTTGCTCTGCGCTCTCAAGTCCTGGAGTGGGCCCACAGCTCTAAACTCTCGTGCCACCCAGGCTCCACCAGAACCCTGGCACTAGCCCAGCAGCGGTTTTGGTGGCCCACCCTCAAGGAGGACGTCTCTAGCTTTGTTTCGGCGTGCAATATCTGCATAAGATCCAAGCATGTCAACACGGCCCCAGCTGGCCTCCTCAGACCTCTGCCCATCCCTCATCGCCCCTGGTCCAACATTGCCCTGGACTTCGTCACTGGGCTACCCCCCTCCGCCGGCCACACCTGCATCATGACTGTGGTTGATCGGTTCTCTAAAGCTGCTCACTTTATCCCCCTACCAAAACTTCCGTCCGCCAAGGAGACTGCTGAGCTCATGATTAACCACATGTTCAAGCTCCACGGCCTGCCTATGGACATTGTCTCAGATCGGGGCCTACAGTTCACCTCTCGATTTTGGAAAGCATTCTGTAAGCTGATTGGGGCCACTCCCAGCTTGTCCTCTGGTTTCCACCCCCAATCTAATGGCCAGACGGAGAGAAAGAACCAGTCCCTCGAAATTGCCCTGAGGTGTATGGCTGCTCGAGATGTTACCTTCTGGAGCCGTTTCCTACCTTGGGTTGAGTATGCCCATAACTCCCAAACCTCATCATCCATCGGTCTGTCTCTCTTCCAGTGCTGCCTGGGCTATCAACCGCCCTTATTCCCGTCTCAGGAGGAGGAGGTCAGTGTCCCATCTGCCCAAGCTTTTGTCAGGCGCTGCAGAAAGACCTGGCTGCAAGTGAGGAGAACGCTGTTATGGGTCAGCAAAAGATACAAGACCGCAGACGGTCTCAGGCTCCCAAGTACAGGGTGGGGCAGAGAGTCATGGTTGCTGCCAGAGATATCCCCCTAAAGACCACCTGCCGCAAGCTCTCCCCTCGTTACCTCGGCCCCTTCACCATCACCAAGATAGTCAACCCCTGCGCTGTTAAACTCTTGCTCCCCTCAACTATGCAGCGAATTAATCCTACATTCCACGTGTCCCAGCTGCGCCGTCTCGCCTCATGCACATTTTTCTTGATGCTTCGCTGACGGACTCACGGCATTCGACCCTCGCTCACGCCTCCGACCACGCCCCCCCCACATCTCGATACAGTCATTATCCGCGCTTGGATTCATATCGTTCTGCCCTTTCCCCCGTGACAGGGGGCAAATAGTTTTTCACACCACTGTTTCTGCCCACAGCTTGTACTGCCTGTGGTCTGCCAGTTAGGAAATTAGAGATCCACTTGCACAGAGATGGGCTGAGTTCCAGGTGCTCCAGCTTGGTTGTGTGTGTGTGGAGGAAATTATGGTATTAAATACCAAACTGTAGTCGATAAAAAAAACATTTTAATATAATTCCCCCTTCTAGTGTTCAGGTCAGTGAGAGATGTATGGAGGAGATGAGAGGTAGAGCGGTTCGAACGGTATACAAACTGTAATGGTCCAGGCTGCGCAGGCTCTAAGCACTTGAACCTTAGACGCCGTCCTGCTGCTTTTCTGGTGTTTACTCTCCTGGAAGCTCTCCTCACGTCATGCTCAGAGATGATAAACGCGTTAACGTGTGTTAAATTACATCTTCTGTTAACTGCTGTTAAACACTGAAAACTCCATAATAAAACTACTGGTTTTTAAAAACTGATCATGCATTCCACTGATCAATGCTGTAGATTTGATTTGCCAGATTTTGATGTTGTCTGTTATATTGTGTGAATTGTCAATTTATTACACAATAAAAACTGTATATTATATTTTGCACAATTAAGTTTACTCCACTTATGTATTTATTTTTATGCATGGGCTTGATTTACAAATTAGTGGTAATAGTAAACTGTAATATTGTTAACCTGCTGGTTTTAATGTTGTGATGGACATAGGTCAATATAGACACTGACTGGTCTCAGTTGGTGTGTGTGGCTCATTACTGTATGTGCAGTAACCATATTGTAAAAAAAAAAGAAGAAACATATAGATATATTTAATCAAATTATATACAGTATACCTATATTAAATAAAATTTCATATTATACACACACTAAATAAATAAATAATGACTAATAAATAATGACTCCTATTGTGCTGTAGCACCGCTGGCAAAACCTTATGAAATACAAGTTAAACATTAAACAAATTTACACAACTGTAAGTAAATAACAATACCCCACGTTTAGAAAAGCATTTTGCATCTGTTTTAGCTGTTCCAGCTGCCATTGTTCTGATGGCTCTGTCAGAATAAATCATTTAGTAACAGTAAATTTCCATGTAAAACAGGTACATCTGTATAAATAAATTGATATGATGAGCTATTGATCAGTGATTTATGTAAACGACTCAGTTTAGATGTAAGTACATGGATAGAAAGTAAATGGCTGCGCTGTTTGGGGGAGGGACGTGCTAACGATTTGCTCTGCTCTGTGTGTGTGTGAGAGAGAGGGGTGTCGCAGTCGTGGATTATTCAGTGAAACAAAGGTTTAGATGAAAAATGTTAGACACATAAGTCACTTAACCCCAAATAAAAGGTTGTTATGTTACAGAGTGTTATGATATAGTTGGAAAATAACAGATACAGTGCGCACTGAATACTAAACCTAAACCAGCCACGAGGATTAATAAACCAAGATAGCCCCATACCCGTTTTTTTAAATAAAAATACCAAAAAATATTATTGTGTATAGAGTGATTGAAAACAATGCAATTTTTATGCTATCATAAGGAAAATCTCAATTTCTTCTATTCCAAGGATTAAAAACGGTAACAATGTCAACTTTAGAATCTAGAATCCAGAAGATTAAATTTACACAAATTTAAAAAGAGGCCTTAATCACTGAAAGTCTTCAGAAGAGCCTCAGATTCAAGAGGTTTTTAAAGTGTGGAGAAGTGCATTACAGTTCCTCTGAATGTATAGGTGAGAACAGCTGATTCACACCTGGAGAGAGTGAATAATTTGCATTTGAATGTTGTCTGGCATTGTAAAGTGCAGTGACACTAAAAGAACAACAATTTAGGATTAATAGGAATAGGAGGCACTAAAGAGGAGGATTTTTATTTAGCCTGCGTCTATTTTTAGGCGTGCCAGCTGCCACCTTTTAGTTAGAAGTTTTCAGTACAAGTCTTATAATGCCCACATGACATCAAACATTCCCCTTGTTAATATTTTAACTATACCATCCATGTCTAATTTCGCACCCCGCTTCTTTGCTGAAAGGTAGGCCGCCTAACTAGTGAGCGAGGAGCGATATTGATTTGGGCACACGCCGTGACAGGCTGAAAAAACTATTGTCCTTAAAAATGTAACAGATGAGGACTCAGATTAATGTGCAAAAACTATATAAGACTCAACTTTTATTTAAACGCACTCACAATAACGAAAAAACTTGATTTTGTGAATGTTTGAAAGCAAATAAAGTGCGATGTTCTGTATTGTTTTTGGTGAACTTGAGCGCAACAGAAAATGTATGCGAACGTTTTTTTAAATGGTCAGAGAGTTAGTCAGCTTGCTGTTTTCCTGACGCGTTCATAATCATTAGTCTACTTCTGCCGGTGAGCTCTGAAAAACTATGCATGCTGCTGAGCGCTGATTAAAACTATGTAGTAAATTAAAGAGGAGAATCATGATGCCAAATCAAAGTCCTGAGCCCAAACCTCATTTAAATTAAATGACCAAATATTATAAGTAAAAAAACAATAGCCCACGTTTAGAAACCGTTTATAAATTCTTTCCGACATGAATTGACCCAGTGTTATGCGCAGAGGGCCGGGAGATTTCATGAAGCTCCGAAATCTCTGTGGCAATTTTTCATAAATAGATGCTATCTTTAATAACTGATGTAGGTTTTGACCTGTAAGGTTAGAAGTGAGTAACTGAGCGCGCTGTCGCTCTGTATATACTGTACAACCTTTTGATAAAAACGCTGCCTTTTGTAAAGTGAAAGTACTTTATTTTAGTCATAAATTCACAATCCAGCTATTATTTCCAGACGTGGTTAAATAATGGATGAAATAATTATTCAATGGTGGACACAAACAGCAAATATGATGATTATTATAAAAAGCCCGAAGAACTTTGTATTCATAAAATAAAATTTACTTAATATGATATATAGTTAATTCAGGTCTTCTGATGATGTCGACACATTTTTATGTTTTAAATAAGACATGTTGGCATATTCACAAATAAGGACATTCGCATAGTTAACACTATCAGATTGCCTACTATCAGGAAATTAAATTAACTTCAAGGCCATTTAAACTGAGACATTGCCATGTCTTTCACTGTTTTGTATCTGGTTCAAAAACTATATAAGAAACGTATTAGGAATTTTAAAGCACGAATTTGGGCATCTCATTTCATCATTATGAAAATAATATGAAGCACATATACACACATTCATCATGAAATATCTGTTGTAAAACAAAATTAAATTAATGTTTGCTTAAGCATTGGAAACAATATTGTTTTAGGCTAACTGATTATACAGCTCTTCTTTGTACAGTACTTGGTCCGGCTTTAAGATAAAGTCCTTTCATGCGCCATCTGGTGGATATTCAGTGAAGCACAACACATTTATTTAAATTCCTGAATGTTGCTTAAAGCAAGTCGCGGCACGCTAAATTGCGGTATCTGGCGGGAAAACACATGCAGTCTTAATGGCCACATCTGTACTGAAGTACGAGGTTTAGCTAGATTATGTTGTATGACTTCATTTTGCAGTGTTCCTGACTTTGTTAACAGGTAATTAACAAACAATCAGTCAAGCAAACAAGTGGGAACACTACCTTCTAGTATTTTTTTGGCTTTACAGGAGTGGTGTGTATATGACAGTACAATCTGCAACTGACAAGAAAACAAGGTAAAGACCAATTAAAATTATCAAACACACTGTACTAAACAACCAATTAAAGGGTCCCAGGTTTAAACTCTGAACCACTAAGTTGGCACTGTTGGGCCCTTGAGCAAGAACTGTAAACCTTATCTGCTCATATGCCAAATTTACCATATGTATAAGTAAAACTGAGGGGATTTTAAAATATAATTTGAGCACTGGGATCAACAATGCCACAAATATGAAAGACCTACTGTATGTCAGTTAATACAATAAAATTATGCTAAATTATTTTTACCTTACTTTCAGTACTGTGTGTGGATGTGTGTAAATCCAATTAATATCTGTCTTTGTTTTTTTTTATTATTTTTATTTTTATATCTGACTATATAATGTAAAGCCTAAAATTAGTAAAATATGTCTAAAATGGGTTTAATGATCTTATTGTTAATTATAGAATAATCTTTTAATATGAAATATTTTATAAAATCCCTTATTTAATATATTTACACTTGCTCAGATACCAATGTTGGCTGTGCGTACACATTTGCAATTTCTGTATTGTAGAATTGTAGAAAGTTGCATGTTTGGCCTTTTCCCTGCACCTGTTGCCCAACAGAGAAATCACAAAATAGAAAACAGTTTGTTTGTAGTTACATCACTGTCTGAGCTGTCATGTGACAAAAAACATTGCTAAATATAATGCATGTACACAAGTTGAAGCTACAGTACAAAAAGGTATAAGATATAACTAAATAGGTGTAATGATAATTTAATAATTAAAATGTCATTTTCTCTGAGACAGCTCTAATGTGTTGTACAGTAAATGTAGATGGATATTTTATATTGCCCTGTTATAACTAAATTATACATTTTAAATGTACTAATTTTAAACTGTATACTTACATCAGTTTAAATTTAAACAAATTAAGTTGAATGTGCATCCTTATTTTAGTTTTACTCCATTATTTATGCTTTTTTAGGCTGAAAGGAACATAAACAAAACCCACTTCAACATGAATGCTTTAAACTCAAGTTTACTAAATGCATCATTTGTGCATCCAGAGTACTTTTTCATCAGTGGATTTTTTGGAATACCTTTCAGCCAAAATTACTTTCTTTTTCTAATTTCTATTTATGTTGTCTCATTTTTTGGGAACTCAATGGTACTTTTCATGATATTAGTTGACTCTTCACTGCATATTCCTAAATACATGGGGATCTTTAATTTGGCTCTGTCAGACTTTGGTGAAATAAATGCACTGATGCCTAGCCTTGTGAAGACATTCTTTTATGATTCACAGTATATATCCTATGATGCATGTTTAACCAACATGTTTTTTACATTTTTCTTTTTTAGTGGACAATCTCTAACTCTTGTTGCATTGGCATATGATCGCTTTATTGCTATTTGCTTACCACTGAGATACCATGCAATTATAAGCACTTCCTTTATGTTTGCAACTTTAAGTGCAATATGGATATTTAATGTTGTTATAATTGGCACAATGGTGGTTTCAATTACACGACTTTCGTTCTGTAAAACCAACGAGATAAAAAGCTTTTTTTGTGACCATGGGCCAGTTTATACAATTGCATGCAATGACAACTATATAAATTATATAATGGCAAAAGTATTTACTGCAGTATACCTTTATGCACCATTTATTGCCATAGTCTTGTCTTACTTAGGCATTGTGGTGACCTTATCTAAAGTTACGACATGGGAGAGTCGTCTTAAAGCACTCAAAACATGTGTCTCTCATCTGTTAGTAGTAGCTATATTTTTTCTTCCTGTATTGGGTACATATCTTGCTGCTGTAACTTTCTCTCTCCATCCTAATGCAAGGATATTCAATACTTCACTTGCAAGAACAATTCCACCAATGTTAAATCCCATCATTTATGTCTTGAACACAAAGGATTTCAGAGCTTTTATAATAAAAATGTTTAAAAAGAAAACCACCATGATTTCCAAAGTGCATGCCTTAACAAAGTGATACCATACATTTTAGCGTGTTCTATGTTTAGCATGCAAATGTCTAAAGACTGTATAAAATAGATGTTTTTAAAATATCTTTAAAAAACTAGTGAGTCAAAGGGTTTTAATGTCAGTTACGAGCCTGCCTCATTTAACCAATTTACTAATTTATAATTGATAAGGAAAGGTGTGTTAAATATCCCATTTGTAAAAACATTTACAACATAATTTTTTAAATAATGAGTATAACTTTCTTTCCTCCTACTTATTATGAAAACTGTACTTACAAAACTGTATAAGTAATAAATAAAGCAAGTTTACTTTATGGGCTTTTCACATCAGAATATTATCACATATACCAATATACAGTATAATGTATAGCAATAAATTTTTTTAAAATAAATTTAAATATTTATAGGTATTTCTTTTCCTTAAGTGTGTATACATTTTTTTTTTTTTGGCTTGACTATATGTGGATTATTATTGACATGTATAAAAACTCTTTTAATTACACCCAGAATAACTTAAGTTGTATTATTATGTTATTTAAATAGACATTGTCAACTAGAGTTTGTAAGATTTTAACAGCTTTTATTAATCAAACTATGCAAAATATATACCACTAATTTATCTAAATGTTCCTTCAAATTAATAAAGGGATAATAAAGTGAAAATTATATGCTAATGTTTGTTGTCTGACATCAATGCACATTTGTATATTCTCCTAAATATATAATCCCACAGCAGAGGGTGGACAGATACATTTGTCCTGTAAATGGCTAAAGTTTATGGAGAACTTCCTGTCTAACACATATACAGTATAGGCCTTTCCCTAACAAAGTTGGAATAGGTATGACTGAAACATGCATTTCTGTAAAGGTTAATGTGTGAAATAATGTTACTGTGAGGGATTACCACTAGAGGGCACCAAGTGCCTGGAGTCTTGTTTTTGTAGTTTTTGTTTGTAGACCGAGTTTCCCAAAAGGCACCTCGGTCAGGAGCAGTGTTTATATTTATAATAATACTTTGAGTTTGTCATGTGGGCATTTTGTTTTGTATTTAGTATAGGTTTTGTTGTGTATGTGTAGGTTAAGAAGTCTCTAGTTTTGTTATGTTTCGGTTTGTCTGGTGTTTGGCTAATGAAGCTGTTTTTGTTACTTTGTCTTTTGTCCTATGTAAATAATGTTAAGTGTGTCTTTAGTGACTATGTTTAGCTCTTGTCTGTTTAGGCCCATGTCGGGTTAGCCACATGAGTGCCTAGCTGCCAGTAGTTTTAGCCGCTAGTTGGGTTAGCTGCTAGCAAGCTTAGCCTTCAGTAGGCTTAGCTTCTAGTTAAATTGGCCGCTAGTGGCTTTAGCCTCTAGTCGGTTTAGCCTCTAGTATTGATTAGCCTTTTGTGTGTACGTTCTCCCCAAGACATGCTCAGTCCCTAGTCTCGTCCTGTCTCATCCTGTCTCTGGTCTTGTCTTGACCCCAGCCTCATCTCTGGTATGTCATGTCTTTGTTTATGTTCAGCTCCATATTTAGTTTGTTAGCTCTAAGCCCTAGTCCTTTACTGACCTTTATCTTTGTAGTCCAAAAATACTATTTGTAAATTATACTTGCATAGGTTTATTTGCAGTTTATTCATGTAGGGTTTTCTTAAAGTAGTCTCTCAATTGGTACTAACATGACTATTCTTCATCATATTTGTACATGAAAAGCATTATGATAACATCCAGTATTTGTGCTAAAAAATTGTGCTTGAAAGATTTTTGATACATTGTGTATATTTTCCTTAAAGTATAGATGTGAAATTGTTATAGACAAAAAGCTTATGTTTTCTTGTTTCTAATATCAAATTTCCTCATTACCATGCTTAGTGGGTTTCCTCAGGGTAATCCTTTTTCCTCCCACAGCAAAACGCAAAGACCACTGCAAAATGATCAGTTTATATATATATATACGGGTCAATGACGTGACGCCCCCTTTTTCTGTCCGGGTTAATTTTATTTTGCAGAAAAAACTAAAAAATACATAAAAATTTCTCATCTACTTGTTATACCTTCTTTACCTACTAAACCACTCTAACTTCTCCAAATTTTTAAGTTTTTCATTATTTTTCTGCTATACGAAGTGTCAAAACACCATATGGGGCGACCGTCCGGCCTTGACTTTAGTTAGGACAACTGGTTTAAAAACACTTTAAATCAACTTAAATATATCTCTTTTCCTAGTTGGCATAATTTTAAACATGTTTTACATCCATTGACAAAACTATAAAGCATTTGCTCATATATTTCTATCATGATATACAAATGAATGTTGTCCGAATTATGTTGATTCTATCCATTTTATCCGGGGCGACCATCAACAAACCACAATTTTGGGACCGTTATTTTAAAAAACATCTCAAGGATGGGATACTGCATCAGCCAGACACAAGTGAAGACCCCCTGGAAACAACTGTATAGTAAATCAGTCTCTCTCATATAGTAAGAAAAAGCTGTTTTTTAACGGCTGTGATGTCGTAGTCACTTTCGGTCATCATGTGGGGCGACCACCCCAAAACTGTGAATTATAATTTTTTTCCACAAATCTATATTTTGATGATAAATTTGATAGTGCTTTGTCACTAGAAGAAGCTAGTTTGGTTTCTGAGGCTAACTGTTAGCCTGTTATACTTAAGTAAACTTGAAAACATCATATGGTATCATGTGGGGCGACCACTGCTAAATGTTTTAAATGATAGATATATGTCCTATATTTGTAGTTTTCATATTCTATACATCAATTATATACATAGAGTTAATTGTTTAAGTATAATTATTTGTATATTTTATAATTTTTTTCTAAATTCAGCCATTTTCCATTCCTTTTATAGGGATAAACATTTATTTCAACTGGATAATGAAGGAGACTCTAATATTATAGAATAAACTTGTGAAATAATGGTTTTCATAAAATGAAAGGGCACTAAAGTTTGTCTTTCTTCATCAGTTTATCTACTTACTGATATGAGTTAAACTGGGACTTTTCCAAACTCTCTGAAAACCGCTTCACTTTAAAAAAAGAATAATCTTGATAACTCCGTATTAAATAACTACAGACCAATATCAAATCTTCCTTTTATAGGTAAGATTATTGAAAAGGTTGTCTTTCATCAGGTGAACAACCATTTAAACTCAAATGAATACCTAGACAGTTTTCAATCTGGTTTCCGAGCGCATCACAGTACAGAGACAGCGCTCCTAAAGATAATAAATGATATTCGTTTAAATTCTGATTCCGGCAAAATATCAGTGTTGGTACTGCTAGATCTTAGCGCTGCGTTTGACACTGTTGATCATTACATACTAATAGAAAGACTGGAAAACTGGGTCGGGCTTTCTGGCATGGTACTCAAATGGTTCAGGTCATACTTAGAAGGGAGAGGTTATTATGTGAGTATAGGAGAGCACAAGTCCAAGTGGACGTCCATGACATGCGGAGTCCCACAAGGCTCAATTCTTGCACCGCTCCTGTTTAGCCTATATATGCTCCCTCTAAGTCAGATAATGAGAAAGAACCAAATTGCCTAACAAAACAAAGATGAAGCTCTGAAGGTGAATGCATACCTTCACTCTAGGGGTCAGATAACTAAAAATCAAGTCAAGAATCTTGGGGTGAATCTGGAGACAGACCTTAGTTTCAGTAGTCATGTCAAAGCCGTAACTAAATCAGCATACTATCATCTCAAAAACATTGCAAGAATTAGATGTTCAAGACTTGGAAAAACTAGTCCATGCCTTTATCACCAGCAGGGTGGATTATTGTAATGGTCTCCTCACCGGCCTTCCCAAGAAGACCATTAGACAGCTGCAGCTCATCCAGAATGCTGCTGCCAGGATTCTGACTAGAACCAGAAAATCTGATCACATCACACCAGTCCTCAGGTCCTTACACTGGCTTCCTGTAACATTTAGGATAGATTTTAAAGTACTTTTACTTGTTTATAAATCACTTAATGGCCTAGGACCTAAATACATTACAGATATGCTTACTGAATATAATCCTAACAGACCACTCAGATCGTTAGGTTCGGGTCAGTTAAAAATACCAAGGGTTCACACAAAACAAGGGGAGTCCGCCTTTAGCCATTATGCTGCCCGCAGTTGGAACCAGCTTCCAGAAGAGATCAGATGTGCTAAAACATTAGTCACATTTAAATCTAGACTCAAAACTCATCTGTTCAGCTGTGCATTTATTTAATGAGCACTGTGCTACGTCCGAACTGACTGTACTATCTTATGTTTATCTAATTTCTTAAACTGTTTTATTTTTTACTGTTTTATTTATACTTTGAATTACCATTGTGTATGAAATGTGCTATACAAATAAACTTGCCTTGCCTTGCCTAGTCTTAATGATACATAAAAATGTGAATTCTGAGATACGGTCGCCCGTGACTTGGGCAGTTGTTATGGCCATCCTGTACCTGTCATGCAGGTGTGATATTCGGATCCTGTGCAGGTGTTGTTACACGTGGTCTTCCACAGTGAGGATGATCAGCTTTCCTTCCTGTCTCCCTGTAGCGCTGTCTTAGGCGTCTCACAGTGCGGTAATGGCAATTTATTGCCCTAGCCACATCAGCAGTCCTCATGCCTCCCGGCAGCATGCCTAATGCACGTTCACGCAGATGAGCAGGGACCCTGGGCATCTTTCTTTGGGTGTTTTTCACAGTTGGTAGACAAGTCTCTTTAGTGTCCTGCATTTTTAGAACTTAAATGCCTACTTTCTGTAAGCTGTTAAGGTCTTAACGAAAATTCCACAGGTGCATGTTAATTAATTGATTATGGTTAATTGAACATGCATGGAAAACATTTTTTAAGCCCTTTACAATGAAGATCTGTAAAGGTATTTGGATTTTTACAACATTATTGTTGAAATACACAGTCCTGAAAAAGGGACATTTCTTTTTTTGCTAACTATATATATATATATATATATAAACTGCATCTATTAAATGAAACTTGAGACAGTTGCATATACAGACTGAATGACGCATAGATAGTATGCACGATCCCTTGCGCCATCTGCTGTGAGAAATGAGAATCGCAGGTTGGAAAAGGCAGAAAACGGCACGCAGCTATCAGTAATTTCACGTAAATAAGAGCAAAATGGCATTATACTAGCTTTTAATGGTGCGATTTTGAAAATGTAAGCATACAGGGTGGATAAGCTCACAGATCTAGGAAAAGTCGTGAAAGGAGGGGCCTGGAAATTTGATTGAGTGTGAAGTTTTTTTTTTTTTCCCCCATTGCGGGCAAATGACCAGTGCTCGGCGCTTCTAGTGTTAATGGACAGGGGGATTCCTGCTGCGTCCAGAATGGTCTGTGTATTTAGGAAACAGACGCAAATGCAGGTTGTTTTAGCACTCTTGATTATTTATGTGAAAAAAGAGGGAAAAGAATAAACTCAACAATAAAAACCCAAATCCTCAGGCTTGGTCTACAGACAAATAGCGAGAAAGGTAAACTCAAAGAACAAAACAAAAAGATATAGGTCTTAACCACAAACTGATTACTTTTCAGCCTTGACCTTGATTTTGTCGTCTCTATACGAACCGGCCCGGTCCCGGCAGACACTGCTCAGTCCTGAGGAGGAAACAATGACAAATGGAGGGTTAATGTCAACCATTGACAAACATGAAAACAACAGTGAACGGACAGGGACCTACGGGTTCGGCTGGTTTAAATAGTGACACACGGGACAGACATAGGTGAAACTAATTTGGTATTACTGGGAGACATACCGACATAGACACTCTAGGGGAAGACAAAGGGGCGGCTCAGTAATCCGGAGAACCAGATCTTATTCCCCGGGAATGTGGTGGTACAGGTGTGACAGGTGGTTGTCCTGCATCCTTAATAAACAAGCTTCAATTAGTCCCAAATGCAGCTGCCAGGTTTCTCACTAGATCTAGAAAATATGATCACATAACCCCAATATTATCATCCCTGCACTGGCTAACTGTTTAGTTTAGAATTATTTACAACATAGTATTACTAACATACAAGGCTTTAAATGGTTTAGCTCCCAACCAGTCTTCTGATACGCTACAATCCACTATGCTTCTTAAGATCACAAAACTCCGGACTTCTGGTAGTTCCCAGAATTTCAAAATTTACGAAAGGGGGTAGAGCTTTTTCATATTTAGTTCCTAAGCTTTGGAATAGCCTTCCAGAGAGTGTTCGGGGCTTAGACACAGTTTCCTAGTTTAAAAGTAGACTCAAGACACCTCTCTTTAATCTGGCATACACGTCACTCATCCCATAACTTCATACTCCAGTACATCTATCCTGAATAGCAACTACGCTAATTTTCTTGCATCTGGAGATTGTGCAAGCTTCAGTAGACAAATAAGGCATCCAGAGAAGGACCAGCTCCAGCTGGATTCTGCTTTATGATGGTTGGAGCTACACATGCTGCTCCTGTGCTTCCAGTAATCCAGACTCCATCTCCTTTGCATTCACTGACTATTCCCTATGCTGAACTGGACTTCATGTTCCAAATTCCAGGACCCTCCTTCCATGACTTTTTTCTAGTTCTGTGAGCTTAATCACCCTGTAGGCTTACATTTTCAAAATCCCACCAGTAAAAGCCAGTATAAAGCTATTTTGATCTTATTTACGTGAAATCGCTGACAGCTGCGCGCCGGTCATGCCGTTTCCTGCAATTTTCAACCTGCGATTCTCATTTCTCTCAGCAGATGGCGCAAGGAACCATCTATGCGTCATTCAGTGTGTATATGTAACTGTCTCAGGTTTATTCCATATATGCAGTTTTATATATATATATATCTGTGAAATATTGACAATTCGCCATTCATTCTGGCGTTGATAATCAGCGATATTTTATAAGGATATTTAGAGGATTTAGCTTTACTTTATTTTATAACGTTTCGAGAAAATTCATTAGTTTGTTCATTCTGTTAAAAAAATTCTGTTGCAATTATCTCTAAAAAATGCAAATGACCCATCCTGAGGATATAAAGGTTTATTAATGTGTTTGAATAAATCAGATCTACCACAGCAGATAATAAACTAACGTAATCCCTAACAATCTTTTTAAGTGGACACACACAACAAGCAATAATCTTGTTTATTTTACTCTGTTTAAATAAAACTGCCTCCCCATGGAAAAAGCATGGGAAACCCCGTATCAAATTAAAAATGTACCAAAGCCTTATTGCGTTAGGTAACAACTCTTTGGAGCATTCTGTTCACCTCGTATGCAAAAAGTTTTAACAAGCAGAAGACAACCTGTGGATTCAGGACCAAGTGCACTTTGAAGGAAATGTGGATGTTCAGGAGTGTATGGACGGGTTGTTTTTTCTACCCAAACGCTGGGTTGCCTCTGTTGGGTCATTTTTCAGCTGCTGTCAGCTTCGTGTCTCTCTTGAGCTCCCACACCACTGATGACGGTTCATCCTCCTCGGGCATTTAAGGGAAAATGACGTTAAATACAAGGTCTGTATACACATGTTCACTCAAACTTGAACCTAAGTCACATATGACTGAAAAATTATTACTATATATAACATTTATTACTGTTACCGTGTTAAGGTTACACTCAAACTTGAGCTGGTCTGAGGTAAGATAATTTAGCTAACAATAGCTGTTAGTTAGCCAAAGAACCCCATCTGTGTATAAAAAAAAACGGCTAAGATGTCTGAATTTTTTAGCTTTCTCTGTAGAATGTTTGCGGAGTGACGAAGATGGTAGAGTGATGAATGAACGCTAAACTGTTAATTGTAGTGCTAGCATGATGCAGGCATTTAGTTAGGTTGTTAGCGTTAGCAAACACATTAACATTGGAACTTTATCAATCTCACTGCTTGAGAGAATAAAATGCTGGGGTGTTACAAAACACTGATCTTCTCACAAATATACACACCTGCTAACCTCCCATTTTTCACTAGTTAGTAATCCACGTTCAAAATTCTCCCGCGTTTCTCCTGAGTTATAACAATATTTTACACCTTTCCCCCTTTGGCAAGTATGCAAATGTATCACCATTAATTGCATGTAAGCTAACCAGGTAGCCCTCTTTAACCAAAGTTGCTTGTGACTCAGGCTAAATTAACTAGTCAGCGCGCCAACTACAGGAGAAAGTACCACAGCTGAACAGATAACTACTAGATGAAAGTATTCATATTTGGGTGATTGTAACGTGCTCGTATGACACCAGCTATGACATTTTTTCGGTAATTAGCTTAAAATCAACGCAGACCACAAGATCAACTAGTCTGACATAAAGAACTTTATCCTACAGATGTGGCCATTAAGACGTAAGAGTTGCGCGTGTTTTCCCGCGAGACGCCGCAATTTAGCGCGCGGCGTGCCACGACTTGCCGTAAGCAACGTTCGGGAATTTAAATAAATGTGTTGTGCTTCACTGAATATCCGCCAGATGGCGCATGGAAGGACTTTATCCAAGTACTGTACAACGAAGAACTGTGTATAATTACTTAGTCTAAAACAATATTGTTTCCAATCCTGAAGCAAACATGAATTTTATTTTGCTTTACAACAGATCTTTCATGATAAATGTGTGTATATGTGCTTCATATTATTTTCATAATAATGAAATGAGATGCCCAAATTCGTGCTTTAAAATTATTAATAAGTTTCTTATATATTTTTTGTAATGTTTTAACAGGGACAAAACAGTCAAAGACATGGCAATGTCTCGGTTTACATGGTGTTGAAATTAATTTAATTTAATAATAAATTAATTTAATCTGATAGTGTTAACTATGCGAATGTCCTTATTTGTAAATATGCCACCATGTCTTATTTAAAACATAAAAAATGTGTCGACATCATCAGAAGACCTGAATTAACTATATATCATATTAAGTAAATTTTATTTTATGAATACGAAGTTCTTCGGGCTTTTTATAATAATCATCATATTTGCTGTTTGTGTCCACCATTGAATAATTATTTCATCCATTATTTAACCACGTCTGAAAATAATAGCTGGATTGTGAATTTATGACTAAAATAAAGTACTTTCACTTTACAAAAGGCAGCGTTTTTATCAAAAGGTTGATAAACGCGTGTTGTACAGTATATACAGAGCGACAGCGCGCTCAGTTACTCACTTCTAATCTTACATCATCAGAAAACATGAATGAACTATATATATATATTATATTATTAAGTAAATATTATTTTATGACCACAAACTTCTTCGGGCTTTTTATAATAATTATCATATTTGCTGTTTGTGTCCAGCATTTAATAATTAGTTCATCCATTATTTAACCACGGCTGGAAATAATAGCTGGAATGTGATGTGATTGTGAATTCATGACTAAAATAAAGCTGTTTGTCTTTTGTAAAGTACTTTCACTTTACTAAAGGCAGCGTTTTCATCAAAAGGTTGATAAACGCGTGTTGTACAGTATATACACCGCGACAGCGCGCTCAGTTACTCACTTTTCACCTTTCATGTAGGTCTGCTCGGACTTATTAGTTTTAAACCCCTTAAAAATGTGTGTGTATACAGCTCAAAACCTCCATCAGTTATTAAAGATAGCATCTATTTAGAAAAAATGCCCCAGTGATTTCGGAGCTTCAGGAAATCTTCCGGCGCTTTGCGCATAACACCGGGCCAACTTATGTCGGAAAGAATTTATAAACTGTTTCTAAACGTGGGCTTTTGGTTTTTACTTATAATATTTGTTAATTTAATTTAAATGAGGTTTGGGCTCAGGACTTCGATTCGGTATCGTGATTCTCCTCTTTAATTTACTCCATAGTTTTAATCAGCGCTCAGCCGCATGCATGAAGTTTTCCAGAGCGCACCAGCAGAAGTAGACTAATGATTATAAACGCGTCGGGAAAACAGCAAGCAGACTGACTCTGACCATTTAAAAAACCTTTGTGTTCATTTTCTGACGCGCTCAAGTTCAGAACAGTACAGATCAATACAGAAAAGCGCAGCTTATTTGCTTTCAAACATTTATAAAATCACAACGTTTTTTCCTTATTGTGAGTGCGCTTAAATAAAAGTTGAGTCTTATAAAGGCCATGTAGTCTTATATAGTTTTATTTTATAGTTTTTGCACATTAATCAGTTTTTTTTCAGCCTGTCACGGCGTGCGCCCAAATCAATATTGCTCCTCGCTCACTAGTTAGGCGGCCTCCCCTTCAGATATGCGAAGAAGCAGGGCTGCGGAATTAGGCACGAATGGTGAAGAAGAGCTCTCCTTGCTAAAGATCCCGGGCTTCCAATGCGCGCCATAAAATACTCGGGGTTTGTTAGTGTACAGTGGATTTTACTACGCGGTGTGAGTGAGACGCGCGCACACAACGCGGAAGTGCGGCATGCAAACGGGGCAAATGGAACGCGCCCCAGGGACTTTAAAGAAGAGCCAGCGCGAGCGGACAGAGGCAGGAGCTGCTGTCCGCGGATGGCCGTTGTACTCGTATTTTATAGCGCAGGGTGCAAGCCCGAGATCATTGGCATGGATAGCTCACCAGCATGTCATGTGGGCATTATAAGACTAAAAAGTGGCAGCTGGCACACCTAAAAATAGACGCAGGTTAATTTTTTTAATAGTCTAAATTAAAATCCTCCTCTTTAGTGCCTCCTATTCCTATTAATCCTATTGTTCTTTTAGTGTCACTGCGTGTGCTTCCAATGCCAGACAACGTTCAAATGCAAATTATTCACTCTCCCTAAGTGTGAATCTGCTGTTCTCACCTATACATATTAACCTATACGTTCTCACCTAAAGTCTTTAGGTAAAATTCCACCTATACAAGTGTAACAAATATGAAAAGAAAAAAAATAGGAAGGGGCAAATATTTTTTTATGGCACTTCACATGTAGTCAGATTGTTCCACTGGACTGAAACTGTGGCAGGTGGAGTTATAGCACTTTTCAAATCACACTAACTATACACTGATATGAATAACTTTAAATAATGCATGCTACGTTAATATGATCTCGGGCTTGCTCCACATTATAAAAGCAAAGCGCGGAGATGGAAATCAGGGAAGTATTGTTTTAAAACCCCCAATTCTGTGAATTCCCACAGCAGCGAAACCGGTTTGATGACTTCACACCTGTTGTAAAGGTGAGATGGGGGATTACAGTAACTGTGGGTGCGCTTCACCTCAGAGCGCGCTGTCGCGTTGTATTCAATGAATAGACTAAAACAAAATCATGTTTGCTTCAGCATTGGTAACAATATTGTATTAGGCTAACTTTATTAAAGATTATACACTTTTGTATTCTTTGTCCACACACGTGAGCATCTTAAACTTTTTAGATATTGATCCTTTCTCGATGCAGCGAATTTTCTGAGCAATTTAATAATAATATACATGAATGAAAAGGAGGAAGAAGAAAAGGTTACGCGAAAATAAGAAAAAGCTTTGGAGGTAAATGCTGTGAAATGCTTTAAATGAACAGATTCTGCCTATAATGGGTCAGGGACAGTGAGGCTGGACCCAGCAGCGCACCACATCCCACATCATAACACATGCTGATGATGACCAACACGTCTCCCCTGATCCACCAGAGCCAAGTAAAAAGAATGGCAATCAAACAGAATAAAATTAGTAGCAGCATTAACTTGTGCTAGTAATTATTATGGTGGTCAATATTAATTGAAATAATGTTTCTCAGCATTATTTCGTATTAATATTGACTACCATAATAATTAAAATAAGTAACTAGTTTACTAGCGTGAGCTACTGCTGCTACTGATTATATTTCAGCTTACCTGTTCAGTTTTATTGCCATTCCTTTTAAAATATTGTCTTTATAGATTTATATGTTGTTTGTCTTAATGTTCTTTTTTTCGTTTCTTTGTTTTACCAATATGACCCAATATATGTTTAGTGATACTTCAAATAATGTTTAAATAGCATTGATTTCTGGATTGTGTTATATTTTTATACTAGTAACTGGTGTTAAAAATGTATCTCCACATTAATGAGCCAATGTATTATGGTGTGGGCTGCTGTGGGCCAGGAAGTCCAGGGCCACTTTTTGGTCCCAGTCCGCCTCTGGCAATAACGAATGGAGAAAGCGTAGTCAAAGCCCGGGGATTCTGCGTTCCGCGGGGGGCCAGTCGTGAATAGCTGACACTCAGTGACAGCCAATGAAATTGAAGCATTTTTGCCGCTTTCCACATGGTGTGGCGTTGCTTAAATAATATCTGTATAATATCCGTATATCCTATAAAATCGTCCAGACCCTGGTTCGAATCCCGCTCTGGGTGAAAATGTAATAAATGTGAATCCTTTGTTTTACACTATTTGCTTATGTGAGGTGAGTGCTAATGTGTTTCATAGCTTAAGCAAAAAAAACTCTCAATTGCTAACATGCATATAGTACCGAAGCATAACTTGATAATGTAATGGCTATATCGTGGCATTTTAGCACATAGCACCATAGCACTGGCTGGGAATCGAACCCGGGTGTTCCGCATGGCAGGCGAATCACCTACCACTGAGCCACCAGTACCCCTCCGCGTTTAAAACGCATATAGGCTAACATCATACACGCGCGGGTGCGTTACAACAATAATAATAATAAATTCAGAAAACTACTACTAATAATAATAATAATTCTGAATGAAAATGATGAATAAATACATATTAGTTTGAGCTTGACACGTTTATGAGCTCTGTCGCTTGCTGTCAATTGGCGCCTAAGAGACATAACATTTTTCGGCTTCAGTAGACACACAATACTTTAGACTGAAACACGACTGCCCCCTACAGGTATTGAAGGGCATTTTCACAGCTTGCCGCGCGCAGTTGCGGCAAGTCGTGGGATTCCTTTTCCGAAAACGTGCGTTTTTAAAGGCCAGATCTGTAAAAGCCATGCTTATTTTGCTGTTTTATTTTTGGTAATAGCTGTCTCCATGTTTTTGTTTCAGGTTACCTATACCCTATCTTAATGGACAGCTATGTCATATTTTTTATTTAGTATCAATCCTATTACACACTAAATTAATAGTCTTATTCAGTTTAATCTTTGCTATTCAACAAAATGTTTACTTTCTTTCATTTTTTTCTTTCTAAGGTTGGAACCAACATGGCTGAACTGTCAAGGCCATACCCCGACAAACTGACGTTGGGAGATAATGACCAGCGCTGCTCTCAGGCATTCGTCATTCTGGTGGGACAGGCTCTGAAGCAATGCACACTACTTGGGGCAGTTGATGTGTGCTTCAAGGCATTTTATATTTTTGACATTAACTATCCAGAGCAGTGTGGTCCTGTATAGGACTTTTTGTAATGTTGCTATGAAATAGCGAGGCCTACTTTAAAAGTCATAGACAGTGTTTGTAGGTCAAAATAAGACCAGGGCTGGATAGTTTTGTTCTGCAGAAAAGATATCTAATGTCACAGAGAGATCCTGCTCTGTAGAAGCTGCCTCAGCCTATTTGTGCAATTACTCCATTCTGCCCTTGTGAGTAATAGTATAATAATGATGTCTCTGGTGATTATCTGTTCTTATACTTTTGAAAAATAAATATTTTTTTCTAAGAACATTTAATAGGATGTTGTTTATTGCATATATGTATGCTTTGCAAAACTTGAAAGTTTTTTTTTTGTAATAGACCAGTATATTAAAGTAATTTAACTGTTTAATAGACATGGGTAATTTTTTTTTTTTTACAGATTCACTATAAACAAACAACCCATTTTGCTTGGTAAAATTAACCCAGCATTATGGTTAAATTTGACCTAGCATTTGGGTTGAATATTTTACCCATCTTGCTGGGTTAAAAAAATAACCCATTTTGCTGGGTTAAATTAACCCAGCAATAATAACCCAGTATTTTTTAGGGTGGTTCTTACTTTAAGTTTTGTGCTGGATGAAGTTGCATTTCAACGTACAAAATCACACAACTGGTATTTTAACTATAATATATAACTAACTAGATAATGTGAGTATATGTAACTTTGTGAGTATATGTAACTTTAAAATGAGACTAGGACATTTAATAAAACAAAGTAGGCCCCACTCCAAGTAATAAAGAAACTTGTACGTGCATGTTATTCACAAGTTCTGACATGTGTCTTTTGTTACAGTTTCACTGACGACCCCAGACGTTTTGTTGATTTCTTTGTCTCTTGTTTATTTTCAACATTAAAGTACAACGGTTGTTGCAGTTTCTTGCATAAATCCACTGTAGTCACGACAAGTCGCTTGCTGTGTTCTGTAGCTTCAGTAGATTACAGTTACAACAACTCTTTTTACTGTATTCCTTTTAGCTTACTGTCTCGCGGTCAAAAGCTTGTGTGCTCCACACCTTTCTGTATCCTTCCGTGTCTCAACAACAACTAACGTGTGTGATAGACATGAAACTACATAACTGTGGGATGATGTCACAGAACAACTCATGAAATGATGTCACAATACAAATTATAAGTATGATACTTAATGCTTAACTAATAAACTGAAATAAGATAAACATAACAACAAATCACAAGAATGAAATATGGCCCTTACAAAACTTAAAAAAAAAAAAAAAAATTCAATTAAAAATACATATTTGAAACTCTTAAAGTTAGGTTGAGCATGGACACAAAAAATGACTAGGAAAATTATTAAATTAAGTAGGGTTTACTTGTGAAATTAAATAGACTTAACTTAAAAAAAATTAAGTAGATTTTACTAGCAAAAAATATTTTTTACAGAAAGAAATGTAGGTAGTAAATACAAAGAATAGTCTTGTTTAAACTACATAATAATCCGATAAAAAAAAATTAAGGTAACTTTTTGCAAGTAGATCATGCTGGATATTTTTATCAGTGTAGAAAAGCCAAATAATGAACAGTAGGAACGTTTTTCCTGTAAAGACGTTCAAGCCGTCTGCCGGTAGCCTTAAGAATACAGAGCTCAGGGGTATACTAAGGAGAAGAGTGATGGGCGGGGACATTTCTGGTCTTGATAGGAGCATGCTGCTATAGGATTTCAGAAATTGTAGAGTTGTAATTAGATAGTATCACAGATGGAGAAGAAATATCAATGAAATCAGAGAGATTCGAAGAGACAAAGAAAATGAATATTGAAGTCACCTAGCAGAAGAATAGGAAATGACAATGAGCAGGCAAGGGTTAACAGTTCACTGAGTTTGGAAAAAAAGCTGGACAGGGCTTTAGAAAGATAGTAGAGTAAGATAATTGTAAGACAGTCAACTTTCAAAACCATGTTTTCAAATGAATTTGTATTGTGAAAATCAAATTGTTACAGATGAAGATTGTCACGGTAAATGACAGCAAGACCACCCTCTTTGCCATGCGGTCTAGGTCTGGTGAGATACTTATATCCATCAGAAGCAAGAAGATTTAACTGATTAAAATCATCCCAGAGCTTTCCAGGTTTCAGTGAGAAGAAAAATGTCAAGCATATTGTCAGTGATAATTTCATTGAGATTACGGGCTTTGTCCGATATTGACCGACAGTTCAGAAGTGCAAAGTGACGATGTACAGGAATCAGATTTGCAGTACGATGCTACTAGTGAGACCAGTGAGATAAATTAGAGAGTGATAAACATTACAACCAGCAGGAGGTTGTTTGGAAGCAGACAATCTATAGTTAGTCCAGATGCACAGAAGGGCTTCGGGCTTAGAGCAAAAGGTACTCCTGAACACACGCCATTAGCGGTGGATGTACTGTGGGCGCCGGAGAATCCCTAAACTCCTAAAGTGGAGACGCTAACAGGGGAGAGGGCTGACAGCGGGCTGGTGACAAACTCACAGACAGCAAAAAGTTGATAGTTGTAGTCCAGTTTATTTTAAGCATCAGCAGTATAAAATAGAATGATCCAACCAGCCAAGCAGAATAGCAGAGAGACATGCAGCAGAAACAAACAAACAAACAAACAATCCAGCAAACAATCAAGGTACGAAGCGGCAGCACAGATGTGCACAGTGTTCTCGTCCCGGAACCGGAAGTTCTCTGAGTCACAGTGCTAATGTTAACCATTAAACTTTGTTAGCGTTAACCGCGGTCTGTCTGTATTATTGTCTGCATTAAATTAACCAAGAATTTACTTGATGCGCTTTTTATTCAAATAAGTTGAGCGATATAACACTCGTATAGGAGCATGAGTTGATCTCTGAAGCCAAACTATAACTTACAGAGTACTGAAGCCCCCCACACACACCTCCTCTCCACACACACACCTCCCATCCCCACACACACCTCCCCCCACTCCTTAACTAATAAACACTTCAGTGTTTTTATCCAGCTCGTTCACTAGGCGCTCGTGCTACCGTGCAAACTTGCGGCCAAAGTGGGGAAAATATAAACCTGGTTATGAGCGTTTAGCTCACTAGCTCATGTACATCTATCCTCAGCTTGTGTCCTTCATGAACTGCAACACATTATATTCATAGAAATAACCTGCAGAATAACTTCTGCCATCTAGTGGTGGAACCAGGTAAAGGAATAAATAGGGCTTGAATGGGTATGTTTACTATGAAATCTTGACACTCCTTTCTGGCAGGAGAGGGAGGGAGAGGGAGGGGGGATCACGGCGTCCATAGGGCAGCCGTACACCATTCGCACGCCATTCACACGGTCGCGGCTATTTGACGTGGCTCCCTCTCCACATACACCAGCCTCGGCTTACTGGTAGAGGAGGAGGCGTCGCAGTTATTTACAATGACAATCTGGCTATCGTACAAAAACACAGATTTAAATTTAATGCATTTGAAGCTCTTTATAGTAACATAGTCAGCTAAGTCGATTCCGCTTATCATCACTTACAGACCCCCAGGGCCATATTCTGAGCTTTTCTGTGAATTTGCTGATTTCCTCTCAAACCTTGTCATTTCTGTAGACAAAGCGGTAATTGCTGGAGACTTTAATATTCATTTTGAGAATCCAGAAGACCCTCTGAAAATAGCATTTATGTCTATACTGGACCCAATAGGAGTAAATTAGTGTGTAGTAGGACTCACTTATACAGCAGGTCACACTTTGAACTTAATATTGTCCTTTGGATTAGGTATAAGAAACATAATTACAATTCCACAGTCTGTGGAGTTATCTCTTGTCTCGTTTAAAGTGTGTCATAGCAAAAATGTACCGCGCTACCACTTTAAACGTTTGTTCACATTAAATACCACACAGAGCTTTATCAATAATCTTCCAGAGTTACCAACTTTGATTGGATCGCCATTTGACTCCACAGAACTCGATCAGGCGACCGAATATTTAGAGTCAACACTTCGTTATAGCTTAGATAATGTAGTTCCAGTTAAAAGGAAAATTATTATACTAAAACAAACCGTTTAAATATTAGAACGCAAATGGCATTGAACTAAATTGTGGTATTCCAAAAAGCATTGAAGGAGAGCATCCTGAACTGAAAAGCTCTTAGTGTCGCAACATGGATGTATACTTCCACTTTTATAAAAAATAACAAAAATAATCATTTATTTAATACCATAGCTAAATAACTAAAAACAAGACCACTGCAGAAATCTCCACAATAAGAACATACACTAGTGAGGATTTCATGAACTTTTTCAATAACAAAATAATAAATATTAGACAAAAAATTCAGGCTTTAAAGCCAGACAATTTAAGTGATACAGATGATAAATTAATTACATTACATCAAAACCCAGAATACTTTACTCCCCTTTAAAGCGAGAGAACTAATTTCACTCATGGCCTCTTCAAAGTCGTCAACCTGTGAATTAGATCCTATACTGACACATTTTCTCAAGCAGATAGTTCCAGCAATAACAGAACCCCTGTTGAAAGTAATTAACTGTTCACTCAGCAGTGGGCATGTTCCTAAATCCCTTAAATTAGCAGTTATTAAACCAGTAATCAAGAAAACTGACCTTGACCGCTGTCAGCTTTCCAATTACAGGCCGATATCAAACCTCCCCATTATTTCTAAAATTCTTCAAAAGGTAGTATCACAGCAGCTATGTTCATATCTACATAGAAATAGCATAAACGGACTGTATCAGTCAGGATTTAGGCCTCATCACAGCACAGAGACAGTATTTGTTAAAGTGGTAAATGACTTCCTATTGGCCTCTGATCAGGGTTGCGTCACTATACTTGTTTTACTCAACCTCAGTGCAAATTTTGACACTTTATCATAGTATTCTTCTTCACAGATTTGCAAATGTATTAGGAATTAAGGGAACAGCTCTCTTGTGGCTCAGATCCTATTGCTATCTGATTGTTATCAGGTTGTAGATTTAGATGGTGATCATTCCTCATGTTTGAACTTTTCAGCAATGTGTGCAGGACATAAGAGATTGGACATTAATTAATTTTCTTTTGCTTAATCCTGATAATACAGAAGTTCAAGTCATAGGACCACAAGCAGGTGGAAGTAAGCTTTCTGATCACACTATGATTTTTAATGGCCTTTCTGTTCCATCAAGTGCAACAGTAAAAGACCTTGGTGTGATTATAGATTCCAGCCTTTCATTTGAAGCACATGTATATAATATTACCAGGATAGCATTCTTTCCTTATTTAGGAGATCCAATATGGCGCCGGTGAGGTCGGTTGCCGTCATGAGTGCTCCGAACCCTTTTTCTTTGTTTTTGATTTTTAAGTTAGTTTTCAGTGTTTTAAAACCAGTCAACTCACCACCATTAGGTACATTAGGTATGATTGAGACACTCTTGTTTTTATTGGTATACAATGTACTCACAATTCGACATTTTTAACTCCGGATACGAGCTGGCCGAGTGAGATCCTGAGAGAGAACAAAGGACGCGACGTAAACAAGGCATAATCTCGCCCTCCGTTTGGGAAATCTGATCATGCCGCCATCTTCCTCATGCCAAAATACAAACAAAGGCTGAAACAGGAAGTTCCGGTTTAGAGGGAGGTCGCGCGCTGAACAAACCAATTGGTGACCACGTTACAGGACGCACTTGATGAGACAGAGGCATGTTCCGAAACAGCTCCAACGACGTCAGCATGTTTACAGAAGCGGTTGTGGGATTCATCGGGAAACTAGCAGATGATACCGTGGAAAAAAAGACTTATCAGAACATTCCAACCAGAAGCCATGGGTGGATAAAACCGTCTGTGACGCTCTGAGATCTCGCACCGCTGCCTATAACACGGGACTTGCGTCGGGGGACATGGCCCTGTACAAGGCTGCGTCTTATAATGTGCGAAAAGCAGTGAAGAAGGCAAAGCAGCGCTGCAGGAGGAAACTAGAGTCACAACTCCAACAGAGTGAGTCTAGGAGCCTGTGGCAGGACTAAGGACAATAACGGACTATAAAACACCAACAACCGATATGACGGACACGGACGTGACTCTGGCAGACGAGCTGAACACGCGAGTGAACGCCAGGAAAGCAGGACCAGATGGTATCTCAGGCCGTATCCTCAGAGCCTGCGCAGACCAGCTACCACCTGTGTTCACAGAAATATTCGACATCTTTTTATCTTAGTCAGTGATCCTTACAGGTTTTAAGGAGTCCATCATTGTTCCTGTCCCGAAGAAACCCCATCTTGCTTCTCTTAATGACTATCGCCCTGTAGCCTTGCCACTCAGTAGTAATGGAGTGCTTTGAGCGCCTGGTAAGGGACTTTATCATTTCTTTACTACTTGACACACTGGACCCTCTACAGTTTGCATATCGCCCAAACCGCGCCACAGACAATGCAATCTCTCATCTCCTCCACACATCACTCACTCACCTGGACACTCGGAGAGGGAATTATGTTAAAATGCTCTTCATCGACTACAGCTCAGCATTTAATACCATAATTCCCTCCACCATCACCACCAAGCTGGAGCACCTGGGACTCAGCTCATCTATGTGTCAGTGGATCTCCAACTTCCTAACTGGCAGACCACAGGCTGTAGGGATGGGCGGACATGTCTCAGCACTGGAGCTCCCCACGGTTGTGTGCTCAGCCCCCCCAGGGTTGTGTTCTAAGCCCCCTGCTGTACTCTTTGTACACCTACGACTGCGTGGCCACTACCAACTCCACCGCCATAGAAGTTTGCTGACGACACCGTCGTGGTCGGCCTGATCACGCACAACGACGAGACGGCCTACCCAGAGGAGATTGGAAATCTGAAGAACTGGTGCCAGAGGAACAATCTCCTCCTGAACATCAGCAAGACAAAGGAGCTGATAGTAGACTTTAGTACAAAGCAGGAGAGGAACTACCAGACCCACATCATCAACAGGAGCCCAGTAAAGAGAGTGGACAGCTTCAGATACCTTGTGTTAACATCTCGCAGGACGTGTCATGGTCTTGTCACATCAACACCATGGTAAAAAAGGCCTGGCAGCGTCTCTACCACCTTAGACACATGAGAAAGAATGGACTGCCCTCCAAGTTGCTAAGGAATTTCTACTCCTGCACCATCCTGATGAGAAACATTACAACCTGGTTCGGGAACACCACCATGCAGGACAGACGAGCTCTACAGAAGGTGGTGCAATCAGCTGAGCACATCATCCGCACCGAGATCCCTGACCTGCACTCAATCTACAGCAAGCGGTGCTGGACCAAGGCCAGGAAGATCGTGAAGGACCTCAGCCATCCCAACAATGGACTGTTCACTTTGTTGCGGTCTGGAAAGCGATTCCGCTCCCTAAAAGCCAATACAGAGTGACTGAAAAGGAGCTTCTTCCCGAAGGCGATAAGGTCTCTCAACCACGCCACCATGCAGAACTAATACCATCTTTTTAACATCAAAAATTGACTGGACATTAATGGACACTATGGACACAATTACGCACACCTACACTAACATAATCATGTTTTTATTGTCAACGATTACACAAAGGCACTTTAATAAGTCACTTTAATAATGCATATTTGCACACCCTCAGTCTTTTTTACACAAAATTTTAATTTTTAAATTTTTACAATTCACTTTTTTTTCTATATTTTCTACATTTGCTATATTGTAAATGCTCTATTGTACAGTATATTTTAATTTTTATGTACAGTATATATATATATATACAGTAATACTGTGTATGTGACAAGTAAAATTTAAATTTGAAATTTGATTTAATTCACTTTAAAAAATATTGACAAGATAAAAAATATATTGTCACCAAATGATGCAGAAAAACTAGTTCATGCTTTTATCACCTCTAGGTTGGATTATTGTAATGGCTTACTGTCTGGTTGTTCAACAAGGTGCATAAACAAGCTTCAGTTAGTCCAGAATGCAGCAGCGAGAGTCCTCACTCAAACCAGAAGATACAACCACATCACCCCTATCTTATTTACATTGCATTGGCTTCCTGTAAAATTTCGCATCGATTTAAAAATTGTACTATTGACGTATAAAGCATTAAATGGTCTTGCGCCGCAGTATCTGAGTGAACTGCTAGTGTCTTACAATCCGCCACGCCTACTTCGATCAAAGGTTGCTGGCTGCTTGTCAGTACCACGTATTATTAAAACTACAGCAGGGGCAAAGCTTTTTCTTACAAAGCCCCAAAGTTATGGAATAGCCTTCAAATAGTGTTCGGGACTCAAACACAGTCTTAGTGTTTAAGTCCAGGCTAAAAACCTATTTATTTAGTCAAGCATTTTTGATAAAAAAAAAGCATAAATTGATTTGCCTTAGGTAAAGGAGCAGATTTGGGGGACTCATGGAGGTAGAGTATTACGGTGAATGGATATGTTCAGATGCTGTCTTCCCCACTCTCATTGATCACTTCAGGTTTATTGATGTTGAGGTGGTTGGCTGCTTTACATCTCAGGTAGCCCTAATGTCTGTGTTTCCTTCTGGCTCTCCCTTTTAGTTATGCTGTCACAGTAGGTTAGACTGTGACCATACCTAACTGCCATCTCTCCATCTTTTTTGCTCTCTCCTCTTCTGCTCTCTCTCCTCTCTCTCTCTCCCTTTTCCTCTACCTATCTCTCTGTCGAGATATACAGGTCCCTCCTGAGCTGCCAGTGATCCAGACCTTCTCTGCCTTCTTGACCTGTCGTCCTGCTTCTGGTTGGAGATCTCGTCGCATGGATGCCCCTGTGGTTCCACTTTTCCACGAAGATGGTCCTGTCCTCGACTGATGCTGTTCTCTGAGCACCTGTAACTTCAGTCGCTCAAGAGTTCAGGACTGGAATTTTTTCTACAGTCTACCTGAGCCTCCAGGAACAAACTGGACTCCATTTAATTTAACACATTTCCTGTTATACTGAACTTTCAGTCTCACATAGTATTATGCAGATCAATCCGTGCTATCTGTTTTCACCCAAATGAGGATGGGTTCCCTGTTGAGTCTGGCTCCTTTCAAGGTTTCTTCCTATTACCATTTCAGGGAGTTTTTCCTTGCCACTGTTGCCATCGTCCTTGGTTTGCTCATCAGGGACTATCTTATCATTTTGATCCATACACATTCACATTTCATACAAACTTAAATAATTCTTTTAATTGTGTAAAGCTGCTTTGCGACAATGTCAACTGTTAAAAGCGCTATACAAATAAAACTAAATTGAATTGAATTAAATTAAAGTAGACTAACATAGCCATAAAAGAACACTTCTCCATAGTACGCTTCAGATAAATGATTAAAATATTTTTAAAAATCACAGCTTCTATCTATAACTTGTTTGATTATAATCTATGGCCATTAAGTTGGATGATTTAAATGTTGGTGGGAAACATGACACCTACATATTTAAAATTCACAAATATAAAATGTGTTGTATATTGTAATGTGTTCATTTATGCCTATTTTGTATTCTATATGAACCTTAATAACCTGTTGTTAGATTTTGGATCTGTCATTATGCAAAAATTCAACAGCTGTTTAAAGCCCAAATACCATTTTTGGTTGTGCTTACATATTTGCACTTTCTGTGTTGTAGAAAAGAAAGTTGCATGTTTGGCATTCGCCCTGCACCTGTTGCCCAACAGAGAAATTAGAAAAAAAAACTAGCAGTTGGTTTGTATTTACATCACTGTCTAAGCTATCACGTGAGAAAATATGGTCCAACATTACTAAATATACTGCACATACAGTACACAAGTTGAAGCTACAACAAGGTATAAGATAGAACTAAATCGGAGTAATGATAATTTAATAGTTAAAATGTCATTTTCACTGCGACAGCTCTGCTTATGTGTTGTAAATGTAGATGGAGATTTTATGCTGTCCTGTTTTACCTTAATTATATATTTCTTAAATTAGTTGAACTAATCGGGTTATGTTGAATGTACAAGCTTATTTTTGTTTTACTCCATTGTTTATGCTCTTTTAGGCTGGAAATAACATGAACAGAACCTACTTCAACATGAATGCTTTAAACTCAAGTTTATCACTAAATGCATCTGTGCATCCAGAGTACTTTTTTATTAGTGGATTTTCTGAAATACCTTTCAGCCAATATTACTTTGTTTTTCTAATTTTTATTTATGTTTTCTCACTTTGTGGAAACTCAATTGTACTTTTCATGATATTAGTTGACCATTCACTGCATATTCCAAAATACATGGGAATTTTTAATTTGGCTCTGTCAGACTTTGGTGAAACAAATGCACTGATTCCTAGCCTTGTTAAGACATTTTTTTATGATTCACAGTACATAACCTATGATGCATGTTTGACCAACATGTTTTTTACTTTTTTCTTTTTTAGTGGACAGTCTTTAACTCTTGTTGCATTGGCATATGATCGCTTCATTGCCATTTGCTTACCACTAAGATACCATGCAATGGTAAGCACTTCCTTCATGCTTGCAACTTTAATTGCCATATGGATATTTAATGGTATTGTAACTGGCACAATGGTGGTATTGATTACACGACTGTCATTCTGTAAAACCAATGAAATAAAAAGCTTTTTTTGTGACCATGGGCCAATTTATGCAATGGCGTGTAATGATAACAGCATTAATATCATAATGGGGAACTTTTGTGTGATACTATATCTTTATGCACCATTGATTGCAATATTCTTATCATACTTAGGTATTTTATTGGCTTTAATTAAAATTACAACATGGGAGGGTCGTCTTAAGGCATTCAAAACCTGTGTCTCTCATCTGTTAGTAGTAGGTATATTTTTTCTTCCTGTATTAAGTACATACCTTGCTGCTCTAACTTTCTCTCTCCATCCGAATGCTAGGATAATCAATACTTCACTTTCAAGGACAATTCCACCCATGTTAAATCCCATTATTTATGTCTTAAACACAAAGGATTTCAGAGCCTTTATTATTAAAATGTTTAAAAAGAAAACCGTCATGATTTCCAAAGTCCATGCTTCAGAAAAGTGATAGTATATATTTAAGTGCTATTTATGTTTAGTACGCAAATATCAAAAGACTGTATAGTACAAACATCTTTTAAATATATCTTCAAAAAAAAAGTGAGTCTACAGGTTTTAATTCGAGTCAAGGGTCTACCTTGTTCAACCAAAATAATAATTCAGATTTGATACTTAAAAGAAGTGTATTAAATTTAGCCTGAAAATCTTTAATGGTTCCCATACGTAAAAACTTATTTGCAACATGATTTTTTTTGGATAAGCAATACAAAAGATTATTTCTTTATTGCTTTCTTTGTTCCATGTCTCCTCTTCCTTCTTTGCTTCCTTCTTATGTAACTAGTACAAAAACTATTCTTACAAAACTGTGTAAGTAAATAAATGAAGCATTTTGAACAAAACTATTTTACTTTCGTGGACTTAACAAGAAGCACATCACTTTGCTCTAAAATTAGAATCAGCGACTACAGGCCGTTGTTTTTTTTTTTACTTTTACAATATGTAGCAAATACTACAGAATCAGCCAAAAATATATAAACACAGTTCAGGAAAAGAAAAATAGTTTAATTTAATATAAAAATATTTATACTATCAATTAATTTATACATTTAATTGATATCATATAAATATGTATGTAGGTTTCTCTTTTCCTCAAGCATGTATAAATTTTTTGGCTGACTCTATGTTGATTATTATTGACAGTTATAAAAATTTTATTAATTACACCCAGAATAACTTGAGTTGTATTTTATATTTTATTTAAATAAAAATTGTTGATTAGCATTTGTAAGGTTTTTAGGCCTGTAACAATGACATACAGTACACATGCATCAAGGTGATGTAATAATTCATATTTTGAATTTTTATTTTTGTAGTGATGTTGTTTTTAGGCCTTTCAGTGTAGTTAAAAATGTAAACCTTTTGACAGTTTTTATTAATAAAACTATGCAAACTCTATAATAGATTTGAATGTTCCTCCTAACTAATAAAGTGGTAATAAAGTAAAAGTGATATACTAATGTTTGTTGTCTGACTTTAATGCACATTTGTATATTCTCCTAAATATATAATCCCACAGCAGAGGATGGACAGGTACATATGCCTCTAAATGGCCAATGTTTATGTACAACTTACTGTCCAACGCATATACAGGCGTTTCCCTAACAAAGTTGGAACAGCATGATTGTATGATTGTCTCCTGTAGCATCACAATTTTCTTTAACTGAAACTACGGGCCCAGACATGTACAAGCAGGAAAGTGTTTAAAAGTTTGCTAAGGTTGGCTTGCGGTCTGCCTATTACTGTGACCCCAATCCCACACAATATCCACACATCCTACATTCCCAAATTAAGTGGAAATTCTTCTTAAAATATTGGAGGTTATTATAACAGCAAAGAGGTTTGTGAAATTTATAAAAAGATATTCAAAAGGCAAATTTATGTGCATTATTCCTTAAAATGTGTTTGATGTTACTCAAGGCTCAGTGCATCCGGACTTGATTTAGAACATTTGGTCTATTGCTACCATCTTTTTCATTGTAGCATGGTTCTCAATTGCTATTAGAATGAAAATGTGTTAAATGAGGTAATTTGTGGGAGGTCTTTACTCACCTTCATCTTTGTAGTACAAAAATATCATGTAAAATATACTAGCATAGGTTTATTCGCAATTTATTGCTGTTTATACATGTAGTTTTTTGAAGTTATTTTTTTATGCTAACAGGACTGTTTGTCATATTGGTACATGGAAAGCATTATGATAACATGCAGTATTTGTGCTTTTCAGGAGGCTTAGGGAAATTAATGATATGCAAAAACTTTGAAAAAATTTTGGATACATTATAAGTATATTATCTTAAAGTAAAAGATGTCAAAAATTGGTATAGGCAATGTGATTGTGTTTAATTCCCCCCTTTAATCGTTATTTACTATATGTGATAAATGCTTGTAACATATTTTGCTCATGTGTGATAAAGTATATATGTATAAAATATGTATGTCTGTGTAATTTGCATGTTCTCAACATGCTTGGTGGGTTTCAAATTAAAATTTTATTTGTCACATACACAGTTATACACAGTATGATATGAAGTAAAATGCTTAATACTACTGATGACCTCAAGATTCAAAAGGAAAGTTTCAGTGTGAAAATAAGAGAAATAAGAAATTATGAATTAGAAATATAAGAAATATGTAAATAAACTTTATAAATTTTTACATTAGCAAAATTTACATAATGTACAGGCAATAAAAACTATGAAAATTAAAAACTGGAATAAAATAGTAAAATAAAAAATAGAAATATAAAAAATATATAATAAAAACTAAATAAATAAATAAATAAATAACATGAAATACAATGGAACTTTGGATTGCAAGCATAATTTATTCCAGAACCATGCTCGTATAGCAAAACACTCGTAAATCAAAGTTCCCCATAAGAAATAGTAAAAATTTTGATTATTTGTTCCACAACCCAAAAAAATACATAAAAATAATTTATACAAAATATAAAGTAAAAATAAAACTAATTAACCTGCACTTTACCTTTGAAAAAAAAATCCAGACAGAAGTGTTTTTGTTAGTGTTTGCCTGCGCACAAACTATTTATGTGTTAGCTTCACATGCAGGCTGTGTGCGTGTGTGTTAGTGCGTGCACGTGCTGTAAAGCTAAAGTGAAAGTAGAGCAGAAATTACACCCTCTCCTCTCCCTCTTCCTCCTCTTTTATTTGAGAGGGGGAGAACTACTGTGTGGGACGACTTTCACACACACTAATGGAAACACTGTTTTATCAGGAAAATAAATAAGAAATCCTTAATGATCTTTGTGTGCATGCACACAAACGGGAAATAAAACTAATTAACCAGCACTTTACCTATAAAAAGAATCATGACCGAGCAGTGTTTCCATTAGTGTGTGTGTGTGTGTGTGTGTGCGTGTGTGTGTGTGTGTGTCCAATGACTCGCGCACACACACATTACGGAATCAGTGCAGACTGAGAGAGAGAGAGAGAGAGAGAGAGAGAGAGAAAATGGATGTTTAACCTTTCTAATGAGACTTGCTTTTTCTTTACACATGCACACACACCTGTTATAATAAACAGTACACATACACATAAAAACACAAAATAAAATACTTTACACACATGATTACAGTGTTATAGTTAACAGTACATGCATACATGGATGTTGATTGTACCAGTAAGAGATGCATTAAGACCAAGCAGGAGAGACGACTACCCACAATTCCACAGCAAGAGAGAGAGAGAGAGAGAGAAAAACCATTGGCTCAGTGTAAGGGCCATATTTAATTCTTGTGATCTGTTGTGTTTATTTCATTTCAATTTATTAGTTAAGCATTTAGTATTATACTCATAATTTGTATTGTGACATCATTTCATAGGTTGTTCTGTGACATCATCTTACAGTTGTGTAGCTGCATGTCTATCACCCACGTTAGTTGTTGTTGTTGTTAAGACACGGAAGGATACAGAAAGGGGTGGAAAACACAAGCTTTAGATCGTGATACTGTGAGCTAAAGGATACAGTAAGATAAGTTGTTGTAACTGTAATCTACCGAAGCTACAGAACACAGCAAACGACTTGTCGTGACTATAGTGGATTTATGCAAGAAACTGTAACAACCATGTACTTTGATGTTGAAAATAAAACAAGAGACAAAGAAATCAACGGACGTCTAAAGTCGTGAGTGACACTGTGTGAAAAACATAATATATTCAGTAAATTTGTGAATTTATCACAAATTGCAATTTTATATGAATGTCACGTATGAGACGCGCCACAAACACATACTTATATAATATATTCACATACAAACACATACTGTAAACACATAAATTTTTTAAACCTAAACATCTAATCAGCGTCCGTATGCAAATGCATGAAGACGTAGCCTAACGTAGTGTCGTGTCAGAGTTCAGCGGTCACAGAGTCGAAGGACGTTGAAGAAGCTGTAGCTTTTTTTTTTTTCAGTTACAAAAAGCACAGCGATAAGTCCTCATCCGCTAAATTTGACAGACTGAAGACAAATGACCGTTGTCTGACAGACCCCTAAGTAAAAAATAGGAGACTGTTGGTTTAGAGTGGATTGGAGAAAAGAGAGCTGTTCATTTACTTTAAAAAAATTGCAAAAAAAAAAAACATAATATGATCTGTTCTATAGCCCATCTGTTTTAACTTAGTTTTTTCTTTTTTATTATTATTATTTATAAGACAACCTTTCAGTTTTGTAAATATTCTAGTTATAGTGTGTTAAGTCTTACTTTAGGTTTAACGTTTTTGAGAATTAGACCATCCAGCTTAAATAAATTTTATGTCATTGATTGATAGAATCTGGATTAAGGATATTTTATTTTATTTTGTTTTATTTATTTAATTTTTATTTTTCAGTTTCCCCCCCCTGAGGGATTGCCACCTTATTGTGGTCAGGGGGTTTGCGTGCCTCCGTAACCTTAAGAGCTATACCAGCAGGAGTTTAGTCTTGGACAGGTCTAAAGGTAGAGGCCTGACAAAGTGCATTCCACTTCTCCAGGCTTAAGACACAGCTCACAACACAATTTAGCAAGGATAATACTGTTACTATAAGCACAGGGAAAAAAACAGTGCTCGAACATGATGTGTACACATGATGCCCCCTTCACATTTCTCACTGCCCCCCCATATGGTCCGGTTTAGAACGGGCCCTGATTTGAAAAGTCAACCAGAATCTCTCTTTCTTTATATATATAATATATATAATATATATATAATATATATATATACTTTTACTACGCTGTATTACAATTTAAAGCTATTTTATTTATTTTATACTTTTATTTGCTTACTTACTTACTAACCAGCGAATGCTGTTTTAGAGCTCTAAAACTACGGCAGTATGGATGACACTGGATATCGCAGAACGTGCGAGTTGATGCCCATGCACCAATCATTGACCATTGAATTGTTGGATTTTGAAATGCCACTTATATATATATATATATATATATATATATATATGTTCGTGTTTAATTAAATTCTCAAACCATCGTGTTCTCCCATGAGTTTACTGCATGAACACCTGAACAAAAGGTCTAGGGAAAAAATGGGCAATATAAGGTACACCTGTGCACTACTCATTATGTCAGATCAGCATCTTGATGTGGCACACCTGTGAGGTGGGATGGATTATCTCAGCTAAGCAGAAGTGCTCACTATCACACATTTAGACTAATTTGTGAACAATGTTTGAGAGAAATGGTAATATTGTGTATCTGGAATGAATTTTAGATCTTTAAGTCCATCTCATACAAAATCGGAGCAGAAACAAAGGTGTTGCGTTTATATTTTTGTTGAGTGTATATATATATATATATATATATATATATATATATATTCAATTCAATTTTATTTGTATAGCGCTTTTAACGATTTACATCATCACAAAGCAGCTTTACACAATCAAAAGAATTAAGTTTGTGAAATGTGAATGTGTATGAATCAAAATTATATGATTGTCCCTGATAAGCAAGCCAACTCAACAGGGAACCCATCCTCATCTGGGTGAAAACAGATAGCAGGGATTAATGTGCATAATAATATGCGAGACTGGAAGTTCAGTATAAGAGGAGATGTGTAAGATTAAAGTCCAGTTTGTTCCTGGAGGCTCAGGTATACTGTGAGAAATTCCAGTCCTGAACTATTGAGCGACTGAAGTCACAGCTCCTCAGAGAACAGCTGTCTGCATCAGTCGAGGACAGGACCACCTTCATGGAAAAGTGGAACCAACCCCAGTCACCACACGCATCCCAGGCAGACCACATGGGGGCATCCATGTAATGAAATCTCCAACCAGAAGCAGGACTCCAGGATGAGTTAGAGAGGTCCAGCGGGCAGAGGGGGTCTGAATCACTGGCAGCTCAGGAGCGACATGTATAGCTCGACAGAGAGATAGGTAGAAGAAAAAGGAGAGAGAGAGAGAGAGAGAGAGGAGAGAGCAGAAAAGTAGAGAGCAAAGAGATGGAGAAATAACAGTTAGGTATGGTCACAGTCGAACAATGTAAAAAGTGAATGTATATTTAGTGTGTGACAGGTACAGGATGGCCACAACAACTGCTTGAGTCACACCAGAAACACACAATTTCTCCATCAGTGCTCAGACTGTCCGCAATAGGCAGTCCATGAGGAGGAGATGCACTGCAGTACTTCAAGCAGCTGGTGGCCACACCAGATACTGACTGGTACTTTTGATTTTAAGCCTCCCTTCATTCAATAGACACATTGTGAAACCGTTTTAGTTTATGTCTTATGGTGTTGACTCTTTTAATTCAATTCAATTCAATTTTATTTTTATAGCGCTTTTAGCAATTTTCATTGCCGCAAAGCAGCTTTACACAGTCAAAAGAATTATTTAAGTTAGTATGAAATGTGAATTTGTATGAATCAAAATGGTCAGTTTGTCCCTGATGAGCAAGCCGAGGGCAACAGTGGCAAGGAAAAACTCCCTGAGATGGTAATAGGAAGAAACCTTGAGAGGAACCAGACTCAACAGGGAATCCATCCTCATTTGGGTGAAACAGAAAGCAGTAAATGATCTGCATTTATACAGTGTGTAGGGTGGGAGGCAGTTCAGCTATAATAGCTGATGTTAATTGATGTTAATATGGAGTCCAGGTAGTTATTGAAGACCCAGGTAGACTTGTAAGAAGTTCCAGCCCTGAACTATCGAACTGTCAAGTCCCCAGAGAAACAGTTGCCAACACCAGTCAATACCAGAACCATTTTCTAGGTAGAGAGAATCATCCCCAGACACCAGACGCATTCCAGAGAGACACACAGGGCATCCATGTGACGAGATCTTCAGCCAGAAGCGGGGCACCAGGATGGGTCAGACAGGTCCGGAGGGCAGAGGGAGTCTGGATCACTGGCAGCTCAGGAACGACATGTGTAGCTCGACAGAGAGAGAGAAAGAGTGAAAGGGGGAGACAGGAGGAGAGAGGAAAGAGAAAGGGGGGGGGGAGAAGAAGAGGAGAGATGGCAGTTAGGTATGGTCACAGTCACACAATGTATAATGTGAATGTATATTAACTGTAGAGTGCAAGCAGAGACTCTGGCAGGACTAACTATGACAGCATAACTAAAAGGGAGAGCCAGAAGGAAACACAGACATGAGGGCTTCCTGAGATGTAAAGCAAACAATCACCTCACCGTCAGCAAACCTGAGTGATCAATGAGAGTGAGGAAGACAGCATCCAAACATACCAGTTCACCATAACACTCTACGTTCATGAGTCCCCCAGATCTGCTCCTTTACCTATGGCAAATCTATTTATAAAAATGCTTGGCTAAATAAATAGGTTTTTAGCCTGGACTTAAACACTGAGACTGTGTCTGAGTCCCGAATACTATTTGGAAGACTATTCCATAATTTTGGGGCTTTGTAAGAAAAAGCTCTGCCCCCAGCGGTATTTTTCATAATACGCAGTACTGACAAGCAGCCTGCATCCTTTGATCGAAGTAGGCGTGGCAGTTCATAAGACACTAGCAGTTCGCTCAGGTACTGCGGCGCGAGACCATTTAATGTCAAGAGTAGTATTTTAAAATCAATGCGAAATTTCACAGGGAGCCAATGCAATGTGGATAAGATAGGGGTGATGTGCTCATATCTTCTGGTTCTAGTGAGGATTCACGCTGCTGGCAATATTATATTCATACAAATATTTACACATTAAGTTTACTGAAAGTAAAAACAGTTAAAAGCCAGAGGACGTTTCTTTCTTGCTGAGTATATTACTGGATGTACTAGATGTACTAGATGAGATTGTGCATTTAAATGTACTGGAGGATGAGGTTATGGGATGAATGATGTATATGCCAGGTTAAAGAGATGTGTTTTGAGTCTGCTTTTAAACTGGGAAACTGTGTCTGAGCCCCGAACATTGTCAGGAAGGCTATTCCAAAGCTTAGGAGTTAAATATGAAAATGCCCCACCTCATTGTAGATTTTGATATCCTAGAAACAACAAGAAATCCAGAGTTTTGAGATTTTAACGAGCATGCCGGATTGTAACCTGTCAGAATATATGTGGAAGCTAAACCACCTAAGGCCTTGTATGTAAGTAATGTTAGTTTGTAATCAGTTCTAAACTCAACAGGTAGCAAGTGCAGGGATGATAGTAAGGTTATTATATGATCATATTTTCCTGATCTGGTAAGAACATTTTTGACTAACTGTAGCCTGTTAATGCATTACTAGGTGGTTGTATGCAGGACAACCACCTAGTAATGCATTACAATAGCCCAATCTGGAGGTCATGAATTTGTAAACTAGCTTTTCTGCATCAGATATGAATAAAATTTTCCTAAGTTCCAAATTCAAGCTGTTTAGTGGGCACTTTAATGTGCTGGTTCTTTAGAATAATAAATAATATTTCTGTCTTATTAGCACTTTTATTAAGTTTCCATTATTTCTTCTAGGGAAATTACCTCTGAGATGAAATTTAAAGGCGCAGGGATAACATTTTACTGTGAGGTTAATTTCCTTAGGTGCAGTTAAGTTTTTTGGCAACCGGAGAAAGATTAAAAAAAAAAATCGGAATGTTACAACATTTAACAATAAGTAGGAAGTGTACAGGCCCTTGCTTTAAATGACTTCAGCACAGCTGTGGCCGCAGGACATCACCAGTCTCTCTATGGTGTGATTTGGGTCCATTCTTCTTCCGTCCCTTCCACAGTTCGGTGACTTGGCGACTTTTTGCGCTTTGTGCCAAAACAGGGCATTGTCATGCAGAATAATTAGTGGCTGATGAACGCAGGAAAGGAACCGCATGTTGTCGAAGTAGGGTCTGATAAACATTTGCATTCACTGCCATGTAGCTGTATAAGAGGCCCAACTTCTGCTGCAGAAAACATATCACAAAACCATGACGCTTCCCCCTCTACCTTTCGCTGACATCTTTACACATGTTGGATTTAGTCTTTCCCAAGTTTGACAAAGAACAAAACGTTTCCCATCAAACTCAAATACATTAAACTTGCTTTTATCACTAAATTTTGTATCAGTTTTCCTTTGTCCACAAAACATGCTCCTCAGTCAGTCATGCTCCTTACTTTCAGTCTAAATTCTCTTAATGTTGAGACACTGTATGACTAAACGGTCCTTACCATGTTCAGTGCTGAACTGGTAAGCAATCCTAGCTGCAGTGTTGAGTGATTGTCCATTGAAATTCTCCACATTGTTTTGTCCTTTCTTGCATTTGTCTGAGTTTGTAACTTTCTAAATATGCATAATTCTAGAAATTACATATTTGCAATAATTCACTTCTCTTGCTATTGCTAAAAGGGTCATTCCTTTGGCCTTAATCAGGACAACCTGCTGTCGAATGTTTTCAGTCACTTTAGAATGCCTCACAATTTTGCAGTGAGTGAATGGCTCACATCAAGTCAGTGAAAACTGGAAAGTTTGGCTGCCAGTTAAATAGGGTTTGTCACTATGAGATATCTGAAAGTGTTCTTTAATTTTGATCAGTGTTCTTGTTCGAATCTCATTGAAGGTGTCACATGTGTGTCATCCCAGTCCCAAGTCATCAGATCCGGCTCCCCAGATTACTGAGCTGACTCTTTGTCTACCCCGTGTGCCTATTAAATGAACCCGTAGTCCCCTGTAGTCCCCTGTCTGTCCACCGTTGTGTCACTTTCTGTTTGTCCTAGTAGCATGTTCTATTGCAAGTTTGCTATCTCCACAGGACTCGCAGGAGTCGCGTCACCAGAGCCTGGACTTTGTCAGTTATTTGGAGCAAGTTCAAGGGCAGTGAGAAGTTCTGAGAAGTTTATTTTTTTATTTTTAGTTTGTTTGTTTTCTTTCCGGCTCCAAATGCACGTGCCAGCCTGCGGATTCAGTTCGTGGAATTAGACACATCAATGTTGACCAGAGATCCTACCACTGTCATACAAAATAGGAATAAATATTAAAATCAAATCAAATTCAAATTTTATTTGTCACATACACAGTCATACACAGTACGATATGCAGTGAAATGCTTGCACGACCGCCGGTGACCTTAAAAAGAAAATAAATGCAACTAGTAAAATAAACAAACTGTACAAATAAAAGCATAATAATATGGGATATATATAAATTTTAATGTTTTAAAGTGGCATTATTTTAAAGTGGCATCAAAATGTTTTAAAGTGGCAAAGTGTCATGTGCAATGGCAGATATATATAAACATGTATTGTATAAGGTGACTTATGAAAAGTGACATGTGCAATGGTTTCAGATATGTAAATATGTATTGCATAAATGTGTCCATGATTGTCCAGTCAATGTTTAAAAGATATTACTCCTGTGTGGTGTGATTGAGAGACCTTATCGCGTGCGGGAAGAAGCTCCTCCTCAGTCTCTCTGTGTTGGCCTTCAGGGAGCGGAATCGCTTCCCAGACCGCAACAGAGAGAGCAGTCCATCTTCCTGGCCTTGGTCCAGCACCGCTTGCTGTAGATCAAGTGCAGGTCAGGGAGCTCGGTGCAGATGATGCGCTCAGCTGATCGCACCACCCTCTGTAGAGCTCGTATGTCCTGCATGGTGCTGTTTTCAAACTAGGTCGTGATGTTTCCCGTCACGATGCTCTCTATGGTACAGGAGTAGAAATTTCTGAGCACCTTAGAGGGCAGTCTAAAGTCTCTCAAGCGTCTGAGGTGGTAGAGACACTGCCGGGCCTTTTTCGCCACGGTGTTGGTGTGACAAGACCATGACAGGTCCTGCGTGATGTGAACACCGAGGTATCAGAAGCTGTCCACTCTCTCCACTGGGCTCCTGTTGATGAAGGGGGTCTGGTAGTTCCTCTCCTGCTTTGTACTAAAATCCACTATCAGCTCCTTTGTCTTGCTGACGTTCAGGAGGAGATTGTTCCTCTGTGTAAGTGCCTCATGCAGCTCACATAAGGCAGTGTCCGTGTCCGCTTGTGGTGGAATATAAACGGTACTTATTATGACCGATGTAAACTCCTGAGGTAGATAAAAAGGACGACACATGATGGACAGTAGTTCCAAATTTGGTGTGTAGGAGCGTGTAAGAGGAACAACGCTCGCGCTGTTGCACCAGCTGCTGTTCACCATTAAACACACGCCGCCTCCTCTTGACTTCCCCGAGTCCCGCGTCCTGTCCATGCAGTAACCCGAGAAGAACTCGGCCGGCTGGATGGCATGGTCCAGCACCGCTGGGTTCAGCCATGTCTCGGTGAAGCAGAGGATGTTGCAGTCCCGAATGTCTCTCTGGAACTTTATCCTGGCCCTGAGGTCATCGAGCTTGTTCTCCAGTGACTGGACGTTGGCGAGCAGGATGCTAGGCAGAGGTGTGCGGTGTGCATGGGCTCTCAGCCTGTTCCTGACGCTGGCTCGTTTCCCTCGAGCCCGCCGCTTTGCGCCGCGTCCTTTGTTGTCCCTCAGGACCTTACTCGGCCAGCTCGGATCCGGAGTTAAAAACGTCGAATTGTGAGTACATTGTACACCAATAAAAACAAGAGTGTCTCTATCATACCTAATGTACTCCATGGTGGTAATTTTGCCGATTTTAAAACACTGAAAACTAACTTAAAAAACAAAAACAAAAAAAAGGTAGTCGGAGCAGTCATGATGGCAGCCGACCTCACCGGCGCCATCTTGAATAAATGCATTTTGTAACATTTGTTAAATAATAAATAATTTCAAAATATTAATAGGGTTGTATGAATTAACCCACTGGGGTCTGAGGGCTTTGAAACTCCTCTTTTATTTGTGTAAATGTACAATGTTTGCCAATGTATTACATAATACATTTTAACTTATTTATATACAGCACTTTTTTTCTATAGAGCAAACTCGTCTTGTATGCCAAACTACACCTATAATAAAATGCAATTTTAGAAAATCTGGCAGAAAATCAATGAAAATGCAGAATAAACGAATGGCAAAGTGAAATAATTTATTTATAGTGTATGTTTTCTTAAGAAGCCAATTAAATCTCAAGCTGTTATGAAACCTGACATCTCTTGCTAGTCATGTGACTTTTACCACTGTCTTGAAGATAGATAAATTAACCTGGAGCAAAGACAGAATTTCTGATGCTATGACAGTTACCAACAACATCTTGTAAAGGTATATATTTTATGCATAATGTCTAAATGTCTACTGGCAATTTATATTGTTTCATTTCTTTATTGCACACTCTATTTACAGTTAAGATTAATGTAATGTGAAAATGTTTAAACAATGTTTACTTTTGTTTTAAATGTATAAGCATTTAAATTTGCAAAGGTTCATATTAACAATGTGCATCATGCTTTATAATTCTGTCATATACAGTATCTGCAATAAATCTGAATTTTCTCTTTAAGGGCATCAGATCATGTCAGGCGAAAACATGACATTTGTGAAGGACTTTTTTATTGTTGGTTTTCCTGGACTTCATCCTAAATACTATGCCCTTGTATCTGCAATAATGTTCTTAGTTTATTTGTTTACTTTAATTGGAAATGGATGTTTTCTTCTTTTGTTTGCAACAAACAAAACCCTTCATAAACCCATGTATTTCATTTATATAAGTCTTGTGTTGTCTGATGTGTTGTTCAGTACATGCACTTTACCAAAGATTATTGCTAGATATTGGTTTCATGATGGGACCATTTCTTTTGCAGCTTGTTTTTTTCAGATGTACTTAGTGCATTATTTTGGAACAGTCAATTCGTACACACTAGCCTTAATGGCTCTAGATCGATATATAGCAATTTGCTACCCATTTCGCTACCATACTATTATGTCAAATAGGAATATAGTAGTTCTGAGCCTAGTTGTCTGGGTTTTCGCTCATGGTTGCAATATTATGATGGTTGCCCGGGCTCTTCCACTGCCTTATTGTGGAATTAACACCATTATACACTGCTATTGTGATCATGTATCTATTATACGACTTGCATGCACTGAAGGGTCTCTGTATATTTTTCCAGCTTTAGTTTATGCCATGGTAGTATTACTGGGATCTCTTGCCATTATTCTGGTATCCTATTCCTGCATAATTTTAGCTGTCCTAAAAATATCAAACACACATGGGTGGCTAAAGACTTTTTCCACGTGTAGTTCTCAACTCATTATAATTGCACTATTTTTTTTACCCAGGTGTTTTTATTTTATGGCTGCCTATATTGGTATCATATTTAATGCTGATTTGCAAGTTGCCATAATTATGCTGTATAGCCTGCTACCACCAATGATCAACCCTTTAATCTACTGTCTAAAAACAGAAGAAGTTAAGAAAATTTTGATAAGAAAATTATAATAAATGTAAAGCAAATGTAAATTTATTTTATTTAGACATTGCAAAATAGAGAAAAATCCAAAACATATTAAAATGACTATATGACTACTTAAAAACAGCCAGGTAAAAAAGTACCTTGCTAAGAGCATACCCCAAATGAATGGGTCACAAAAAGTTAACTTTATTTTTCACAGGTTGGGCAGGGCCTAATATTTTACATGCCTAAACATTCCTATTTCAAATCAAATAATTGTTTAAAAATATATTAATATTTATAAGTAATTGTACCTATATCCAGGTATATTTTTTATATTTCACCCTATCATAAATAATTTACAAATATACTGCAGTTGCTTTTATATATTGAGTTGACTTAACTAACATATTTTAAACCAATCATTGTTTTAGCTGTCTAACCTTTTAACATAAAATAAAACAAAAGATTTTTATAACTGGGTAGATGTTATACATTTTTTTTTAATTATGTAATTCTATATATATTTTCTTCCATTGTTCTCCGAGTTTTATACCCACTTGAACAGTTAAGTGCTTAACACATAAAATTGATCTCATTTACCTAGGTGCTTTTAATTGTTTGGTCAACAATATTGATATTACATCTAATATTTCTGGCAATTGGTGATGGTGATGATCTTTTTCCCTCTCAAATATAACTGCCGAAAGCTACAAGCGGAACTATGAGCCTCAGCTTATGACTGGCAGCTGGATGGTTTTTTTTTGTGTCAAAAAAATTAGCAAACAAATATCCCTCTCACACTCACTCGAACCTTCTCTCATTAATACCTTGTAATATTTTCCTTACTCTAACTCTTTCTTTTGCATGGTCTCAATAGCACAATGCTGTGTGTATTCAAGTTGTGGCCCTAATATAATTGCACCACTATTCTTGCCAACAAGAGAGTAAAAGGGGGTCAGTTAAAAACTGGAGAAGGGTACACTCTGATGACCTGTCTCTGATTGATTCCTTCTATTGCATTCCATTTTTAGTTTATTTTGTGCTAGTATATGCTAAATCACCACGTGTTTGTTTACATCATTATTGTTTGATTTTCGTCAGCTTGAGGTAAAATAGTGTGTAAAGGCTTTCAATAGTGGGCACTCGATCACGGACACACGGAGACTCAGATGCAGTGAAATAGGTGCGCTTTATTTACAGTGAATCACAGGGGTCTGCGTTCTTTAACATTGTGACAGTCATTTACGGTGCGCATACGAGGGGAATGGGGAGCGAAAGATCTCCCCACTGGAATGCACCGCCGGGCCTCCTTTCTCTGGAGCAGTCGACAGTGGCCACTGCCGGTGCATCGTAGAGCCCAGCCCCCTTCTGGGGCATCGAGTGGTTTGTAATTCGGGTTAGGCTTTTCTTTAGCAAGCGAGGAAGCTTTTTCTCTCCATGTGCACTGGCTGTAATTCCGTTGCCACCGCGCCCCTCCCCCCCAGCTTTGAGCTCGTTCCTGAAAAGAGCGCATGTCATCTAGACAGACCATCTGAGTTGCCATGTTGTGTACTCGCCCTGTGTTGTATTGAAAAGGAAAAATCTTGTAGTGAGAGGAACCAGCGTGTAATGCGAGGGTTTGTGTCTTTAGCCCTTGCCACCCATTGTAGAGGGGCATGATCTGTAACCAGTGTGAAGTGACGACCGGTTACATAGTATATTAGTTCTTCTATGGCCCATTTGATGGCAAGGGCCTTTCGCTCTACAATTGCGTATTTTTGTTTGGCTGGTGTAAGTTTCCTACTCACATACAAGATCAGATGCTCCTCCCCATTGAATTCCTGTGAAAGGATGGCTCCCAGTCCTGTGTCTTTGTCTTCTTGAGATTTACACTTACAGATGACTTTTGGCCAAGTTTTCAATAGTATGTCCTATGTCACATGACTACCATTACATTAAATTAAATTGTTTCACACATTTTTCTCCAAATAAAACAAAGTAAACACCAATTCAAATAGTAAATATTATTTTCTAACCTTGCTATAGCTCTGTTTGCTACTGTATTCATTGGCAACAGGTTGATTAACCTAGCATAATAGTGCATAGCTAAACAACTTTTTCACCACATTACAGCAAAACTACTAACTGCTGCTTTTCATGTTATTACCACAGATTCTCATGACAGTTATGTGTAAGATAGGTATTTACATCTAATTTGCAGGACCAATGGACCCAGGCAGCAGAAGCTGGCTCTGGGGACGCGGAACGTCACTTTTCTGTTGGAGAAAGAGCCGTAGCTTGTGCGAGAGGTGGAGCGTTATTGGTTGGATCTCGTGGGGCTTACCTCGATGCTCTGGATCCATACTCCTGGATAGGGGTTGGACTTTGTTCTTCTCCGGAGTTGCTCAGAGTGTGAGGCATCAGGCGGGTGTGGGAATACTCACAAGTCCCCAGCTGAGTGCCACGTCATTGGAGTTCACTCCAGTGGACAAGAGGGTCGCCTCTCTGTGCCTGAGGACCACAGGAGGGAAAGCTCTCACTGTGGACTTATGCTCCAAACAGCAGTTCAGGATATTCTTTCTTCTTGGAGACTCTGAATGGAGTACTGCATTGGGCTCCAGTAGGGGATTCAATAGTCTTACTGGGCGACTTTACCGCACATGTGGGCAATGACATAGATACTTAGAGGGGCGTGATTGTGAGGAACGGCCTTCCTGATCTAAACCCGAGTGGTGTTTTGTTATTGGATTTCTGTGCTAGTCATTGATTGTCCATAACAAATACCATGTTTGAACATAGGTATGCTCATAAGTGTACTTGGTACCAAAGCACCTTAGACAGATGGTCGTTGATCGATTTTATGATCGTATCATCTGACCTGAGGCCATATGTTTTGGACACTCGGGTAAAGAGAGGGGCGGAGCTGTCAACTGATCACCATTTGGTGGTGAGTTGGGTCAGGTGACAGGGAAGGCCACTGAACAGACCAGGTAAGCCCAAACGTGTAGTGCGGGTAAATTGGAAACGTCTAGGGGAGGCCCCTGTCGAAGAGGCCTTAAACTCCCAAATCCAGTTGAGCTTTTCCAGCATCCTTATAGGAGCTGGTGACATTAAATCAGAGTTGTAAATGTTCAAAGCTTTTTAGCTATTGCTAAATCTGCAGCTGTGAGTTGTGGTCTTAAGTTTCTTGGTGCCTCAAGAGGTGGTAACCCTGAAACAGCATGGTGGACACTGTGGTTAGAAAAGCTGTCCAACTAAAAAAAAAAAGTCATTCAGGGATACGTTATCCTGGAGGACTCTAGAAGCAGTTGCAAGGTATTGACGGGCTCGTAGGATAGCAGCCGCAGTGGTAGCAGAGGCAAAGCAGTGGGTGTGGGAGGAGATTGGAAAATCCATGGAAAAGGACTTTCAGGCGGCACAAAGGTGCTTCTGGAAAACCATCAGGCAACTCAGGAGGGGGAAATGGGTAACCACCCAAGCTGTGTACAGCAAAGATGGGACACTGCTGACCTCAATTGAGGAAATTGAGTGGAAAGAGCACTTTGAGGAACTCCTGAACCTGACTAATTTACCCTCTGTTGCAAAGACAGAGCTGGAGGATGACGGAGGGTCATCGTTGATCTCCCTGGGCGGGGTCACTGAGGGAGTCAAACAACTCCATAGTGGCAAAGCCCCAGGAATTGACAAGATCCATCTGAAAATGCTGAAGGCTCTGGGTGTTGAGGGCCTTTCTTGATTGACACGCCTTTTCAGCATTGCGTGGAAGTCTGGGATCCTAAGGAGTGCGGGAATGGGGTGGTAGTGGTTCCCCTGTTCAAAAAGGGGGACCAGAGGATGTGTGCCAATTATAGGGGCATTGCACTATTCAATTCAATTTTATTTATCTAGCGCTTTTAACAATGCTCATTGTCTCAATGCAACTTTACAAAAATGAAAGAAATTCATTAAACAATAATAATTTAAAATAAAATAAATAAATAATAATAATAAATTGTGTATGTGTGAGAAAAATGTGTCTAGATAATAATGAGATGAATGAATGAAATGTCTCTGATGAGCAAACCAAGGGTGACGGCGACAGTGGCAAGGAAAAACTCCCTGAGGTGGCAATAGGAAGAAACCTTGAGAGGAACCAGACTCAACAGGGAGCCCATCCTCATTTGGGTGATAACAGGTAGAGATGATATAACATGTGTGTTATGCAGCTGAAAGTACAATATAAAAGAAATGATTTAAATTAACATGAAGTCCAGTTCACCATAGGGACGAGTCAGTAGGTGCAGAGGGCAGATGGGGTCTGGATCACTGGGAGCACAGGAGCAAGATGTGTAGCTCCAACCATAATTATAAAAATAAAGCACTAAAGACACTACTCAGCCTCCCTAGGAAAGTCTACCCTAAGAAGCTGGAAAAAAGGGTTCGGGTTTGTGGATTTGGAGAAGGCATATGATCGGGTCCCTCTGGATTTTCTGTGGGAGGTACTGCGGGAGTATGGGGTGAGGGGGTCACTTCTCAGGGCCATCCAATCCCTTTACGCCCAAAGTGAAAGCTGTGTTCGGATTCTCGGCAGGAAAGTCAGACTTGTTTCCAGTGGGTGTTGGCCTCTGTCAGGGCTGTGCCCTGTCACCAATCCTGTTTGTGATTTTCATGGACAAGATATCAAGATGCAGCCGTGGAGAAGATGGTTTCCAGTTTGGTAGGCTAAGGATTGCATTGCTGCTTTTTGTAGATGATGTGGTCCTGATGTCATCATCAGTCTGTGAGCTGCAGTGCATGATGGATCGGTTTGCAGCTAAGTGTGAAACAGCAGGGATGAGGATCAGCACCTCGAAATCTGTGGCCATGGTTCTCAACAGGAAATTGATGGATTGTCTACTCCAGGTAGGGAGTGTAGGATTACAAATTTATAAAATGTAAAATCTAGCTTCCAAGACAATGGTATAAAAACTGAAAAAGTCATGTTCATTGGGTTGTACATTTTAAGGTAAAGTTGGTGACATTCTAAGAAGATCAAATCTGGTAGCCCAGGTATCAGAGACATTAACCTTTTTGTCTTTATGTACTTCCTGACCACTAAGTAGGGTCCCAAAGTCAATGTGAATGCTAATCTTAAGGTCAGGCTGTGCCTTGAAGGTTTGCGCACGGCAAGCTGTGAAAATGCCCTTCAATACCTGTAGGGGGCAGTCGTGTTTCATTTTAAAGTATTGTGTGTCTACTGAAGCCGAAAAATGTTATGTCTCTTAGGTGCCCATTGACAGCAAGCGACAGAGCATCAGTTGCATTTTAAAGTCATTCGTAAAATGGCCGCCAGGTGGCGCAAAGTGACATTTTCGCTCGTTGCAGTAAATACAATAGTGACTGTTATACAGCGTATCTCTGTATCTGTTTATTGTTATTTAAGTTCTGGATTATTTAAGGTACTTTAAACACATTGTTGGGTTGCTCATGTTGGCTCATATGAGATGTAGTTTACAAATAAACACCTGGTTGGGTTATTTTGACCCAACAACTGGTTTATTCATTTATCTTTCGTTTCTCCAAATATCAGCCTGCAGAATGTTAGAAATATTACTGTTTATTGTGTCACAGGTGTAGTTTTAAGAGTTGTATAGGCAGGAATGTGTGTGTATACAGCTCAAAACCTCCATCAGTTATTAAAGATAGCATCTATTTAGAAAACATGCCCAGCGATTTCGAAACTTCAGGAAATCTCCCGGCGCTTTGCGCATAACACCGGGCCAACTCATGTCGGAAAGAATTTATAAACGGTTTCTAAACGTGGGCTATTGTTTTTTACTTATAATATTTGTTAATTTAATTTAATTTAAATGAGGTTTGGGCTCAGGACTTCGATTCGGCATCGTGATTATCCTCTTTAATTTACTCCATAGTCTAAATCAGCACTCATGAAGTTTTCCATGAAGTTTGATTATGGGTGCGTCGGGAAAACAGCAAGCAGACTGGCTCTGACCATTTAAAAAAAAAATTTGCGTTTATTTTCTGACGCGCTTAAGTTCACCAAAAACAATACAGAACAGCGCACCTTATTTGCTTTCAAACATTTACAAAATCATTAAGTTTTTTTGTTATTGTGAGTGCGCTTAAATAAAAGTTGAGTCTTATAAAGGCCATGTAGTCTTATATAGTTTTATTATATAGTTTTTGCACATTAATCTGACAACAGTTTTTTCAGCCTGTCACGGTGTGCGCCCAAATCAATATCGCTCCTCGCTCACTAGTTAGGCGTCCTTCCCTTCAGACATGTGAAACAGCGGGACCGCAGAATTACACACGACTGGTGAGCTATCGTTGCTATCGTTGCCCGGGCTTGCACCCCGCGCTATAAAATACTCTGGGTTTGTTGTTTAAAGTGGATTTTACTACGCTCTGTGTATGCAACGCGCGTGCAACAACGCGGAAGTGTGGCATGCAAGCAGGGCAAATGGAACGCGTCCCAGGGACTTCAAAGGAGCGAGAGGTGGGAGGGGCCGGTCCGGCCATCTGCGGAGAGCAGAGTCAGCGCGAGCGGACGGATGGCCATTGCACGCACACCGCGTAGTAAAATCCACTGTAACTCAACAAACCCCAATCATCACCAGCCGTGCCTTATTTCGTCATGTCATGTGGGCATTATAAGATTTGTATTGAAAACTTCTAACTAAAAAGTAGCAGCTGGCACGCCTAAAAATAGACTATATTTATAGTCTAAATAAAAACCCTCCGCTTTAATTTCCTAAAGTCTAATAAGCGCTTAACCGCACGCATAGTTTTCCCGAGCGTGAGGATTTTTTTTGTGCTAAATAATAATTATGCAGTATAATAATTCCTATTAATCCTGGGTTGTTCTTTTAGTGTCACTATAGTGCTTTACAATGCCAGACAACATTCAAATACAAATTATCCACCCTCCCCAGATGTGAATTGGCTGTTCTCACCTATACATTCAGAGGAACTGAAATGCACTTCTCCCCACTTTAAAAACCTCTTGAATCTGAAGCTCTTCTGGAGACTTTCAGTGATTTAAATTTGTGTAATTTTAATCTTCTGGATTCTAAATTCTAAAGTTAACATTGTTGCCTTTTTAATCCTTGGAATGGAAGAACTTGAGATTTTCCTTATAATAGTGTAAATTGCATTGTTTTTAATCAGTCTATACACAATAATCTTCTTTGGTATTTTTATTTAAAAAAACGGGTATGGGGGCTATCTTGTTTTATTAATCCTTGTGCCTGGTTTAGGTTTGGTATTTAGTGCGCATCTGTTATATTACAACTAAATACCTTTTATTGGGGGTTAAGTGACTGATGTGCCTAACATTTTTCAGCTGAGCCTTTGTTTCACTGAATAGTCAACCACCGCGACACCCCTCTCTCTCTTACACACACACACACAGAGCCAACCAAATCATTAGCACCTCCCTCCCCCAGCACAGCCATTTACTTTCTATCCATTTACTTACACCTGAACTGAGTTGTTTGAGTAACATGGGTCGAACCCATTACAAATCATAACAGTCTACTGCATTTCATTCTTATAATAACGCAAAAACACAGGCGGGGCTGACTGTTTTAATTTTATGGTCATTTATTTCAGTTAATAAATCTACTATAAATTTAAAGAACACAAAAAATAAGATGACACAAATCCATACACGCTTCTTTTCTAATTACAAGTGATAAAATCTAAAGGCTCACTGTGTTAACACTTATTGTGCTAAAATTTGATCCTAATAAGATTTGATTTAATTTGAATTCTAGAACAGTGGCAGCTGGAACACCTAAAATAGATGCAGGATTATTTTTTTATAATCTAAATAAAAAAAAGCTTTTTTTAAATGTGGGCTATTGTTATTTACTTGCAATATTTGTTAATTTAATTTAAATGGGGTTTGGTCTCCGGAATGTTGAGCATCAGAATCCTCTTCTTTACTTTCGTACGTAGAATCAGCGCTTAATCGCACACATAAAGTTTTGTAAATTCGTTTAATGTTTAATAGTAAATAATGACCCCCGTTGCGCTGTACCACCGCTCGGAAGACCTTATGAAATACAAGTTAAAGACAATTATGATGATCTGCCACGGCTTGCGTCTGTGATAGGCGTGCGCCCAAATCTACTATCGCTACTCGCTCACTCCGTAGGCTCCCTGAATAGGCAGCAAAGGGACGGGAGCCGCCTATTCGTGCCGGCTGGCGATAATTAACGTTAATATGATATCGGGCTTGCTCTGCATTATAAAAGCAAGGCGCGGAGTTTTGTCCGAGGTCTGGAAAAGTACATGATGTGATGGAGAATATGAAAGAAGCATGTCAGTGGGGCGATGTGACGCGCCCCAGGGACTTCAAACAAGGACACTAGAATTCCGCCCTTTGATCTCCGCGCTGAGGACAGCGCGAGAAAGAGCTGCGCGAGCTCCCGCGGCATCTTCACTCCCGCACCGTGCCCGCCCTGAGAACGTTTGTGTTAAGTTTTTACATTAGCGAGGACTCTTGCCGGCCATCGACAGCGGGAGAAGCGCTGCCTCCGCGTGCTCAGTTCTGCCACTCCGCGCACCAACACTTATCGTCAGCTGTGTGTCCGCATGCCAGTGTGGCACAGCCCCCGGAACTGCACATGCACAACCTTTATCCCATTCTTTCCATTCTTCCTCCAACACTTTCCTTCCCCATTTTACCTAAATAAATTACCCTTTTCCCGTAAGACCTCGCCTCGTGTCCGTGCTTTATGGTGCCGCCCGTGCAACATGGGTCGAATCCGTTACAGATCATAACAGTCTAGTGCATTTCATTCTTATAATAACGCAAAAACACAAGCGGGGCTGAATAACCAACATCAGCTGACGCAGTAGAACGTCCTGACAATGTTATAATTTTATGGTCATTTATTTCAGTTAATAAATCTACTACGCATTTAAAGAACACAAGATATAAGACGACACAAAACCCTACACGCATCTTTTCTAATTACACGTGATAAAATCCAAAGGCTCACTGTATTAACATTTATTTTGTTTAAATTTGATCCTAATAAGATTTAATTTAATTTGAATTCTACATTTGTACTGTAATTTTAGTTCTGTGATTATAAATTTGTTTAACTACAATGTTTTACTTGATTTTATCCGCTACTACGTGCGGTTCTAAAACTCCGTGTCTCTTTAATCCAGCAGAGAATGAACTAGGGCATGAGGCGTTAGTCTGTAGTTATATAGTGCCACTCAGCGGTAAAAGCCAGCAAACGCACAAAGCCAAACGGTACCGCCGAGCGCCGCGACGGTAGAACCCACATTCCGAATGAGTAACCACTGTATGTATTTATTCTTCATTTTCATTCAGAATAATTATAATTATTATTATTTCTCCGAATTTATTATTATTGTAGCGCACCCGCGCGTGTGCAAAAGGACTACAAAGATGTATGATGTTAGCCTATAACAATATTGTTTTATTGTTTTATGCGCTTTAAACGTAGATGGGTAGTGGTGGCTCAGTGGTAGGTGATTCGCCTGCCCCGCGGGAGGCCCGGGTTCGATTCCCAGCCAGTGCTCAAAATGCTGGTGTTATGCGCTAAAATGCCACGATATAGCCATTACATTATCAAGTTATGCTTCAGTACTAAATGCATGTTTGCAATTGAGAATTTCTTTTTTTCTTAAGCTATGAAACACATTAGCACTCACCTCACAGTTGCTATAATTTAATGATAATCATAAGCAAAAAGTGTAAAACAAAGGATTCAAATTTATTACATTTTCATGCTTTTGTTTTAGTCTATTAATTGAATACAACGCGACAACGCGCTCCAAGGTGAAGCGCACCCACAGTTACTGTAATCCCCCATCTCACCTTTACGACAGGTGTGAAGTCATCAAACCGGTTTCGCTGCTGGGGGAATTCACAAAATTGGGGGTTTTAAAACAAATTAACAAGACCGAGCAGACGTCAGACAGGGGCTTTGATTGGTTAGAAGTGGCGCTGACTTAGGGGGCGTTAGGGAGTCTCGCCCGGGGAGCAATTCAGTGTAGAACCGCCACTGCCTATTTTTCACCACATCACGTACTTCCCTGATCTCGGACTAAACTCCGCGTTTTGCTTTTATAATGTGGAGCAAGCCCGAGATCATATTAACGTAGCATTCATCATTTAAAGTTATTCATATCAGTGTAAAGTTAGTGTGATTTGAAAAGTGCTATAACTCCACCTGCCACAGTTTCAGCCCAGTGGAACAATCTGACTACATGTGAAGTGCCACGAAAAAGTATTTGCCCCTTCCTATTTTTTTTCTTTGCATATTTGTCACACTTGTATAGGTGGAATTTTACCTAAACACTTTAGGTGAGAGCGTATAGGTTAATATGTATAGGTGAGAACAGCTGATTCACACTTGGGGAGAGTGAATAATTTGCATTTGAATGTTGTCTGGCATTGTAAGCACACGCAGTGACACTAAAAGAACAATAGGATTAATAGGAATAGGAGGCACTAAAGAGGAGGATTTTAATTTAGACTATAAAAAAATTAACCTGCGTCTATTTTTAGGTGTGCCAGCTGCCATTTTTAGTTAGAAGTTTTCAATGCAAATCTTATAATGCCCACATGACATGCTGGTGAGCTATCCATGCCAATGATCCCGGGCTTGCACCCTGCGCTATAAAATACGAGGACAGCAGCTCCTGCCTCTGTCCGCTTACGCTGGCTCTTCTTTGAAGTCCCTGGGGCGCGTTCCCTTTTCCCCACTTGCATGCCGCACTTCCGCGTTGTGTGCGCGCGTCTCACTCACACCGCGTAGTAAAATCCACTGTAAACAAACCCCGAGTATTTTATAGCGCGGATTGGAAGCCCGGGATCTTTAGCAAGGAGAGCTCTTCTTCACCATTCGTGCCTAATTCCGCAGCCCCGCTTCTTTGCATATCTGAAGGAGAGGCCATCTAACTAGTGAGCGAGGAGCAATATTGATTTGGGCGCACGCCGTGACAGGCTGAAAAAAAAATATTGTCCTCAAAAATGTAACAGATGAGGACTCTGATTAATGTGCAAAAACTATATAATAAAACTATATAAGACTACATGCCTTCATAAGACACAACTTTTATTTAAGCGCACTTACAATAACGAAAAAACTTTGTGATTTTGTAAATGTTTGAAAGAAAATAAGGTGCGCTGTTCTGTATTGTTTTTGGTAAACTTGAGCGCGTCAGAAAATGAACGCAAACATTTTTTAAAATGTTCAGAGTCAGTCTGCTTGCTGTTTTCCCAACGCGTTCATAATCATTAGTCTACTCCTGCTGGTGCGCTCTGAAAACTTTATGCATGCGGCTGAGCGCTGATTAAAACTATGGAGTAAATTAAAGAGAAGAATCACAATGCCGAATCGAAGTCCTGAGCCCAAACCTCATTTCAATTAAAATAACAAATATTATAAGTAAAAAACAATAGCCCACATTTAGAAAACGTTTATAAATTCTTTCCGACATGAGTTGGCCCAGTGTTATGCGCAGAGCGCCGGGAGATTTCCTGAAGCTCCGAAATCACTGGGGCATTTTTTCTAAATAGATGCTATCTTTAATAACTGATGGAGATTTTAAGCTGTATACACACGCATGTTTGAGGGGTTTAAAACGAATTAATAAGTCCGAGCAGACCTACATGAAAGGTGAGAAGTGAGTAACTAATCGCGCTGTCGCATTGTATATACTGTACAACACGCGTTTATCAACCTTTTGATAAAAACTCTGCCTTTAGTAAAGTGAAAGTACTTTACAAAAGACGAACAGCTTTATTTGAGTCATGAATTCACAATCACATCACATTCCAGCTATTATTTCCAGCCGTGGTTAAATAATGGATGAAATAATTATTAAATGCTGGACACAAACAGCAAATATGATGATTATTATAAAAAGCCCGAAGAAGTTCGTGTTCATAAAATAATATTTACTTTATAATTTATAATATATTACTTAATACTTTATAATATATATAGTTCATTCATGTTTTCTGATGATGTCGACACATTTTTACGTTTTAAATAAGATATGTTGGCATATTCACGAATCAGGACATTCGCATAGTTAAGACTATCAGATAGCTTACTATCAGGAAATTATATTAATTTCAACACCATGTAAACTGAGACATTGCCATGTCTTTTACTGTTTTGTCCCTGTTAAAACATTACAAAAACTATATAAGAAACTTATTAAGAATTTTAAAGCACGAATTTGGGCATCTCATTTCATCATTATAAAAATAATATGAAGCACATAAGTATAAACTCTCCAGAGCTGAGTTTTTAGTCAGACTTGGATGACTACAGCGACGCTCGGCGAGTTCTCTATAAAGAGTAACTTCTGACTGAAAGATATCCCAACGTCTCCTGGTCTCTGAAAAAGTTCCCAACAGGTGTTACCCCGAGTGAAGAAGTTTATGTATCTCTGGGTCTTGTTTATGAGTGATGAAATATTGGAACGTGAGGTTGGCAGGAAAATCGGAGCAGTGGGGGCGTATTGTAGTCACTTTACTGCACTGTCGTGACGAAAAGAGAGTTGAGCCCAAACGCAAAGCTCCCAATTCACTGGTCAATCTATGTTCCAACCCTCACCCATGAGTCATGAGCGTTGGGTCATGATTGAAAGAACAAGATCGTGAATACAATAACTGGGGTTCTGTGGGTGTTCACCTCGGAGCATGCTGTCGCGTTGTATTCAGCGAATAGACTAAAACAAAATCATGTTTGCTTGGGCATTGGGAACAATATTGTATTAAATTAACTTTAATAAAGATTATTTACTTTTATATTCTTTGTTGTACTTTGCCTTTTCGCACACATGCGCAGGCATCTTTAAATTTGAACAGAGAATAATAGTAAACTGGTAGGCACGTTATATTTTATATAACTTAAACGGCTGAATAAAGTCAAATATACACAGTAAATTAATTGTGTTTGCTTTACATTTGAGCACTCATATGTAAATAGCTTTTTCATTGTATATACCACCATTTATATATACCACCATTTCATTGTATATACCACCAGAGAGAGGGGGAGAGAGACATAAAGAGAGAATGGGAAGGTGAGCAAGAGGAGACAGGAAGATAGCAGCAGGAAAGATTTAACACGTTAATATCAGATCTATGAGGAAGAGAGCAAACGAGTAGAAATAATTCCTTTATATATAAAAAAATTCTAACAGTTGCCCCCTTAAATTCTAAAAGAATTTGTGAATGTCAATTAGTAGGATATTAATGTGAAGCAGCAGAGATTTATAATTAGTAAAGCCAGCAAAGATGATGATAAGAAGGATGATTTAGAGAATAGACAAAATAGATAGAAAAGTTATAGAGAAGATGGTCAGGATTAAATCACTTATAGAATCACAATTAGAAATAAAATTAACAGTACATAGGTCATCAGGCATTGGCACAAAACAAAATAAAATGTGAAAAAAACAAGCTAATACAAAGTTAAACCTATTTGTGTATGTGAAAAAGGTGAGAAGCGATGAGAGCCCCTTTTTTAAGGTGTCTTCAGGACGTGTGTTGCTCCACTAGCCCCTCGGTGCGGGCTATATAACAATTACCTAAAACCTCTTCAGAGTCACCAGATGCATAACCTTTGACCTTCACCATAGTCAATCGGGAGGGAAGCAAACTAGCTTAAAAAAGATCAGTTACAAGAGTAGCATGTGAAATAGGCTTTCCATCAGCTGATTTAAAACCTAGAGAATCCAAAATCTTCCCAAAATCGTGTGTGACACCATAAGTATAACACGAATCCGTAAACACAGTAACAGGTTGATTTTTAAATAGGAGACATGCATGGGTAGGTGCTGTTCAGCAACTTGAGCTGCATTGGGACGCAGCATCTCGTTCCCGCCTTTTCAGGGAACAGGGTTACAGCAAAGTAACCCAAGACGTTCCCTTTCAAAGGCTACACTCGATGCTGCGTGAAAACGCTATGGGAACGAAAGTACCAACGTCGCACTGCAAGTGTCTGGACCCCTGAGTTGTGTAGCGTGTGCGCACAAGGCCGAGAGGTCTCAAAACTACGTCTGGGAAGCTGACTCGAGGACTCATGAGCCCGGAGTGGCATTAACATCCAGACTATAAAATCTAACAAATGTGTGCGGAGTGGAAACCTGCGTCACACACTTGCTGCAGGGGAATACCTCTTGCTAGTGCAATAGATGAGGCGATCCTCTTGGTTAAATAAACCCTGATTCCTAGAGGCGAAGTGAGCCCACGCGCCTTATAGGAATGGGCAACAGCTTCGGTGGATGTAAATCTGAAGAGCAAGTACTGGACAGTAAGTGAAGTCTCTCCTGCTCCGAAGCTGTATAGGCGAAGGACAAAAGGCTTCAAAAATAATAGGGTGCATGTTGTTTATGGAACTTTCAGGAGATAATTGAGTGAGGATGCAAAATGGCCCTGACTAGCCCAGGAGCAAGTCTAGGCAGGATGGGGAGACTACCTCTCTAAGAAGATTGGAGATTTGTTAAAGGCCATTGGAAAAACCATCTTAAGGGTCAAAAACATTCGCCGTGTATCAGAGATTGACTGGACAGTACAACTGCTCCCACATTCATATGCCCTGGAATGTAAATTGCCCTGGGGGACAGGAACCTGGTGCGCTAGCTATTAACGGCGTGAGCAACGTCCACCATGGCGATTAATATATGAGACTTCCACAGTGTTGTCTACCCGCACTAGGACACGGCAGCCTCTCAACTGCTGGAGGAAGTGCTTTAGGGCCAGAAATAGAGCCATTATTTCGAGGCAATTGATGTGCTGCGTGAGAAGATGGCCTTTCCAGCTCCCTCGGGCTGCAGTCATCTAAGACCGCACCCTAGCCTGTGAGAGAGGCATCTGTCGTTAGCATCTGCGACGACAAGATGAAGTTAGAGTGGGACCAAGAGTAAAAACTAGGGTCTGACCACATAGGAAGTGTACGAAGCACCTGGCGCGTAACCTTTATTGGGGATTGGCCCTAGAATGAAATTCCCTGGTTCTTAGCCACAACTGAGATGCTCTCATGTGCAGAAGGCCCAAAGGTGTCACTGTGGATACAGCTGGCATGAGATCTAAGACCTCTGAAAGTGATGGTCACTTTCTGGTTTAGCTCGAATTCCTTAAGGGTGTTAAGCGAGCGGGAGACAGCTGTGCCCGCTTACGCTCGAATCCCATGTGGCACCCAATATGTTGTCTTTTGAACAGAAAAGAGCATGCTTTTTGTGGCGTTGGGTCTCAATCCTAAGAAACAAAGATGAGCTTGTCATGCTGATGGCATGGAGAAACACGTCATTAAAATGAACTGAAACTCAGCAAATACTCCACAGAGAGACACAAAATACATATCTATAGAAAGCTTGAATTGTCTACTTTTACATTAACCAATTCAACTCAGAAACAAACAATCTGTTTTTATGTAATCTGTATGAAAGTAAGGAGTGGTACAGATTCTCCTGTATCGGCTCATTACAGCTAATGTGATCCCGCCCCATATGGAAATGAACCTTTCATCAACAGCGCGCGCACAGGGAGGCGGGATCACATCAGCTGTAATGAAACAAAAAAAAGCATAAAAACAGATTATTTATTTGAGTTAAATAGTTTAGTTAGTAACTAAATCAGCATACTATCATCTCAAAAATTAGATGTTTTGTTTTCAAACAACAAACGCCCTGTGGCGAAACACAGGCTGAAGGACTTCTAGCAAACGCCCTGTGGCGAAACAGGCAGGAGGACGAAACACGTGACAGGACACACAAACTACGCGTGGAGCTGAAACAGGACGAGACTAGATACCCGACGAGACGAGAGACAAGAGACAGGACTAGGGCTAAAGACATGGCAATCAGCTAGACATGGCTACTAGCTAAACATGGTTAAAAGCTCTTAACCATGGCAGTCAGCTATACATACATCTAGCTAAGCATGTCTTTAGCCGACATGCACTAAGCTACACTTACCTAATAGCTAAACACAACACTAGGGACTCGGGACACAGAAACACAGAGACGAGGGACACCCAGTGGCTAGGCTAAGAGACACTCAAAGGCTAGGCTAGGGGACACTCAAAGGCTAGGCTCACTGGGAACCTAGGAAGGCAGGAAACACAGAAATTAGAGACCCAGGGAGACTAGAGGCACGGAAAGGCTAGAGACACAAAGGGGCTATGCTTAGAAGCATGACAGTTAGCTCAATATAGATTTTAGCTAAACACGCTCCTAGCCAAACACACACCTAGCTACTTACCTGTTCTAGCTAAACACACAAGAGAACAGGGGGACAACAACCACAATACTTACATTCACATGAACTACACCACACATGAGAGGACTGAGTCAGCTCCACAAACTTAGACACACAGAACATCTACAGACAACATTGTCACCAGAGAGCCCAACTCAACATAACTTAAATCAAACTATAAACTGAACAAAACCACAAAATGCCCACATAAAATGACAGTAATGTAACTAATAATGCTCGACCGAGTTTCTTCTTCTTCTTCTGTTTTAATGGCGGTTGGCATCCAACGTTAAGGTGCATTACCGCCACCTACTGTACTGGAGTGTGGGTCTGAATCCGCTACCTCCCACGCAAAAAAATAAAATAAAAAAAAAATAAATAATAATAATAATAATAATAGTAAATTCTCCCCTTCACACACATACTAATTATATTCTGTTAATTAAACCAGTTATTCTCAAAAAATGTAATACACTTCTATTATTATGACCATTAAGCATGTCTGCAATATTAATTCCAACTTGTCCTTGTTCCTTAGCTTCTTCCTTTAATATTTCTCTTTCTGTAATGTACTTTGGACAATGACATAGTATGTGTTCCACTGATTCCTCCTCCTGACAATGATCACATAATCCAGTTGGATGTTTCCCTATTAGATGTAATGTTTTATTCAATCCTGAGTGTCCCATTCTTAATCGAGTAATTATACCTTCAGTTTTATTATCTCTTTTACACTTCCTTCTATTTCCTACTTTCTTTTGAATTCTGTAATAATGCCTACCCGTTATCTCCCTAACCCAGTTATACTGCCATTCCTTTATTATGTTATTTCTAACTATTGCTTTTACTTCAGATTTACTATACAGGATTTCCATAATTTCATCTATATCACATGCCTCTTTGGCTAAAACATCTGCAGCTTCATTTCCTTTGACTCCTATATGTGCTGGAACCCACACGAATACTATTACTGTATTTCTCTGTAGTCTAAATAAAATTTCATAAATTTCATATATGCAATCCTGTCTATACTGTGACGATAATGCTTTAATTGACATCAATGCTGAACTGGAGTCTGAGCATATAACTGCTTTCTTCAGTCCACTTTCCTCTATCCAGTACAAAGCAGTTATTATAGCCATTACCTCTACTGTATATATTGATAGATGATCTGTTGTCCTTTTCTTTATTGAAACCCCAACTTCTGGTATAAAAACACCAAAACCAGTTTTTCCTGTATCCATCTTCTTGGATCCATCTGTATAAATTGCAGTATACTCATGATATATTGTCTTTATTCTCTCTTCTATCATTCCTGACATATTCGCTATATTTTTATAATCACTACTCCTATGTAGTAAATCCAAATCCATAAAAGCCACAGGAAATAACCATGGTGGTGTTACTGCTACTGGTCTTGATACATTAAATCCTTTATTATTCAATCCCATTTCTTTAGCCACTTCTACGCTATCCCATCCAAAAAATTTCTTTTGGTCTTTCTCATATTCCCAACTTGGATTAAGAACACTTTTTGCTGGATTTCCATTTTCTAATTGACCTTGCAGATTAATCCAGTAGTTCATCATGAGCTGTTTTCTTCTTAATCGCAAAGGTACTTCTCCCATCTCTACATGAAGTGCTGCTATTGGTGTAGTTTTATATGCTCCACTACATATCCTTAAAGCTTGGGCTTGAACAACTTCTATTTTTTGTAGTGCCGTCTTGGAGGCTCTCCCATATATAAAACATCCATAGTCTAACACTGATCGTATTAATGCTATATTTATTTTCCTTAACCCATTTCTACTAGCTCCCCAATCTCTTCCAGTCAAACATCTCATTATATTAATTATTTTTTTACATTTGTCAACTATTCTATTGATATGTTCAATCCATGTTAATTTTGTATCCAACCACATCCCCAAAAATTTAAATGACTTTACCTGTTCCAGTTTTTGCTCATACATTTTAACTTCTATATTATCTATTATTTTTTTCTTAGTAAACAATATTACTTTTGTCTTTTCAACAGATAATTTAAAACCCCATGAATATGACCACTCCTCTACTAAGTTTATAGCCTCTTGTATCCTTTGCTTTACATGTGCAACATTCCTTCCTCTCTTCCAGAGAGCTCCATCATCCGCAAATAATGATCACCCAATATCACTTTGCACATGTGAAAAAATGTCATTTATCATTATTGTAAAAAGAATTGAACTTATCACGCTCCCTTGCGGAGTTCCATTCTCCACTACATATTTCCCTGAAAATGCTGATCCAATCCTGACTTGACTAGTCCTACCAAATAAAAAGTCTTTAACCCACTTAAACATTCTTCCTGTGATTCCTAATTTATCTAATTTAATTAAAACTCCTTCTTTCCATACCATATCATATGCTTTCTCTATGTCTATAAACACTGCCGCTACCACCTCTTTATTAACCTGCGCTTTTCTAATTTCTGTTTCCAAACTTATTATAGGGTCCATAGTACTTCTCCCTCTTCTGAATCCGCTCTGGTACATTGAAATGATTCCTCTACTTTCTACATAATGAGTTAATCTTTCTGTTATCATTCTTTCCATCACCTTTCCAATATGAGAAGTAAGTGCTATCGGTCTATAATTACTAGGATCTACTGCATCCTTTCCTGGTTTCTTAATGGGAATAATAATCGCTTCTTTCCAGCTACTAGGAAGTTTCCCCTCTTCCCATACCTTATTATACAATCCCAGCAACTTACCTAAAGCCAGTACATCTAAATGTTTTAACATCTCATAACATATATTATCTTTTCCTGGAGCTGTCGCCCCAAATGTTCCTAATGCCCTCTTCAATTCTCCTATACTAAACAGAGCTTCCATTGCATTGTCTGTACTTTCTCTTTCCTCATCAATACTAGGATATCCCTCTTTTGTTCTTTCCCTTCCTCTTTTTCCATTTTCTGTTAAATTACTTGAACTATGAATTTTAATAAGTTCTCTTGCTATCATTTCTGCCTTCTCTTTTTCTGTAATTGCTGTTTCTTCTCCTGCTTTTAATACTGGATACTGCCATTCCTTTTTAATTCCTCTCATACTCTTTATCATACCCCATATTTCTTCAATTGGTGTTGACCTTCCTATTTTACTACAGTATTTCCTCCAACTCTGCTTCTTTGCTTCCTTAATGGTCTTCCTCACTATTGCTTGTGCCTTTTTATACTTTATTAAATTTTGAATGTTATGCGTTTTCTTTAACTGCTTAAATGTTCTATTCCTCTCTCTAACAGCCTCGCTACAATCATTTGTCCACCAAGGTACTGCTCTCCTTTTCATGCTGCCTTTATTTTGAGGTATAGTCTTTCTAGCCACTTTTATAATGATTTCTCTAATCTTTTTATCTATCTCCTCTACCTCTTCATTTAGATCAACTTCCATACTTTCTACATTACAAAGGTACATAAACTTTCCCCATTGGGCCTTACTAAATATCCACTTCTCTATCCTTCCCCTTTCCTCTTTTTTCCCTTTCCATATTAACTGACTACTCACCGGGAAATGATCACTCCCTAATGTGGACTCTTCCCAAACTTCCCAGTTACACATATCTCTTAGACTTCTAGATACCAACGTTAAGTCTAACTCTGACACCTTACCTCTATGTAGATCAACTCTAGTTCCTCTACCATCATTTATACAGACCATGTTCATTTCTTCTAACAGTATCTCAATTACCCTTCCATTCTCATGTATCCTCTCCCCTCCCCATAATGGACTATCCGCATTAAAATCTCCACATATAATTACCCTTCGTTCATAAATTCCTTTAATTTGTCTTATTTTATCAATATCCAATTTCCTACAAGGATTATAGTAATTAATAATTATCAACTCTACCCCTTTAATCCATACCATTATTACTATGTACTCCTGATTACTTCCTTTTTCTATTTCTCTAAAAGATATACCCTCCTGAATAAATGTTACACCCCCCCCTCCTATTCCTTCACTTCTATCATGTCTAATACTTACATACCCATATATCTTAAATTCTAAATTAATCTTCAACCATGACTCTTAAATACATATAGCATCAGGTTTATTTGGTAACTCTTCAGTATATTTTTTAAACTCCTGTCCGTTTGCCAAAAGACTTCTCGCATTCCATTGCAATATAATTGCCATAATTATTTATGTAATCTAAGTATTATCTTGACTTGCTTGTGCATTCAGATTATTCCTTACCTCTTCCCATGTTAATTCACTCACTTCAAGATGATGTACAGCAGCCTTTACTATTATCTGAATTCTTTCTGTCTTTGATTTGATTTCCATTGTAGCATTTATTATACCTGCAATAAATGTTACCAATTTTTTAACATCTATTAGTGTTTTCTTCTCATTCATTTCTTCTTGTACTTCCATATTTTGTCTTGTCATTCCCAATCCTCCTTCCGCTCCTCCTTTTTGATTTACTCTTTTTACTGCTTCTGCATATGTTATCTTGTCTTTTGTTTTAATTTGTTGAATTTCCCTCTCTCTCTTCATTATTGCACACCCTCCATATGCTACACTATGATTTTCTTCCACAGTTGCAGCATTTTGGTTGTGTATTAACATTGCATTCTTCATATCCATGATTTTCTCCACATCTCGCACATCTTTTCTTCCCTTTACACACTTTGGCCACATGCCCAAATCTTTGACAATTGTAACATCTTACTGGGTTTGGTATGTATTCCCTTACACTGTAGTTCATATATCCTAGCGTCACTCTTGTTGGGAGCCGCTCTTCATCGAACACAATCATAATCCCCTCACTATCACTCCTTGTACCATCCCTCGTTGTTTGTAAACGTCTAACTTCTTTGATCTTTCCGCCTCGCATATTTGATTTAATATCATCCAAATTTATTCCGATTGGAATTCCCCAGATTACTCCTTTAGTCCATTTACTTCCTTCTCCGATATTACTCACATTTAATACTTTGTATTTACCGATTTCCTTGATTTTCTTTGCTTTTCCTCTTTGTTCCTCATTCTTACAAACAATCAATAGATTCCCATCTCTTAACACTTTGGCCATGCAAATATCTCCCACTTGATTTTTCAATATTGTTGTCAGTTTTATTGGATTCATTGATGATATTCCATTGCCTTCGCCAAACCTAAGCACAATTTTGTATGACATTGACTCTTGATTCCTTTCCTCTTGTCTGCCTCTTAATTCATCCAAGTTTCTAGCTTTTTTTGCATTGATTCCATCAAATTCACTTCCTCTTTTATTTTTTGATCTCGTTGATTCTTGGCTCATTTCCATACTTTCATCACTGTTTTCCGTTTCACAATCTCCCCATTCAGGCCCATTTCCAGTACAGCTGTGCCTTACCGCCATTCCTTTTCTTACTTCTCTTACTTTCCCAATTTTAGACCACATATTTCGATCTTGATCTCCAGCACACTTGTTCTTCTTTCTTTCTTTTCCATCCAGTAATTCAGAATTCTTTAACTTTTGGATTGTTTGCACAGTTTTCACCATTCCGGTCTACCCTCCGTTCTATTATCCGCCTCCTCAGGAGATTCTCGACCCAGTTTCCCAGCCTAAACAGCTATTTATAGATGGACTAATGGCTACCTTGGCTCAGGTGTGGACTCGCATAACCTGACTGAGGTGCATTCTGGGAAAGTGAGTCAGCCAACAAAAACTACAAAGGACAAACAGCGACCTCTAGTGGTGGTCCCTTACATCACCGGCCTTCCCAAGAAGACCATTGGACAGCTGCAGTTTATACAGAACGCTGCTGCCAGAATTCTGACTAGAAGCAGAAAATCTGATCACATCACACCAGTTCTCAGGTCCTTACACTGGCTTCCTGTAACATTTAGGATAGATTTTAAAGTACTTTTACTTGTTTATAAATCACTTAATGGGCTAGGACCTAAATAAATTACAGATATGCTTATTGAATATAAACCTAACAGACCGTTCAGATCGTCAGGATCAAGTCAGTTAGTAATACCAAGGGTACACACAAAACAAGGGGAGTCAGCTTTTAACTATTATGCTGCCCGCAGTTGGAACCAGCTTTCAGAAGAGATTAAATGTGCTAAAACATTTGTCACATTTAAATCTAGACTTAAAACTCATCTGTTTAGCTATGCATTTATTAAATGAGCACTGGCCTATGCCCGAAACCACTGCATTATTTTATGTTTACCTAATATTTTAAACTGTTCTGTTTTTATTTTAAATTTATTTTTCTAATAAAAATTCTTTTCTTTTAATGTAAAGCACTTTGAATTATTATTGTGTATGAAATGTGCTATACAAATAAACTTGCCTTGCCTTGCTTAGTAGCTCTCGATCACCAGTGTTTCTTTCTGCAGGAGTAAGACGACGAGAAAACAAGGAACAGGGATGTAGCTTGTTGTCTTTGGGGCTTCTCTGAGAAAGGATAGCTCCAGCCCTGGTCTTAGAAGCATCCACCTAAACTGTGAATTGGAGAGAGGGGTCTGGAATAGAAAGGATGGGTGCTAGAGTACAGTAAACCACCGTTTGAGGTTAGTTAACAACTCCTCTGCCCTTGTATTCCACTGAAAGGGAAGTTTTGAGGAGGTCAGAGCTGTAAGGGGAGCAGCCAAAGTGCTATAGTTTTTTATAAATCTGCAATAAAAATTGCGCACCCCAAGAAGCGTTGGAGTTCCCGTCTTGAGGTGGGCGTGGGCCAGTCAGTAACTGCTTTGGCCTTGGAGGGCTCCATTTGGATCTTGGAGGGAGAAATCACAAACCCCAGAAAAGAAGTGGATTCCTGGTGAAACTCTTTCCTGGTTGAACACTTTTCTGCCTTAACAAAAAGTTTGTTCTCCAGCAGTCTCTGTAATACCTGGCGAACGTAGGTAACATGTTCATCGAGAGAGCGAGAAAAGATTAAGATGTCATCCAGGTATACAAACACACACATTCAGAAAGTCCCTTAAGACATTGTTTATCAGGGCTTGGAAAACCACGGGTGCATTAGTTAGCCCAAAGGGTACCACTAGATATTCATAATGACCAGTAGGCATGTTAAATGCTGTTTTCCACTCGTCCCCTTCCCTGATCCTGACGAGGTGATAGGCATTTCGAAGGTCCAGTTTAGTAAAGATGCGTACTCACTGCAAAAGCTCAAAAGCCGTTGTCATGAGGGGAAGGGGACGAGTGGCTAACCGTTTTTAATCGTGATTCCATTAAGTCCCCAATAATCAATGCAGGGCCGTAAAGTCCTGTCTTTTTTCTCCACAAAGAAGAATCCCGCACCTGCAGGTGAAGAAGAAGCTCGGATGATTCCAGCTGCTAGCGATTCAGTGATGTATTGATTCATGGCCTCTCTTTCGGGGGGAGAGAGGGAATAGAGACGCCCCTCTATTCTTCTACGGGGTAGAAGACGAGACTTACTGAAAACTTCTCGGAGGTCAGTATACTCCAGGGGTAACTCCCCATTCATCTGTAGCCTAGGAGTGTGTTTCTGACCCAATCTACATGAGGGTTGTGTTTCACTAGCCGGAGCGTCCAAGAACAATTGGGGTATGGGACTTGTGGATAATGAGAAATTAGATAGTTTCCGTGTGATTGCTAGAAATTCTTAAACTTATGGGGAGAGTGCGGTGAATGATGGGGTTGAGGCTGCTACCATCCAGAGCTTGAACAGGAAGAAGGTGCTCAAGCTGATGAGATCTTGAGGGTTTCTACAGTGTGAGGGCAGATTAGGTTCTGGTCAGCTCCAGAGTCAATGAGGGCCCATACTGTGTGGGACCTGTTGTTGATGGTCACCAGGACAGGAAGGCAGGAGCGAGGGATTAAGTTATTGTCCTGTTTCTGGCCCCCTAGGAACCTCAGTTTCACTAGGGGGCCTTGCCTTTTAGAAAGTGGCCAACCACAATAGAAGCAGGCTTTTTCCCTGCGTCGACACAGGCGCTCTTCTTGGGAGATGCGGGTGCGATCTACTTGCATGGGTTCTGGAGCCCTTGTATTCCACTGAAAGGGAAGTTTTGAGGAGGTCAGAGCTGTAAGGGGAGCAGCCAAAGTGCTATAGTTTTTTATAAATCTGCAATAAAAATTGCGCACCCCAAGAAGCGTTGGAGTTCCCGTCTTGAGGTGGGCGTGGGCCAGTCAGTAACTGCTTTGGCCTTGGAGGGCTCCATTTGGATCTTGGAGGGAGAAATCACAAACCCCAGAAAAGAAGTGGATTCCTGGTGAAACTCTTTCCTGGTTGAACACTTTTCTGCCTTAACAAAAAGTTTGTTCTCCAGCAGTCTCTGTAATACCTGGCGAACGTAGGTAACATGTTCATCGAGAGAGCGAGAAAAGATTAAGATGTCATCCAGGTATACAAACACACACATTCAGAAAGTCCCTTAAGACATTGTTTATCAGGGCTTGGAAAACCACGGGTGCATTAGTTAGCCCAAAGGGTACCACTAGATATTCATAATGACCAGTAGGCATGTTAAATGCTGTTTTCCACTCGTCCCCTTCCCTGATCCTGACGAGGTGATAGGCATTTCGAAGGTCCAGTTTAGTAAAGATGCGTACTCACTGCAAAAGCTCAAAAGCCGTTGTCATGAGGGGAAGGGGACGAGTGGCTAACCGTTTTTAATCGTGATTCCATTAAGTCCCCAATAATCAATGCAGGGCCGTAAAGTCCTGTCTTTTTTCTCCACAAAGAAGAATCCCGCACCTGCAGGTGAAGAAGAAGCTCGGATGATTCCAGCTGCTAGCGATTCAGTGATGTATTGATTCATGGCCTCTCTTTCGGGGGGAGAGAGGGAATAGAGACGCCCCTCTATTCTTCTACGGGGTAGAAGACGAGACTTACTGAAAACTTCTCGGAGGTCAGTATACTCCAGGGGTAACTCCCCATTCATCTGTAGCCTAGGAGTGTGTTTCTGACCCAATCTACATGAGGGTTGTGTTTCACTAGCCGGAGCGTCCAAGAACAATTGGGGTATGGGACTTGTGGATAATGAGAAATTAGATAGTTTCCGTGTGATTGCTAGAAATTCTTAAACTTATGGGGAGAGTGCGGTGAATGATGGGGTTGAGGCTGCTACCATCCAGAGCTTGAACAGGAAGAAGGTGCTCAAGCTGATGAGATCTTGAGGGTTTCTACAGTGTGAGGGCAGATTAGGTTCTGGTCAGCTCCAGAGTCAATGAGGGCCCATACTGTGTGGGACCTGTTGTTGATGGTCACCAGGACAGGAAGGCAGGAGCGAGGGATTAAGTTATTGTCCTGTTTCTGGCCCCCTAGGAACCTCAGTTTCACTAGGGGGCCTTGCCTTTTAGAAAGTGGCCAACCACAATAGAAGCAGGCTTTTTCCCTGCGTCGACACAGGCGCTCTTCTTGGGAGATGCGGGTGCGATCTACTTGCATGGGTTCTGGAGCAGGTTTAGGAAGAGAGAGTGAGCTGCAGTCTCTGGGTTTGCGGCCCCTCCCCCGTTGTCTAAGACGAAGACGGCTGTCGACGTGACCGGCAAGATCCGTTAATTCTTGGAAGCCGGAGGGAGGTTCATTGGAAGCTAATTCGTCCTTTACAGAATCCGCCAGACCACTAACAAAGGCATCACACAAGGAGTGCTCATTCCAACCACTGGAGGCTGCCAGGGTACAAAATTCAATAGCAAAGTCATAAGCAGATTGAGGATTTGGGCAGCTACCTCTCCTCCGGTATAGGAACGGTCAAACACCCTTCGTATTTCAGTAGGGAAAGAGTAGAAGTCCCTGCAGCATGGAGCCAAGAAAGAGCGGCAGGTACCAGGGTCGCCATCATAGGAAGGTGGAGCGCATAGGTGGGGTTCATGAGTTTGCAATGGGAAAGGAGCTGTCGCTGGAATAGCAGCAGGGGCCAGGGGCAGTGCCGGGGAGCCGCCTGAAGGTGCTGAATTTGTGACGAAAGGGCAGCAAGGAATATGTAACGGCTTGGAGAGTCTGGTTGATGTTTTAGAGGTCCTGCTGGTGAGAGCTCAACATGAGACCCTGGCTCTCCAAAGCTGTTCTTAGCCTGTTTAATTCTGCTGGGTCCATCTTGGCCAGATTATTCCGTCAGGCACGACAGAAAGATGAAGAGAGCTAAAGGAGCAGGACCCAAGTGCAGATTAGGGTGTGGCACGCCGGCAGTCGAGCACTTCTGTGTTTAGGGGGGAAAATCCTATAAAGTAATTCAAAGCCGGGGCAACAGGTCAAAAAGCCAGTAAAATCAGTCAGCGGTGCGTGAATCAAAAAGGGAGCGAGCAGAGACGTTGTTGTGAGCCAGTGCGAGAGTTCAAAGCCAATGAGTCAGTCAGTGAAGCGAAAAAATCTGAAAGGAGAGCAAGCAGAGACGTAGCCGTAAACCGAAGCAAAAGGTCAAAACCAGCCGGGTAACAAACAGCGAACGAGATCCAAAAAATGATAGACTAGAAGCGAAAACCGAGGACAAGCGAGGCCGTAAATAGAAACAACTAACACGAAAAGAAACACGAAATAACTCGGCTCTGAAGGCACGCAATAATCTGGCAGCGAGACAGCGCTCTGCGCTTCCTTAAATGCCGGGAGAAATTAGTTGTGAATAGGATGCCGGTGTGTAAAGAGGTGGGGCGTGTAAAAAGCATGACAGCCATAAAACATGAGCATGTGAGAGAAAGAGGACATGACAGCGTGGGAAAAAAGGGAGAAATGACGGCAGTCCAAAATGACAATAACGACAGTAATGTGTTCTTTTATGCCTATTTTGTATTCTATATAATAAAATGCTCTCAGATTTTTAATCTTTTACTATGCAAGAATTCAACAGCTGTTTAATGCTCAAATACCATTTTTGGTTGTGCTTACACATTTTCAATTTCTGTATTGTAGAAAAGAAAGTTGCATGTTTTGCATTTGCCCTGCACCTTTTGCCCAACAGAGATATTAGAAAAAAACTAGCAGTTGATTTGTATTTACATCACTGTCTGAGCTATCACGTGAGTAAATATGGTCCAACATTGCTAAATATAATGCAGATACAGTACACAAGTTGAAGCTATAGTACAACAAGGTATAAGATAGAACTAAATAGGAGTAATGATAATTTAATAATTAAAATGTCATTTTCACTGCGACAGCTCTGCTTATGTGTTGTTGATGTAGATGAATACTTCATACTGTCCTGTTATACCTAAATTATATATTATAAAACTATAAATTACTGTATACTTAAATTAGTTTAAATTTAAACTAATTGGGTTATGTTTAATGTACATGCTTATTTATGTTTTATTTTATTGTTTATGCTCTTTTAGGCTGGAATTAACATGAACAGAACCTACTTCAACATGAATGCTTTCAACTCAAGTTTATTACTAAACGCATCATTTGTGCGTCCAGAGTACTTTTTTATCAGTGGATTTTCTGGAATTCCTTTCAGCCAATATTACTTTGTTTTTCTCATTTTTATTTATGTTGTCTCACTTTGTGGGAACTCTTTTGTACTTTTTATGATATTAGTTGACCATTCACTGCATATTCCTAAATACATGGGAATTTTTAATTTGGCTCTGTCAGACTTTGGTGAAACAAATGCACTGATTCCTAGCCTTGTGAAGACATTCTTTTATGATTCACAGTACATATCCTATGATGCATGTTTGACAAACATGTTTCTTACTTTTTTCTTTTTTAGTGGACAGTCTCTAAGTCTTGTTGCATTAGCATATGATCGCTTTATTGCTATTTGTTTACCACTGAGATACCATGCAATTGTAAGCACTTCCTTCATGTTTGCAACTTTAATTGCGATATGGATATTTAATGTTATTGTAATTGGCACAATGGTGGTTTTGATTACACGACTGTCATTCTGTAAAACCAATGAGATAAAAAGCTTTTTTTGTGACCATGGGCCAATTTATACAATTGCATGTAATGACAACAGTATAAATTCTTTCATGGCAAAATTATGTACTGCAATATATCTTTATGCACCATTTATTGCCATAGTCTTGTCATACTTAGGCATTTTGTTGACATTAATTAAGGTAACGACATGGAAGAGTCGTCTTAAAGCACTCAAAACCTGTGTCTCTCATCTGTTAGTAGTGGCTATATTTTTTCTTCCTGTATTAAGTACATACCTTGCTGCTCTAAATTTCTCTCTCCATCCTAATGCTAGGATAATCAATACTTCACTTTCACGAACAATTCCACCCATGTTAAATCCCATTATTTATGTCTTGAACACAAAGGATTTCAGAGGTTTAATAATAAAAATGTTTAAAAAGAAAACCACCATGATTTCCAACGTTCATGCTTTAGCAAAGTAATAGCATGCTTTTTAGTGCTTTCTATGTTTAGTACACAAATGTCTAATATCTTTTAAACATATCTGTAGTGAGTCTACTGGTTTAGTTCCAGTCAAGAGTCTGCCTTGGTCAACCAAAATAATAATTTAGATTTGACACTTGAAGAAATTGTGTTAAATTTAGGCTAAAAATCCTTAATGGTTACCATATGTAAAAACTCTATAAAAAAATGTTATTTTTAGATAACCAGTCCTTCTTTCATGTCTCCTTTTCCTTCTTTGCTTCCTTTCTATGTAACTAGTACATAAACTATACCTACAAAACTGTAGAAGTGAATTAATGAAGCATTTTTAACAAAACTTTTTTACATTTATGGTTTTTTCACAGGGAGCCCATCAATATGCTCTAAAATTAGGCAACTGTCGGATTTTTTATTTTTTTTACTTCTACAATATGTAACAAATACTACAGAGTCAGCCAAAAATATATAAACACACTTCAGGAAAAGAAAAATAGTTTAATTTAATATTAAAATATTTATACTCTCAAAGAATTTATACATTTAATTTATATCATATAACTATGTTTTTAAGTTTGTCTTTTCCTGAAGTGTGTATACATTTTTTGGCTGACCCTATGTTGATTATTATTGACAGGTTTATAAACTTAAGTTGTAATTTATATGTTATTTAAATAGACATCGTTGACTAGAATTTGTAAGATTTTTAGGCCTGTAACAATGACAGACAGTACACATGCATACTAAAACTATATAATAAAAAATAATAAAACTATGCAAAATATATACCTCTAATACATTTGAGCGTTCCTCCTAAAGATGTAATAAAGTAAAAGTGACATACTAATGTTTGTTGTCTGACTTTAATGCACATTTGTATATTCTCCTAAATGTATAATCTCACAGCAGAGGAAGGACAGGTACATATGTCCCTTAAATGGCCAAAGTTTATAGAGTATATACTCTAAGTATATACTTACTGTCCAACACATGTATGGGCCTCTCCCTAACAAAGTTGGAACAGCATGATTGTATAGGTCTTCTGTAGCATCACAATTTTCTTGTAAACTGAAACCACAGGCCCAGTCATGTACAAGCAGAACAGTGCTCAAAAGTTTGCTAAGGTTGGCATGGGGTCTGCCCAATGCTGTGACCTCAATCCCACACAATCACCCCTTTCCCAGATTAAGTGGAAAGTCTTTTTAGAAGATTGGAGGTTATTATAACAGCAAAGGAGTTTGTGAAGTTTGTGTAAATAGATGTTCAAAAAGCACATTTATGTACCACGCTACTTAAAAGATGTTACTCAAGGCTCAGTGCATCCAGACTTGATTTAGAACATTTGGTCTATTGCTATCTTGTGGTAATTCTTTTTCATTGTAGCATGGTTCTCTATTGCTATTGGAGAGAAAATGTGTTAAATAAGGTAATTTGTGGGAGGTATTAAAAATAGTACCTAACAACCTTTCGTCAAACTCAATCTTGACAGTTTTATTGCCCCTTTTTATGACCTTTTATGACCTTTGAGTTGACCTTTGGATGACCTTTAGGATTTTTTATGGCTTGGAGTTTTCGATAAAAGGGGGGTGTAACAATGCTTATGCATTAGACATCGTTTCATTTTTAATGTTGATGCTAGAAGTTGATTGTAGGTGCTTTGTGTTTTGTTTTATTATTATTAGTGAAAATGAATGCTTATGAGGATATAATTTCGGAGCTGCCTTTGACGGCTGTGTATGAGTCGTCTTTGACTAGAGCTCCGAAGAAACGTGTACTGTATTTGCGTCGAACTCAGCGACCACCACGTGAACCGCTCCGGGAAGAGATGAGTCTGGATCACAGGCGCAAGTGGGGATTTGTGTTTAAATACTTAGACGGGGAGATGTTTTTCTACCAACTAGAGAAAGGTGAAACATTTAATCCGTGTGTTGAAGAAACAACGATCACCTCAAGCGACTGGGGTGTGTTGAGCTTGATGATTTTCAAGTTACTTAAAGAAAAGAAGAAGATTGAAGGAGCCTTACCAGCGAGTGAGAGTGAGAACTTAAATCTCTGGCGCGAAATTGAAGAAGAAGAAGAAGAAACTCGTGTCGATGAAACAACAGCAAAGACTGTGCTGCAAAGCGAATCGAAGAAGAAAAGACTGAGAATAATATGGGAAACAAAAGCAGCAGCTACGGGTAAATGGTTTTACCGCGTGAGCTGGGGCTTGACCAGCGAGAACGAGCCGGAGGGATCGGTGACCATGGAGCGTTTCAACACAGAGTGTGGTGTTTTTCACCCTACTCTGAGCGTCCCGATCGACGGCTGGATCAGAATGCACAAAGTTTTCGGGGAGCGAATCACAGGACTTTTCCACAAGAGTCGTGATTGGAGGGATCAGCTTGTGACGAGGCGTGCTCTCTTCTAGCTCCGCCTCTTCTTCAGGCGGGCAGTTTAAATCCCTCTAGTTCGCAGCTTTGTTCCATCCGACACGCTTTCCGAATTTATGTCAGCGGTGTCTTGGCGAGCGACTCAGCACAAACTTCTGTGTCTTCAACAATGTCTGAAAGTCAGCAGTGCGACTGGGAGGGCTGTGAGTGCGCGACGGTTACGCTGCGTAATGATGGTGATGAGACAGACGGATGGCTTTCCCGTGTTCATATGGACGCGATGAAAACTGTGGTGACAAGGCTGTGTTCTATAGTCGTGTATCGCTACCGAGAAGAAACCTGCTACGGTTGTATCATAGACCATCCTAGTCAGAAACACCACGAGTGTCTGTGGGGTTTTACGGACGACTTTTTCTGCGACAACTTTAAAGAAGTGCGGAAGAGACTGTGGACTGATCGCTTTATTCCGTCCATTCTGCGCTTTCTGGAAGCGAACAGTCTGTCACCAGCGGACGAGGTTAAACTGCGCGGGGTGTCCGAGACCTATCTGCATGAGCTGAGAACCACCGTGGACATCGAAGAGACGCTTATACAGATACTGAAAGACTTAACCGGAGAGGACGAAACTATGCCAAAGAACCGAAGCTTGGAAAAAGTTGTGAACTTTTGGTACGGGAACAAGGTCTGAAGAAGATGGGTAACTGCCTGCGGAAATTGAGCTCGTATGCGCACGGGTATCTGGTGAGCAGCGAGATGCAGAGACTGGTGGTTAAAGTAATCGAAAACAGAGTCGACGACGCTTTAAAGTTTCAATCGAATTTTATGTGTGTACCTGACGATGTAAGGAGATTTGAAGAGATTCTGTGTATTATTAAATCTGTAACCGGTTCTGCAAACTGGGACGAGCTTGTGCAGGCAATATTACAGCTGAATGTGAATTCCCCAGTCATTACCTTTTGTAAGATTATTGATGTTTTAAGTGAAAAAGAAATGGGCATGCATCATATGTTTACACTATACGCATTGTTTGTTGATATTATGGTTATCTTTATAAAAAACAATTATTCTGTAGAAGTAGTTAACGACATTAGGAAAATTCACGATGTTGTATTGTATAGAAATGGTAATGTATTCCTTACACAAGTTTTGAAAGTAATCAAACGCTGCTGATATTACTATCGTGATTGATTTTTTCTTGTATGATGTTTTAAAAAACAAATAATGATGTTTTGTATGTTTAAAAAAAAAAAATGCCATTGTATTCCTTATACAAGCTTTAAAAGTAATCAAACGTGATTGTTTCTTTTTCTTCATGTATAATCTTTTATATATAAAAATAAAAATGAGTTAAAACTAAATAAAGGATATTCTTTTTTTTCACCCCTCAACATCGAGTCTCATGTAAACAAGCATCCTTATGTGATTACCACCACTCGTCCCAAACGAGGGACAAGGCTAAAAGGGTCATAAAACAATCAAATCCTAATTGAACACTTCACACTGACTAAAAACCAAGGGTAAAAGGGTCATAAAACTATCAAATCCTAATTGTGGACTTCACACTGACTAAAGACCAATGGGTCATAAAACTGTTACACTTCCTGAACGAGGGACAAGGCTAAAAGGGTCATAAAACAGACACTTCCCAAACGTCTATCACACTTTACAGTGACAGAGACCAGGGGGTCATAAAACACTTTTCTGCGTCAAGCTAAACAGATCATAAAACTCGCACACACACACCTTAAACGACAATAGTATACATCACAGACACAGAGAGCGAGTCATAGCCATAAACACTCATTCCGATCAAGAATAAAGTTATTAGAGATGTCTCAAAACCTCGATAGGCTGATGAAAAAAATATATTACGATCCTTCACACCCCGCCAGTTTCGGCAGGGTGCAGAGGCTGCATAAGGCCTTACAAAATGAAACGGGTCGGAAAATAAAACTCAAGAGGGTTAAGGAATTTCTAGCTGAACAAGACACGTACACGTTGCATAAAACGGCCAGAACGCGATTTTCTCGAAATAAAGTTTTTACATCGAGACCTCTCAACCAGTTTCAAGCGGATCTCGCGATATGCAAAAACTGGCGTCGTACAACGACGGATTCAAGTATTTACTGACGGTGATCGTTTTTTTTCTGTTTTTTCTAAGAAAGCCCATGTAAGAGCTATAAAGAAAAAATCTGCTACAGAAGTAACCAACGCCTTCGCCTCGATTTTAAAAGACAGCGGGGTTCCTCGTTTTCTCCAGACTGACAAAGGGGGTGAATTCTACAATAAAACTTTCCAGACTCTAATGAGAAAAAATAACATTACGCTTTTCAGCACGTCCAGCGATGTGAAAGCCTGCGTGGTCGAGAGATATAATCGGACGTTAAAATATTTTACCGCTAAAAACACTTTTAGATACATCGATGTGTTGCAGGATTTCATCAAAAGTTATAATAACACATACCATTCTAGTATAAAAATGACCCCTATGCAAGTGACTCCCGCAAACACTTCTCAAGTTTTTCAAAATCTCTACGGTACATTCCCTCTACGGCATAAGAAAAAATTAAAGATGAATTTTAAAGAGGGCGACCTGGTGAGAATATCCAAGCTGAGAGGTGTTTTTGAGAAAAAATATACACAGAGTTTTACGGACGAGATATTTACGGTATCCGACTGCATACCGCGTTTTCCTCCTGTGTATAAATTAAAGGATAATGACGGTGAAGCGTTAGAGGGTACTTTTTACGAGGCCGAATTACAGAGAGTAAAGGTCGCTAAAGACAGAGTCTTTCAGATACAAGAAATTCTGGGAGAGCGTATGATAAGGGGGATGAAACATTATCTGGTGAAATGGCGAAACTGGCCTGAGAAATTCAACAGCTACGTGAGAGCCGGGGATTTGATCAATGTATAAAAAAATAAAACTCGAAGATGCACAATTATTTGCACAATGGAACCTTCAAGCAGAGAGGCTTTCTACATCACCCTACCCTCGAATGCCAGCTGGGACATGTTTAAGAATAATACGAGTTCAAGTTTTCGAGTTGACATGGCCAAGCATATAGTCCTCGACGGTGCGTGGGAAGTGGCGCTGACTGATGTATCATATTCGCATTCCTGGCATAACCTACCAAGAGAGGGAGCCGAGTTTAGGTGGATAGACACTTGGGAACACGAAACTCGAGGCGACGTCGCCAAGATGGATTTGAGCGCGTTTACCCAGCATAAAGTAAATTTAAAATATGGTGTTTATGAAGACAAAGACCAACTCATGAAAACTCTGGATGAGGAATTTCGACAGATAGGATTAGACGTCGGGCTGAGCTTTAATAGACCCCTACAGAGTTTCCAATGGATGGGGAGCAGTCGCTATCGCCTGCATTTAGAGCCCCGCTGTGTTTCATGCTGGGTGTGAAACCTGGTAAATGGTTTGCGGCAGGCCCCGGCCCAAAAATATCCCCATTCCCCGCCGACCTGAAAGCGGGATTTTATCATCTCTATGTTTATATCGACGTCATCACTCCGCAGATCGTAGTAGACGCATACGCGCCTCTGCTACGCGCGGTTAAAATAGAGGGGAAATATGGAGATGTTATCACTCGCTCATACGGCATCCCCCATTACGTACCCGTGGCTAAGAATTATATTGAAAACATACACGTGGAGATTAAATCTGATCAAAATAAACAGGTAGTCTTCACCTATGGTAAGACGCTACTCACGCTCCATTTCAGACCTGTTAAAACGTCATTATGGCCTCGTTAACTTACAGAGCTGACCCCAGGCGTTTTGTAACTTATTACGAGAACCAAATTGGCGGGTTACCGGGCTTTAACGGCGCCCCAGTCATGTACAGACGAGGAGTCTGGTCGGTTTTTTCGAGACTGTTTCGTTTTATAATACCTTTGGTAAAAAAGCGTTTTAACGTCGCTAAACCTCATCTAGCAGCCGCCACTAAGGGCATCGCTTCGGACGTGATCAGCGGAGCCGTCAGGAAAGCAGGCGAAGGCTCGGGAGGTCAGAAGGGGTCAGGAATCGCCATTCTATCTCGAAGAGCCATAAAACGACCGCCCGGTCAACGTGTATCAAAGTCTAAAAAAAGAAGAGTGTCTAAAAAGAGGAAATCAGTTGGTGAAAGTAGATCAGCTGGAAGGAGGTTGACGGCGAGGTCTCGCAACATATTTTAGAGTTGACTGAAAATAAAAAAATTAAAAATCAGACATGGCTCTTTTACACGAGAAATCGTCCAAATGCGCCATGATGGAGCTTGACTTATTCTCTGCCCCTATGATTGAAAATCACTAATCCTGACGGATCGGATATTCTGCCAGACGCGCCAGTGGGTTTAGTGAATTACCCATTAAACGCCATTTTTTCACAATGCGACGTTACATTGGGCGATCGATTAATTTCTCAAGCCAGCGCAACGCACCCTTACAGGGCTATGATAGAGACTTTGCTTAACTATTCAGAGGACACTCTGAAAAGTCAATTCAGCGCAGGTCTGTTTTACAAAGACACAGCGGGAGCCATGGATTCAGTGGTGGTGGTAAACGGCCCCAATCGACGCCTGGTTCAGAGGGCTCGATTCAGTCAGGAATCTAGGGAGATTCATCTATTAGGAGCCCTTCACGCGGACATTTTCTTCAGCGAAAGACTCCTGTTAAATGGTGTTGATCTACGAATCAGGTTGATTCGCGCTAATGATGAATTTTGCCTCATGCATCCGAGCAATCGTGCTTATAGTCTGAAAATACTAGGAGCATCTCTTTTCATCAAAAAGGTCTCAGTCGCAGCCGCAGTGCGTTTAGGTCACAAGGTGGCCTTGACACGAGGCAATGCCTTATATCTTATTTCATGTATAAACGTGAAGACCTACTCTATCCCAGAGAATTCCCGCGTGTGTAATCACGAGAATCTGTTTCTGGGGGCTACCCCCAAATACATGGTTATGGCTATGGTGAATCACGAAGCGTTCACAGGTAAATGTGACCTTTCGCCGTTTAACTTCATACACAACGACGTTGAATATCTGGCGCTGTGTCAAGACGGTAGACAGATCCCCGCCAAAGCGTTTCAACCTCAATTCAACAGCGGCTTAGCCATCAGAGAACATACAACATATTTACAACACATTTTACAACATATTTACAGCTACAGGGAGACATCTGAAAGATCTACCACTCGCCATCGACAGACAGGATTTCCACGAGGGATACGCTTTATTTGTTTTTAATCTTAGCCCCTCCGAAGACACAGAGGCTGTTTCTCCCGTATCCAGTGGTTTTTTAATTCAATTCAATTCAATTAAATTTTATTTGTATAGCGCTTTTAGCAATTTTCATTGCCGCAAAGCAGCTTTACATAGTCAAAAGAATTATTTAGGTTTGTATGAAGTGTGAGTTTGTATGGATCAAAATGGTCAGTTTGTCCCTGGTGAGCAAGCCGAGGGCGACAGTGGCAAGGAAAAACTCCCTGAGATGGTAAAAGGAAGAAACCTTGAGAGGAACCAGACTCAACAGGGAACCCATCCTCATTTGGGTAAAACAGAGAGCAGTAAATGATCTTCATTTATACAGTGTGTAGGGTGGCAGGCAGTTTAGCATAACAGTTGATGTTAATATGGAGTCCAGGTAGTTTTTGAAGACTCTAGGTAGACTTGTAGGAAGTTCCAGTCCTAAACTAACGAACTGTCAAGTCCCCAGAGAAACAGTTGCCAACACCAGTCGAGGCCAGAACCATTTTCTAGGTAGAGAGACTCATTTCCAGACACCAGACGCATCCCAGAGAGACACACGGGGCATCCATGTGACGAGATCTTCAGCCAGAAGCGGGGCACCAGGATGGGTCAGACAGGTCCGGAGGGCAGAGGGAGTCTGGATCACTGGCAGCTCAGGAACGACATGTGTAGCTCGACAGAGAGAGAGAGAAAGAGTGAAAGTGGGGACAGGAGGAGAGAGGAAAAAGAAAGAGGGGGGGAAAGAGAAGAAGAGGAGAGATGGCAGTTAGGTATGGTCACAGTCACACAATGTATAATGTGAATGTATATTAACTGTAGAGTGCAAGCAGAGACTCCGGCAGGACTAACTATGACAGCATAACTAAAAGGGAGAGCCAGAAGGAAACACAAACATGAGGGCTTCCTGAGATGTAAAGCAAACAATCACCTCACCGTCAGCAAACCTGAGTGATCAATGAGAGTGAGGAAGACAGCATCCAAACATACCAGTTCACCATAATACTCTACGTCCATGAGTCCCCCAGATCTGCTCCTTTACCTATGGAAAATCTATTTATAAAAATGCTTGGCTAAATAAATAGGTTTTTAGCCTGGACTTAAACACTGAGACTGTGTCTGAGTCCCGAACACTATTTGGAAGACTATTCCATAACTTTGGGGCTTTGTAAGAAAAAGCTCTGCCCCCAGCTGTATTTTTCATAATACGCGGTACTGACAAGCAGCCTGCATCCTTTGATCGAAGTAGGCGTGGCGGATCGTAAGACACTAGCAGTTCGCTCAGGTACTGCGGCGCGAGACCATTTAATGCTTTATATGTCAAGAGTAGTATTTTGAAATCAATGCGAAATTTCACAGGGAGCCAATGGAGTGAAGATAAGATAGGGGTGATGTGCTCATATCTTCTGGTTCTGGTGAGGACTCTCGCTGCTGCATTCTGGACTAGCTGAAGCTTATTTATGCATCTAGCTGAACAACCAGACAGTAAGGCATTACAATAGTCCAACCTAGAGGTGATAAAAGCATGAACTAGTTTTTCTGCGTCGTTTAGCGACAATAAATTTCTTATTCTGGCAATATTTCTGAGGTGAAAGAATGCTATCCTTTTTTAAGACTTGAATTACGTTGTCGCACCCCACTTCCCCACACAACTACGCTGATAGTGTACGCCTGTTACAATTCGATTCTTGAAATAAACTCTAAAAGAAACGTCCTACTCGACTATTACTAACTTTTTTCCGCCGAAGGAGGGGGAAAAATGAACAATCATCAGCTGGAAAATCTTCTTCGTCATCTACTGGGAGATTCATTCAGCGGCGTTTATGCCTCTGACGAGCTACCTATGCTATCGAAAAGTTTTCATCGACCGGCCTATTTCATAGTTAACACGCACCCCCGACACATGCCAGGAGAACACTGGCTCGCTCTCTCTCTGGACGCAGATGGGGAAGCGAGCTTTTTCGACTCTTTTGGTCTCCCCCCTGACTTTATGTATTATCCAAAAACAATCCTGGATTTTTTGGAAAATCAGGGAGGAATGAAAAACATCTTCTACCATAACAGACAGTTGCAGAGCCCCGTGTCGGCTGTCTGCGGTGAACATTGCGTGTATTATCTGTGTCATAGGACATGCGGACTGGCGTACGAGGACGTGCTATCTTTTTACGGAGATGATGTGATAAAAAATGACAGGATGGTGTCTGAGTTTATGAACCGCTACCAGAGCTGTATAAGAAGTCGTCGAGCGGGTCTATTTAATCACACTGTCTGCTCTCTGAAGATGTTTACAGAGTGTCATAATATGTAACTTGTATTATGATTCTTCTCTGTGTATGTTTTTTTTTTTTTAAACCTTGATATATAGTCAAAAGAGTGTGATACCTTTTGTCTTTTTTATTTATTTATTTTTTTATTTTACCACTATTATTATTCATTTACCTTGATATATATGCGAAAGAGTGAAAAAAAAGACATGATACCTTGTAATCGAATCAATAAAGATTTTATTTTAAACGGACAAAAACAGTGTTATTTATTTCATTTCATGAGAAATTAACCCATCGAGGTGAAATATTTGCGAGTCGCATCATCTTCCTCTTCTTTTTTTCAATTACTGATAGAAGGGGTGTCTTTGCGTGAGGCGGAGAGCCTGCGATATCAGCGTCGTAACTTTTACCCGTCGAGCCGTCAGCGCCGTCTTCTTTAAACGATTCAATGTCCCGCCGCGCGTTGCTGTTGGGGATCGTCGATAAGGGGATATTCAGGCTTGAGAGTGTCTGCACAAAAGCGTTCCAGCCCGCGGGGCGCCTGTTAAGAGCCATCTTGCGGGTGCTTGTTAAATGTTTCATCAGATCGACTATGTGGGAACCGTTAATCACACGCTTCTTAAAAATAAACTCCCCATTTTCGTTCCACTCCCCCGGTCCCGAGGCCTCTGATATCTTATGTAAAATATAAGAGGCATTCCTTTTGAAATGGGGGTTAATGCATTCATAACGTCTTTTAAAATAACGTCTTTCTTTTCTTTCTGAGCCTCGACGAGGCTTTCGGGTTCTTTTGGTAAAGTAAGGGCGATCTCTCGAGTCTCGCCTTGCTTCTGTTTCTGAAGATTAAGGTATCTCTGCAGGAGAACGTTGTACTTTTTAATTTTTTCGTCGGGCGATATCCCTTTCTGATCCACCCGCACGGAAAAAACCTATATAAAACATATATGTTTTATGAACAAACATGTTTTATATATGAAGTTTTTAATATATGTGACATATATAAAATTGGCTGTTTTCCTATATTATATGTACATATATGTACATATATGCGTACATATATGCGTGCGTGCATATATGCGTGCATATATGTACCTATAGACATATATGTGACATATATAAAATTGGCCGTTTTCCTATATTATATGTACATATATGCGTACATATATGCGTTCGTGCATATATGTACCCATATAGACATATATGTGACATAAATAAAATTGGCCATTTTCCTATATTATATGTACATATATACGTGCATATATGTACCTATGTGCATATATATGCACCTATATTTTTACCTAGATATTAGTAAAATTATTAAAATCTATAGCTGTTAGACAACATAAATAAAAGCCCAAAATGTAGAAATTTAATTTTTTTATTTTTTTAAGAACAATCAAATAGTAAAAGAACAAAAATAAGACAAAAAAACTCAACAGGAAGAAAACATATATATATTTTGAGGACCTTCTCAGCTTCGTGAGCTTTGAATTGATAGATGTGCCTGTCTGCCCTCGGGTGGCTGTTGGCCACTTCTTCAATGTAGCATCTAGAAAAGACAAAAACAATAGGACAGTATAATAATAATAAATGATTATTTATTAAAACGTTTATAAACATCTGTAAACTCCATAAGGCATTAGCTTAGCCACCGGGAAATATCATGTTTGTGCTACATACAGAAAGGCAGCATGTTAGCATGATTTACCTAAACTATGTAAATGGCATTGAAAGCCAATGTGTCACACAAGCTGACAAGAGCTAGCTGAAGGAAAATATTTACTAATATTAGTTTAATATAATCAGAATAAGAGTTATATAAGACTTAATAACTTACCCAGTGTGTCCTCCTGGATTCTCTCTTCAAAATGCTCCCTGTTTGTCGTCAGGGCCACACAGTCTTCTTCTGAGGTAAATGTAAACTCCTCCCACTTTCCAGAACATTCTGAAGAGTTTCCTTGTCCGGGGGCGTGGCCTAGTATGTAAATTAGCCGGACTGATTTCCGTGTGATTGGCGTGTGGGCGTGTCCTGCCTCGGGTCATTAGCAGATAATGCGACAGAAATTCTAAAATGTGTTTTTTATTTAGTTAGTTCTTAGTTATTGCCTTGATAATAGAAAATATGAGCGCATCATGTATGACAGTTGCCAAAGTGAGATATGAGCTAAAATGACCAGATCCTGCCATGAGCTATATAGGAGACATATCTTGTATGTACATATAGGGCTTATATGTGGATATAAAGAAGCAATACAGGAGACCTATATGGCCTGTATATGCACATATATGCACCTCAATTTTGCCTATATGCAGCATATATATTATCATATATATGCATATATACTGCATATAGGCTTCATATATGCGCATATATCCCCATATAGGTGAGGATAAATGCGCATATATACTGCATATAGACCTTCATATATGCGCATATATCCTCATATAGGTGAGGATATATGTGCATATATACTGCATATAGGTGAAGATATATGTGCATATATCCTCATATAGGTAAGGATATATGCGCATATATACTGCATATAGGTTTAATATATGCGCATATATCCTCATATAGGTTCTTTCCATGTGGGCAGTATCTCTCTCATCTTCTGATCCAGCTCATTTTCGGCTCTTTCTCTGATATCCTCGCCGTGCTTAACCTTCTCGTTTAGATGGTTTAGTTGTTCAGGGGAGATGAGAAACATTTTTCGCGAGGTCATTCTTTATTTATTTAGAAATGGCACTGCCGATCAGCTGCGCTACAAACGGTAGAGCCGTGCTAAGTAATGGTAGAAGAAAACCGCCTGTTTGAAAAATTTTTCGTTTCTTGGATACGGGGGTCTTCTTGTCAGCGATCAGTCTAATGTATTTCTTCTGTCGCTGGAGTTTCTTATACTGATGTCTGGACACGGGGATATTCCCTTTCAAAAGGTTTAAAGCAATCTCGCACAGAGCTCTGATGACATCAGCGGAACATGTATGCAATATAGCTTTATGCTGCCGCAGTGGAATAGAGACTAAGGATCTGAGCAGCGGCATGTTTCTTTTCATACGAGCAGACATTTTATATATATTTATATATATATTTTTTTTTAATCTGTTGAAAATATTACATTTCTTCGGTAGATATACACAAGCCATCTCTGCAGGTAGTAGACCGGCTCTCAGTCTGAAGCGGTCTGGACAAGAGGGTGTCAAGTCTAGTAATAAATAGCTGTGTGGCTTATTTGTAGCGTCTTCGTAACTCTCTAAAAAGAAGGCCCTCTGTCTCGGGAATATCTGATTCGCTAATATAGACATCTGCAGCTTGTCACGGGGTTTTTTAAATAAAATAAGATGAGTGCAGTTTAAGTTCAGGGTTCTACTGTATTTACCTTTATGAAAAATGTTCTGAGTCAGAAACATAACAGACATATTTCTGTGATGGCGATACTGTGTGAAAATTTTAACCACTTCAGGATGGTCGAAGGCTTTCAAAACGACGTCGTCCAGAATAACCAGATGATTTTTATCTTTAGGAAAAATTGTTTCATCATCAAAGGAATCAGGCAGACCTTCTAAAAATGTTATCCTTTTATTCAACATTTTTTGCAATTTACTGTACATTGGTTGAAAACGTGTATATTCAAACAATATTATCAGGCTGTGTATCCAAAACATGTGTACAATTCTCCAACACATTCTTTACAAAGAAAGTTTTTCCTGATCCACTGGGTCCCACAATCAGACATGAAAAGGGTAATTTTAATCTAGGGTCGAAAGTCGTTTCCTCCGCAGCCTCGATGTGTGACATGTTTATTTATTTACTTTTATTTAGTAGCCAAAAGGTAAGCTTCCGCCCCCGCCCAATAGACGTCTTGTCAAAAACGACGCGAAACCTTTTTCCGAACGATGAGTTTTTTAAACGAAAACCGTGCTTCTCCCGAACTATGCTATGTTGAGGGGTCGTGGGAAACTCTCGTGTGAGCCACTGATATAATCCTCGACGAGGTCTTTTACAGTGTCGAAGTTGATTCGTTGACAACACTCGTACAACTGTGTGATGCCCTTAACACGCAGCACTACTTTAGACGCCCTAGTCTGATAGGTGTAGCTCTTAGAACCGGCAGAAACTAATTCTTTTATCGTATCACCGTCCAATTCGTCCGTTAGTTGACCTAAATAATTACCCATCTCAAGAGGGGTCTCGCCTTCTCTGGTTATATAGATCAGGCTATCGGTGTCATAATACAAGACTCGCTCTTGCAGCTGATCCAGGTAACTAAAAAGGGTCATTCGGCCGTAGCCTGTTGTAAAGGCTGCAATAAAAACATTATCTGTTTTGTTAGGGGGTGCGACACAGCGCTCGCCGTGTTGCCATTGTAGCATAGCGACGTTCTCGTTTAGGAAGCTGAAATAGTTAACGTTATGATTACCTGAAAACATGTAATTAAAGAAGATTTTAGGATCACTTATGAGTTCCGTGTTAATCATGTTGGAGCGCTGAGCGAATTTACCCCAGAAGCTGTTCAGACAAAGTTTAGCCACCTGTCTTTAGGCTGGATTAAAGGCTATTTTAGCAGCGTCTAACAGAATACCCTGATTGGTGTTATACTCGGCTATGTAACGCTGTTTACCCTCATCGTCCGTAACCTCAGATGGATGACCGCTCGCCTCTTGCTTGCCTTTTAAAAAAAGTTTTGATGTAGCCTTTGAATAAGTCGGCACTCTTCTCACTAAAATGCCATACCTCTGTGATCTCAGCTACCACATAGCCCTTATCTAAGGCGAGAGTAAACTTCGGGCGTTATCCAGACCCCTGTCAACGCTCGTTCTTCGTCTGTGTGGGGGCAAGAACCTCGCTGGAAATTCAGGTCTGCGCGTGTGCGGCAGAGAGTGAAAACCAGACGTCCTTTCTCCGATCTATAAGGTAGAACCGGGAAAAATAAACCTCTGGGAGGTAAAACACGGGCTCTTATTAAACCGAAATAATCTCGAGGGTTTCCAAAACCCTTAAAAATTATTTCAGGATGACCTTCGGGGTAAGGGAATGTATAATTCACATAAGGGTACAGTGAGGTCACGTCTACGTATCTCACGCTTTCAGTGGGGCCTGCTGTGTACCGCAATCTTACAGGGCAGGTCCGGCCGCCGTACAACGCGTCGCGGGGGGAGAGCGGTTGAGGGGGGTTAAAGCTATTAAGAAAACTCTGCAGACCCTGATGGGTCTGTTTCATCTCTTCCCACGTATGCTCGCTTATTACTACGACCTTCACCCCGTGTTCATGTTGTAAACACCTCAGTTTATCCTTACTCTCCTCGTTCATGCACTCATACGTTTTATCCGTTAATTAACGTCCTGAGGAGAAAAACATTGTGTACAACCGTGATAGAAACATCCTTGAAATTCATAAACTGTCTGCTCCCCGTTTACCATGACATAGCCGTCTACAAAATACCGCCCCAGCTGCTTCTCGCCTTTGTTCAACGCGTGCTGGATAAAGATGTTCTCGCTGAACATGATCCATTCTAACTATTGAATACCCGCGTATGAATATCTTTTACACCGCCTCCTATAATCGTCGGGCGAAGGTATAGTGATGGTGCGCTCTTCCAGGAATTGCGTGCGAAAAACAGACATATACGCAGATGCTATGGTTGTTGACTTAAAGGGGTCGACCCCCGCCTCTTCAATATACTCCTTTCTAAACATGGCGCAGGCCGTCATGAGTATCTCTGTGTCGTTTTTACAATAACGCCTGGCTTCCTCCTGAAAATTAAAAGTGCCCTCGCACACAGTGCTATACCACGTCAGAAACTCACGTCTACAGTAGTTGATCAATTGGAATGGTTATTACCGTCGCGCTCACCGCCGTGTAAAAACGTCAGCGGCCAAAATAAATCAGTTGCATTTCAAAGTCATTCGTAAAATGGCCGCCAGGTGGCGCAAAGTGACATTTTCGCTCGTTGCCGTAAATACAACAGTGACCGTTATACAGCGTATCTCTGTATCGGTTTATTGTTATTTAAGTTCTGGATTATTTCAGGTACTTTAAACACATTGTTGGGTTGCTCATGTTGGCTCATATGAGATGTAGTTTACAAATGAACACCTGGTTAGGTTATTTTGACCCAACAACTGGTTTATTCATTATTCTTTCCTTTCCCCAAATATCAGCCTGCAGAATGTTTGAAATATTACTGTTTATTGTGTCACAGGTGTAGTTTTAAGAGTTGTTTAGGCAGGAATGCGTGTGTATACAGCTCAAAACCTTCATCAGTTATTAAAGATAGCGGCTATTTAGAAAACATGCCCAGTGATTTCTGAGCTTCTTCGTTATTGTGAGTGCGCTTAAATAAAAGTTGAGTCTTATAAAGGCATGTAGTCTTATCTAGTTTTATTATATAGTTTTTGCACATTATTCTGACAGTTTTTTCAGCCTGTCACGGCGTGCGCCCAAATCAATATCGCTCCTCGTTCATTAGTTAGGTGGCCTCCCCTTCAGACATGCGAAGCAGCGGGACCGCAGAATTACACATGACTGGTGAGCTATCGTTGCTATCGTTACCCGGGCTTGCACCCCGCGCTATAAAATACTCGGGGTTTGTTGGGCTACAGTGGATTTTAGTACGCGCTGTGTATGCAGCGCGCGTGCAACAACGCGGAAGTGCGGCATGCAAGCAGGGCAAATGGAACGCGCCCCAGGGACTTCAAAGGAGCGAGAGGTGGGAGGGGGGCGGTACGGCCATCCGCGGAGAGCAGAGTCAGCGCGTGCAGACGGATGGCCATTGCACTCACACCGCGTAGTAAAATCCACTGTAACCCAACAAACCCCAATTATCACCAGCCATGCCTTATTCCGTCATGTCATGTGGGCATTATAAGCTTTGTATTGAAAACTTCTAACTAAAAAGTGGCAGCTGGCACGCCTAAAAATAGACGCAGGTTATTTTTTTAATAGTCTAAATAAAAACCCTCCGATTTAATTTCCTATAGTCTAACCAGCGCTCAACCGCACGCATAGTTTTTCCGAGCGCGAGGAATTTTTTGTGCTAAATAATGTTTATGCAGTATAAGAATTCCTATTAATCCTGGGTTGTTCTTTTAGTGTCACTATAGTGCTTTACAATGCCAGACAACATTCAAATACAAATTATTCACCCTCCCCAGGTGTGAATCGGCTGTTCTCACCTATACATTCAGAGGAACTGAAATGCACTTCTTCCCACTTTAAAAACCTCTTGAATCTGAGGCTCTTCTGGAGACTTTCAGTGATTTCAATTTGTGTAATTTTAATCTCCTGGATTCTAGATTCTAAAGTTGACATTGTTATCTTTTTTAATCATTGGAATGGAAGAACTTGTTATTTTCCTCATGATAGCATAAATTGCATTGTTTTTAATCAGTCTATACACAATAATATTCTTTGGTTTTTTTTTTTTTTTAAACGGGTATGGGGGCTATCTTGGTTCATTAATCTCTGTGCCTTAGGTTTAGTATTCAGTGCGCATCTGTTATATTACAACTATCATAACACTCAAATACCTTTTATTGGGGGTTAAGTGACTGATGTGCCTAACATTTTTCAGCTGAGCCTTTGTTTCACTGAAAACGACCGCGACACCCCTCTCTCTCTCTCACACACACACACACACAGAGCCGACCAAATCATTAGCACCTCCCTCCCCCAGCACAGCCATTTACTTTCTATCCATTTACTTACACCTGAACTGAGTTGTTTGAGTAACATGGGTCGAACCCGTTACAAATCATAACAGTCTCCTGCATTTCATTCTTATAATAACGCAAAAACACAAGCGGGGCTGAAAGACCGACATCTGCTGACGCAGTAGAACGTCCTAACACTGTTTTAATTTTATGGTCATTTATTTCAGTTAATAAATCTACTATAAATTTAAAGAACAAAAAAATAAGATGACACAAATCCATACACACTTTTTTTCTAATTACAAGTGATAAAATCAAAAGGCTCACTGTGTTAACATTTATTGTGCTTAAAGTTGATCCTAATAAGATTTGATTTAATTTGAATTTTAGAACAGTGGCAGCTGGAACACCTAAAACAGGTGCAGGATTATTTTTTATAATCTAAATAAAAATGCTTTTTTAAACGTGGGCTATTGTTATTTACATGCAATATTTGTTAATTTAATTTAAATGGGGTTTGGTCTCCGGAATGTTGAGCATCAGGATCCTCTTCTTTACTTTCCTACGTAGAATCAGCGCTTAATCGCACGCATTAAGTTTTGTAAATTCGTTTAATGTTTAATAGTAAATAATGACCCCCGTTGCGCTGTACCACCGCTCGGAAAACCTTATGAAATACAAGTTTAGGACAATTATGATGATCTGCCACGACGTGCGCGTGTGATGGGTGTACGCCCAAATCTACTATAACTACTCCCTCACTCCGTAGGCTCCCTGAATAGGCGGCAAAGGTACGGGGACGCCTATTTGTGCCGGCTGGCGATAATTAACGTTAATATGATCTCGGGCTTGCTCCGCATTATAAAAGCAAGGCGCGGAGATTTGTCTGAGGTCTGGGAAGTACGTGATGTAATGGAGAATATAAAAAAAAGCATGTCAGTGGGGAGATGTGACGCGCCCCGGGGACTTTAAACAAGGACACTAGAATTCCGCCCTTTGATCTCCGCGCTGAGGACAGCGCGAGAAAGAGCTGCGCGAGCTCCCGCGGCATCTTCACTCCCGCACCGTGCCCGCCCTCGCAGCCCCGCTGCCGAAGAGGAAAAGTGTGGTTAGGTTTTTGCGTCAGCAAGAACTCGCGCCGACCATCGACAGCGGGAGAAGCGCCGTCACGAGGGAGCGTGCAGGAGCGCTGCCTCCGCGTGCTCAGTTCTGCCACTCGCACCAACACTTATCGTCAGCTGTGTGCCCGCATGCCAGTGTGGCACAGCCCCCGGAACTACACATGCACAACCTTTATCCCTTTCTTTCCTTTCTCCCTCCTTCAACACTTTCCTTCCCCATTTTACCTAAATAAATTACCCTTTTCCCGTAAGACCTCGCCTCGTGTCCGTGCTTTATGGTGCTGTCTGTGCAACACGGGTCGAACCTGTTTACAGATCATAACAGTCTACTGCATTTCATTCTTATAATAACGCACAAACACAAGCGGGGCTGAATGACCAACATCAGCTGACGCAGTAGAACGTCCTGACAATAATTTTTATGGTCATTTATTTTAGTTAATAAATCTACTATAAATTTAAAGAACACAAGATATAAGACGACACAAAACCCTACACGCGTTTTTTCTAATTACATGTGATAAAATTTAAAGGCTCACTGTGTTAACATTTATTTTGTTTAAATTTGATCCTAATAAGATTTAATTTAATTTAAATTCTACATTTGTATCGTCATTTTAGTTCTGTGATTATAAATTTGTTTAACTACAATGTTTTACTTGATTTTATCCGCTACTACGTGCAGTTCTAAAACTCTGTGTCTCATTAATCCAGCAGAGAATGAACTAAGGCATGAGGCATCAGCCTGTAGTTATATAGCGTCACTCAACGGTAAAAGCCAGCCGGTACCGCCAAGCGCCGTGACGGTAGGACCTACATTCCGATTGATTAACCACTGTATGTTTCTCGCTCATCTGATCGACACCGTAATATTCAGGGTCTGGATAAGCGCCTACATAGTTCAGATTCGCCTCAGAGCTGAACCGATGAGGAAAATAACCTTTTACCTTATCGGTAAAACCCAGGGCTTTTGGAAGCTGAGACAGGGGGAAGGGGAGAAAAGACGCTGAATCGATGAATTTTTGTTTATAATCAGGCTCTGTGAATAAAATCACTTTATTCCCTTGCATGACGATTCCGGGTTTTATGCCTAGTTTGATCATAGCATTGATTACAATGTAGCCGTCGAATCCTTTTGAATTATGAGCGATAAAGATGGCTCGGTTGTAGCGGGGTCTCCTGAAACGCAGAAAGAAATCTCTAGCACAGTCAACTCCCTCGGCACACCACTCTTTACCCGACAGTGTTTTAGTGCTCACAAAAAATGGTGTGTGCGCGCCGTCCTGATTTGGAAAAGTTTCAAAATCGTAAAAGACAATTTTTCTAGTGTAACGTAAATCTGTGGGCATAGGGAGTATGTAACACAGGTGTTTTTCTGTTT